>NW_026692888.1:0-315253 GCF_021218885.2 Marmota monax | reverse complement strand
TTCTTCTCTCACAGAGACTCTGAATCTGATTTTGGAAACTCTGAGAAGAGAAATGTCCCTAGGGATAAAAAGTCATATTCTTCAAAATGGAGTGTCTTCTTCCCCACCACTCTGCATGCTTCAGCTGGACTGATGGTGGCAGATGCTGGTGTCTGATTCACACACATTCTGGGTCGCTTACTCACAATATCTCAGGCCATAAGCACCTGCCAGTCACTTTTTTCCCCCAGGCCAACTGACCCCTATTGCTCAGCATAAGGACACCTCAAAGTTCCAACCCTGTCCTGTCCATCAATGTGATTCTCTAGTTCATCACACTAGGGCTCCAACTCTTCAGGGCAGATGTGCTCCACAGCATCACCCTGGAAGCTTGACGCAAGCTGCAAGGTGCTGTTATGGTTCCTCTTCACCATCTGCTGATGATTCAGGACTTGTGAGCTCCTGAGCTATGGGAGAAGGGAAAAGTCAGTGTTCAATTGACTGCAGAATATGACATTTATTCCTCAGGACCTCTCTCTTCTCAGACTCTCCAAAATCAGATTCAGAGTTTGAGTGAGAAAAGAAAATGCCCCCACTAGTTTTCCTCACCAGCCTCCTCTCCTAAATCCATCAGCAGCATCACCTGCCTCAGTTTCCACCATGCATCACTCAAGGGAATGAAAGACCAAAGAAGTAAGGGACAAGATCCCAAAGTGAAGCCCAGTGCCTCTCCTCTGCCCAACCATTCCTGACAGAATAGGGACCTGCCATAGAAGGCAGTTCCTTCTGCCAATCCTGGGCACAGGCTTCACACACAGGCCTTTACCCCCTTAATATCCAGGCCTCCTCTGCTGCAGGGGCAGGTGCTCATCCAGCAGGGTCTGCTCTAGCTGCAGCTCAGCCTCCTTTCCTCTCAGCCTGAGCCAGCAGCTCCTAACTGGAAAGCCCACCAGGAAGCCCAGGGGCACCAGCAGGCCCAGCCGGGAAAAACATGCCTGCCCCCTGGCCTGCTGCTCACCTGACCTGAAGTAGCCCACACAGAGCAGAATCCCTGACCCCCAACACTTACTCAGGTCCCTAATCTGTACTTTACCCTCCTAGGGCCTACCTGGCCCATCTGCCCCAGGAAATCAGCTACTCCCCAAGGGCTTCTGCTTCCTGAGACTGCCTCACCTGCTTTCTCCCAGCCCTAGCAGGACTCACACAGGCCACAACCCTAGAGGTGTAGCTCCGTGGTAGAGCACCAATGGGTGAATCCTCACTATTTCTAAAAGAAAAAAAATGATGTACTGAAAATGGAAATATTTTTATTGGGTATGAATATTTAGAGAAGAAATTTGGAAATATGAACACCTAACCTTCACTCTTTTCTGCATATGTTCCAGTGAAATTGCAAGATGTGGGGAGCTGCTCTGAATGAACACACCTTCAAGTCCTGACACAGGGGGCTCTGACCAATTACTACATTTCTTAGTGACTTTCACATTGTCCCAGCTCAGATAGCAAGGCGTGGCTTCAGGTGTAGGTGTACCGCTGGGATTGAGTTACACTCACCTGCTCCCTTCTGCCTTTTTTGGATAGAACTTTCTAAAAAACAGCATCCCCCCAAATAAAAGCCCACTTCTGAACGTGCTTGCCCTCTCTCTCACCAGCCTCTGTGACTTTCTCTTGCTCTCCTTTTGGGGAACTTGAGGCCGGGAGCTGGGAAAGTTGTCCTGAAGCTTGTGTAAAGGTATTTCGTGTCTGTGTTTTATTTTGCATCACCCCAAATTCACACGAGTGACCTTAGTTCACCGCCTGTGCTGGACAGGGGCGGCAGTAGGCAACTATTTTTCCCCACAGAGAACCAGAACTAGCTTTCACCCTACAGCAGAGGCTGCAGGTGAGAGCAGCAGAGAGCACTGAACCATCTGCCCTGGAGGGAGAGTTACCTGGACAGCTCCTGCTGGGGGGCAGGTTTCTGAGACCCAAGGGGCCAAACACTCACCACCCCCACTGCTGACCCCACAGAAGGGGCAGAAACAACAGAAAGATCCTCCAAACCAGTAACTAACTGTATATGCTTCAACTTCGTTTCCTGTTGAAACACCAGCTTCCTGTTTTCTCTTTTCCTGACCCTCCAGCAACTGATTGGTGACAGGGGAATGGTTTTGACCATCCCTTACTCCAAATGCACAGGGGCATGACCATCTTATAAAGGGGAATAGCCAAGGGAGGGCAGGGTGAGCAGAGGCCATAGAGCACAGACTCAACACACCAACACACACAGTCCTTGGGGAGCGTGCCCTCTGGGGCTGGACAGGAAACCCTAAGTGTCACAGTCAGCTTTCACTACTTTGACAAAACACCTGAGGTAAAACACTCAGGAGGAAAGATTTACATTGGCTCAAGTTTCACCAGTTTCATCCCAGGATCCCTTGGCCCCATTTCTGTGAGCTAGAAAGGAAGAAAATAATGATGGCCAGCACATGACAGAGTGACACTCTTCACATCATGGTGGCTATGTGGTGGCCAGGTGGCAGAGAAGGAGAGAGCCAGGAGCCTGGGACAAGATGTTCCCTTCAAGGAATGCCTCTTCCAACTAGGCCCACCTGCTAAAGCTTGCACACCTTCCAATAGGACCAACACCTGGGGCCAAGCCTGCAACCCATGAGCCTTTGGGAGATATTGCACATGGAAACTCTAACACCAGGTAGGACAAAAACAGGGACCACAGCTGCCCCACAATGGCTGGTTTCTCTCCCCAGATGGTCGGAGGCATCTGCTTTTTCATTTTTCCATAACATCTGTGAAGCCACTCCTGATGGACGACCATTGTGGTGGGGCCTGGGATGGAGTACATGCCCTAGTGACCCAGTGGACACACACAGGAGACACCCCTGAAGAGTGACTGGAGATGCTGATAAGATAGAAGATAACTACATGTGCTGAAGACCCCTGGGCCTGCTCTACATGGGCCTCCCAGGGCACTGGTGCCACAGGCCTCATGGTTCTTCTTATTGGTTTGCACATGACAGGTGGAGAGACAGGAAAGAGGTAGGCAGACAGGAAGAAACCAGAGGCAATAGCCTTTGTGGGATTTCTCTAGAGTTTCTAAAGAAACAAATCACAGTTCCTTTTATACTTTGTCTGCCTGATACCGTGATAATCTAGCCCATGCAAATCAGCCCACCATTCCCAACTCCTGGTCAAGACCTAAAAGCTTGATACAGAGAGAGATGAGGACAGGGACAGAGCAGGAGAAAACCACACTGAAGCTCACCCCTAACCCTGTGACAAGAATATGGTGCAGCTGGGCCTTTGAGGATGTTCACGGCCCTTGGCTTTTGGCAGGACTAAGGGGAGTACCTGGAGACCTGGCTGCCGGCCCCTCACAAAAAAAGACACATCTATCCCTGTTCCAGAAGTCTGGTCACCTCCACTGCACTCTGTGCAGCATGAGGCATGAGGGACCCTACAACCCAGAATGACCCTGCCATCTCCATCCACTGCCCACTTTTCTTACCTGAACCCTCTGCAGCTGAAATTGTCTCCCTCCTGTTGCTCCAAAGCACATAAAGGAGAAGAAGAAGAAGAACAGCATCAACAGCAGCAACCACACCTAGAGAGGCTCGCCATCGGCTTTGAAGCAGCAGGGTCGACCCTGAAAACACACATGTTACCATCTGGGTTCCAGAGCTTCTAGACTTCCTCCCTCTCACCACCCTGGTCACTGACCTATCCAGTTGGGAACCCCTGCTGGGACACCCAGGCTCACCACAGGGCACAGTGCCAGTGCTCTCTTTCCCACTATGTCGCACATGGCAGGAAAATCTCTGCTCCTGTCCTTGAGGAATCCTGGTGGACACGCAGGTCTGGTAGGTCCCATTCCCATATGGTAAAAGACTCCCAGACTGCTGTGTGTCCTGGTTCAGGGGTTCCCCATCCTGAAGCCAAGTCAGAGAGATAATCCAGGGATAGAACCCAAAAGCCCAACATGTGGCGTTGATGGTGTCCTCCAAGGCCTCACCGCAGGTAACAGTCACTATTGGGGACACTAGAGAAGAAAAAGCAGAAACAGTCAGCCATGTGATCCAGCCTTACTCCCCTTAATGAAGGCAGAGGGAACAGGGCTGGTTCTTTCTGCTGTAGTGTCTCTGACCAAAGTCCTCACTGACACTAGACTGCTGCAAATCTGCTCTCAGCCAAGGGCCTCAGTCCTCTGACTGGCAGGAGGATGGGCCTCGGGTTTGTGGCCTCACATTCTAACTTGCACATGTTGATGTGAGGAGGGGGTGTTACGGGGACTCCTTGTTTGTGAGGCCACAAGGGAGCTCCGCATGATAAGTAGGTTGGCAGGCAGGTGGGCAGAAGAGGGCTCAACTCCTGCCTAACCCCAGTTGCCTGAGGCTCAGGGTACTTCCTTGTTGTGGCCCAGACAGTTCATAGATTGCCAAACCCTCCTGTCTTTATGCAGTGGTTTAAAAGGATGGGGAAATCAGAATACATCACCCTCACAGAGAACACATGCATCCCATAGTACAGAGAAGGCCCCTTATATTGAGGCTCTAGGGGAATGGGGGCTGGGGTACCTATTGTCTTATTGAAGGCTATCCAGGAGTTCAGATATCTCTGGAGTCTTCCACAAATTGTTCCTTGCACATGGGCCCATTGAGCCTTGCTTGGACTATCATCCGATTTCCAGTGCTTCTTGACTTTCATAGCCAAAGTCTGAGCCGAGGAAGGGTGCACTGTCCAGCTGTGAGTCACAGGGTGAAAGGAGAGGAAGGGCTCCTCATCATAGTAGAAATCCCAGAAGCCCCTGGTAGGGTTGTTCTTTTGCATCTCACAGCCCCAAGACTCCTGGAGGGAATGAGACCCTGCCCCCATCCACCAGTCACTTTAGCATCCCCTGGTGCCTCTGCCTCCCTGCCCACCAAGAGAAACTCCAGCCCACAGAGGATCCCAGCATGGCTCTCTCTCTCTCTTCAATGTCCCTGTGCTGAGCTCTATGGACCCCATGCTTGCCCTTCCCAGACAAATGCAGTGAGAAGAGAGGTCCCTGCTCTCTGCCCCCAGCCTTTCTGCAGAAAGACCCTTGCCCCCACCCCCACTCACCTTCTTTCTGCCTCTGCAGCCTGATGATATCTGCCAGAGTCATTCTGAGGTTTTTCCCACTCCCTGCCAAGTCTTGGGTCTCTGTGTTCCAGGTCTCGGCTCCCAGGACTGTCTTGCCCACAGTGCCTCATTCACATCCACTACCTCATCACACCAAGGAATGGGAATCCAATTCCCTGGATTCCTGCACTGTGTGTCCACTGTCACAGTGCAGGAAGGGCTGATCATCCAAAAGACCCTCAGCAAAGAACTGTCTGTGCACTAAGTTGTTCTGGGATCTCATTTTTAGGTTATAACGAAGACTGTGGGACCCTGTGGAAGAAGATACCACAGATGATTTTTTTCTTCCTGGAATCAAGAGCTCAAGAACATGCAAAACATAGTTTTGGTCTCCTGGTGAGATAACTAAAAGCAAAAATAGACCATTGGAATAGCATCAACCTAAAATATTCCTGCCTAGCAGACAATTTATAGAGTGAAGAGACAACCCCTAGACTGGGAGAAAACAATCATAGGTCAGATAATGGTTTAATACACAAAATATACAAATAACCTTATATTTAACATGGGCAAAGAAGTTGAAGAGACATTTGTCAAAATATGATACATAAATGGCCAACAGTATGTGAATGAATGCAAATGCCAATTAAAACCAAAAGGAAATATTGTGTCACACTTATTAGATTGGTCATTGTGAAGACACAAAGAGTGATAGCAAGAAGGTGGAAAAAAGGGGTGTGCACCACTGGTGTTGCAATTTAGTAGAGTTATTTTGGAAAATAGCATGGAGGTTCCTCCCCAAACTAAAATTTTTGCTTTATCCAGCAATCCCACTACCTCATTCACACCAAAGGAATGGGAATCCAGATTCCCTGGATTCCCTGCACTGTGTGTCCACTGCAGCATCAGTCACAACAGTCAAGATATAGCAGCAACCTAAGTGGTCTCCAATAGATGAGTGGATTTAAAAACTGTCTTAAACCACCTGGTGCACACCTAAAATCCCAGCTACTCAGAAAGCTGACACAAGAGGATTGCTTGAGCCTGGAGTTGGAGGCCACCCTGGGAAAAACAGCAGCCCACCCTCAAAAAGAACCCCCTCGCCAAAACCCAAACCAAACCAAACCAAACCATTATGGGATATACACACAAAATAATATCAATTAGCCTTTTTAACAAAAGGAAATTAAGGATGAAAATGTAGCTTAGGGATAGAGGACTTGCCTAGCAGTCACAAGGCCTCAGATTTTATCACCAGAAACTTCTTCTTCAAAAAAAAAAAAAAAAAAAAAAAAAAAAGCTAGGAAAATTTGTCATTTGTGACAATGTAGGTGGAAAGTAGAGGACCCTAAGAGAAATTAAAACAACAACAACAACAAACAAACAAAAAAACAAACAGGCATACAGAGACAAATGAATGGACAGAGAAAGGAGAGACACTGGTAAAGGGCCACAAAGTTTCATTTGGATAAGAGGAAGAGTCTGGTGTTCTATAACACAACAAAGCTTCTCCACTTAATGCTGTATATTTTAAAATAAAGAGAAAAAAAGATTTTAAATGTTCTGACCAAAAGGAAACCATAAATATTTGAGGTGATGGATATGCTAATTACCCCAAATTGATTATTCTAAAATGCATCCATAACATTACATCCCAGAAATAGATTCAACTATTTGTCAACAGAAAAATTTTTGGAGAGGAAATCGAACTAAACATCATTAAAAAAAAAAAAGTTGGGGCTCTGGAAAGTTTGGGTGAGGTAGAGAGGCAGCAGTGGATAAAACCTCTTGTAGGAAATGGCCCCTAAGAATAGGAGGAAAGGACTGGGGTTGGGGAGACAGGGTATCTAGTGTGCAGGAAGCACAGACCTAGGATGCAGTGTCTACCTTAGAAATGGGTCTGAAAACACAGCAGGAGTGGGGGAGGTGAGGGGAAGCCAACAGGCTGAGGAGACATGTTGGGTGACAGGGAAGGAGGCATAGAGATCTGGTGAAAACACAGGCATATTAGAAAATAGATAGCATATTAGGGTGAGAGGAGTACAAGGGGGGACAGCATCCCAGGGCGCAGGAGTCCAGGGGACAATGTGGGTGGAAATTAAAAAAGCCCCAGCAAGAAGATCTTGACTCAGCAATCTTAGCTGTTCACTTCCCTCAGTCTGAGTGTTTGATGCAGCCACAGTCCTCACAGAGGCAGGAAGGGCTCTATGGGGCTGGGACGTCCCTACTAGCTCAGGGCCAGAAGAAAAAAGGTCTCCTAACTGGGGACTCCTGTGAGCTCAGCTGAAAACAAGCCTATGACTGCGAGGAGAGCAGGGGCTTCAGGAGCCCGAACTGTCCCTAATACTGTTGGGAAGAGGTTCCGTGAGCCGCGGACCTCAAAGGGTCCTTCAATGTCTTTCAAAGGAGAAACTCAGCATGCACCTAGGGAATCCAGAGGCGACAGAGGACCGGGATGTTCAAAACGGAAGAGCAAGGCGCAGGGCTGGGGCAAGTAAGCACGGACTTAGGACGCAGGACTTCGGGGTGGCAAGGTGCTTAGAAAGCGAAACTGCATGTGGTGGCAATGACCCGCGTCAGGTCCAGCACCTCTCCCCACCAAACCAGACCGCTCATCTTAACCGGGAGGGTTCCCGCGGACTCTCACAGAAACCCGCCCGCCTCCCTGCAGTAGCCGGGCAGCTCTCGCACCTCCAGGAACCGCATAGAGCTCACTCACCAGCGGCAGCACACAGGGGTGCCCAAAAGGCAGTTGTGGCCAGGAGCAGCAGGACGCGACACAGCCCAATAGAGACCAAACTTGACATCCTCTTACCTGGTGAGCAGGATGGAACTCTAAGAGGGTTCCCCGAAGGCAGATCATATATAGTTCTCCTGGCCCCTCCCACATCCACTCACCCAATGAAAATAGACGCCTTGAACTTGAATGCAGATTTTCAGCCTACACTTGATCAGGACTGTATTCATTTCACTTCGTCAACCTCTAAAAATGTTTTCTAAAAATAGAACTATAGCTATTCTTACTATTACATAAGGCTCTAGCTTGTGCTTTTTCTGTGAGTGGAAATGTCATGCACCAACAAAGTTTTGACAATTTCTTAGACTTATTTTCATTTGTACTAAGTATTTGATTGAGATAATTTTTTTTTTTTTTAAAGGCACAGAAGGCATTGGCGTCCAGTCCCATTCTCAGAGTTTATTTTCATTAGTTACAGGGGCGGGGATGATATCTTTAAGTTGGAGATCCCTCGCTTTCCTGGTTCATCAGCTGATAGGTGGCATAAAGTGGACACCTCTGCCTCCATAATCAAGTAAGCAAGTCCCCATCATAAATCCCCTCTTATTGACCCCCACCTGCTTCTATTTGATTCTGTTTCTCTGGAAACTAATATAAGCCTCCAGTAAGTGCTGGGTCACAGTTACTGTGAGCTGATCCCAAGCCCTTTCAATCTCCATGTTGTCTATGCACCTTCGAGGACTCACTTGGAGTGACAGCTCCAGCAAACTGTCTCATTCCACCCATACCTAAAGACTTTTCCTACCTTAATAATTACATGCTAGGGAGCATTTACATATGGCTCAAGGAGAGAAGAAGCCTCAGAGGAGGCCCTGAAGGTCTTGGGCTCCAGATGTTGGGCAGTGCCCAGGATCAAGGCCCAGCTGCCCCTCCCCCAGCAAGCCTCCTAGATTCTCATCTGTGCAAGATACTGCTACCCCGCCCCTCCCCCTTCAGACTCTTCTGCTCTGCCCAATGAACTACTGCTTCTCTCTCCCCTCTCTTCTTTGCATCTCTGAACTCATAAGAACGGGGGTGGCTTACTCCTCACCCACCTTAGGATTCACTGCTGAGTCCTGAAAAGCAACAGAAATCATTCAGCGGTGTCCTTTAAACCCAGGGCGGGTCTCATGCACTATTTCAGGTCTTTGCGGCCACATTTACCCAGAAGATCACCTGTTACCCACGCGGGCTTAACTAAAATAAAACCTGTTGATTGATGTAAAAGCAGATTGAAGGTGCTTATGGGAACCTGGAGGCAGGCAAGCTGCATTTGGGTTGGGGTTTTCAGACAGCTAGGCAGATACACCTGCGAGCTGTGAGAATGCAGACCCAGTGGCTGGCGGAAGGACATTCTGAAGTGTTAATCAAGATCTGAAACCCAGCATACTTCAGCCAACATTGCCTGTATTTTGATGCGGTTGGGTACTGAAATGCTTCTTCCGTCCCACCCCCCACTTCCACAGGGGGCACAGGGGGTGCATCTTGGATTCTAGGATCAGAAACTGCTTCCTCTGGAGCAGGTCTAATCAGTACCATAATATTACAGCAGCAATGAGTATAACAAGAGTGTTGAGCTCCCTGCAATACTGCAATGAGCTGTGTAAACAGCCCGCCAAGAATGGAAGTGCCTGCCTCAGGATGGTCCTAATTGAAACCTGGCAGATCTGGAATAAAAATCAACAATCATGTTGCAGTGAGGCCACCCAGCGCCTTACCGCTTACACAAGCTGGGTGAGGAACCCTGCTTTATCAGGTCTGTCTCAAGTGGATGCAGTGAAGTGCCTTTGGCACTAGGTTCCAAACCATAAAGGATGAAATGGAGAGTGGAGAAAAGCAAATGGTGGTGGAACGTGGATCATGTGTTGAAGAAAGGAAGAAAAAGGGGTGAGGATTGGGGAAAAGAACATGAATATAGGAAGAAGAAGCAAGGACAAAGCAGGAAAGAGCAAGAGATGCAGAACTGAGGGGACTGCAGGCTCTGCCCTCTTCTGCCTTCCCCTAGGATTGGGCTCTGCTGTCCACTTAAGACCCCAGAGGAGGACCAAGACCCCAGGACACCCACTGCAGAGAAAGCTACAGTTTTCCTACATTGATTATATTTAAAAACAATCTAGATCCAATATAAAACAAATGGAAAGAATGAAGTAGAATAATATTCTGATGTTTTTCCATGATTAAAAATCCAACAGATTTTTAAAATATCATCTTTAAAGTGTATTTGGCAGTCCAGAGTGTATCTCAGTGGTAGAGTACCTGCTCGGCATGTGCCAGGCTATGAAAAGCAACAAACATGAGACAAAAACAAAATACCCACCAAATATATGTTTCAAATATGGAGACTCTCCCTACTATTCAGAGTAAGTATTTACAAAGCTCTTTGATTTTAATTCTTGCGCTATATGAGTCTTATTAAGGAATTTGGGGCCTAATACCATATGATGGAAATTGGGGCCTACTTTTTCTATTAGATGCAGAGTCTCTGGTTTAATTTGTAGGTCCTTGATCCACTTTGAGTTGAGTTTGGGGCATGGTGAGAGATAGGGGTTTAATTTCATTTTTTTTTTTGCATATGGATTTCTAGTTTTCCCAGCACCATTTGTTGAAGATGCTATCTTTTCTCCAATGCATGTTTTTGGCACCTTTGTCTAATATAAGATAATTGTAATTTTGTGGGTTAGTGTCTGTGTCCTCTATTCTGTACCATTGGTCTACCAGTCTGTTTTGGTGCCAATACCATGCTGTTTTTGTTACTATTGCTCTGTAGTATAGCTTAAGGTCTGGTATAGTGATGCAACCTGCTTCACTTTTAGGCCCAAATTTCTTAATAAGACTCTTATAGTGCAAGAATTAAAGCCAAGACTCAATAAACGGAATGGAATCAAACTAAAAAGTTTCTTCTCAGCAAAAGAAACAATCTGTAAGGTGAACAGAGAGCCTACATCCTGGGAGCAAATTTTTACCCCTCATACATCAGATAGAGCACCAATCTCTAGGGTATATAAAGAAATCAAAAAGCTAGCACCAAAAAAACAAATAACCCAATCAACAAATGGGCCAAGGACCGGAACAGACACTTCTCAGAAGAAGATATTCAATCAATCAACAAATATGTGAAAAAATGTTCATCATCTTTAGCAATTAGAGAAATGCAAATCAAAACTACTCTAAGATATCATCTCACTCCAGTCAAAATGGCAGCTATTATGAAGACAAACAACAATAAGTATTGGCGAGGATGTGGGGAAAAAGGTACACTCATACATTGCTGGTGGGACTGCAAATTGGTACAGCCAATATGGAAAGCAGTATGAAGATTTCTTGTAAATCTGGGAATGGAACCACCATTTGACCTAGCTATCCCTCTCCTTGGTCTGTATCCAATAGATTTAAAAACAGCATACTACAGGGACACAGCCACATCCATGTTTATAGCAGCACAATTCACAATAGCTAAACTGTGAACCAACCTAGATGCCCTTCAGTGGATGAATGGATAAAAAAACATGTGGCATATATACACAATGGAATTTTATTCATCAATAAAAGAGAACAAAATCATGGCATTTGCAGGTAAATGGATGGTTTTGGAGAAGATAATGCTAAATGAAGTTAGCCAATCCCCAAAAAACAAATGCTGAATGTTTTCTCTGATATATGGAGGCTGATTCATAGTGGGGTAGGGAGGGGGAACATGGGAGGAATAGATGAATTCTAGATAGGGCAGAGGGGTGGGAGGGAAAGGGAGGGGGCAGGGCATTAGCAAGGATGGTGGAATGTGATGGACATCATTATCCATAGTACATGTATAAAGACACAAATTGGTGTCAGCATACTTTCTATACAACCAGAGATATGAAAAATTGTGCTGTAATTGTGCTGTATATGCGTAATAAGGATTGTAATATATTCTGCTGTTATTTTTTTAAAATCAAGTAAAAAAAACCTCTTTGACTTCAAATTAAGTATCTGATGTTATCAAGATACCATAAATGTACAAATAAATGATTGAAATACTAAACTATAATAATATATCTCTTTCTTTCTTGAAATAGCCAGAACTGGAGCAGGTCTAATCAGTACCATAATATTACAGCAGCAATGAGTATAACAAGAGTGTTGAGCTCCCTGCAATACTTCAATGAGCTGTGTAAATAGCTGTGAACTTAAGGTCAAATACGAGATATGGATGTTTCTACCCTGATTTTCTGCTACTGTTCCTAAGTGGGAACAGAAAATGCCAATTTCTACAATAGGCAAATGTGTATTTTATTATTTTTAACTTTCAGTTTAGCACTCTGCTTACTTTCTGTCTTTTATTGACATTTTAAAAGAGCTATTTTCTCTAACCCCCATATCTAAATATAGGGCTGTTTTTGTAATGACAGCACCTGTCAGTATAAGTTTCAGATAGCCTAGCCTTTTAAATACAGATGTGTCAGGATCTATGAATAAAGGGTTTGCTTTATTCATTCATTCATTCATTCATTACATAGCCAAAGTACAAATTTTGAAGAGAAATTATCTATTGAGCCACACTTTACATAAAATAAAATGTGTCTATTTGAAATGTACAGTTCATTGAATTTGGGCACTGACATACACTTGTATCACCACCACCATAAAGAAGATGAAGAATATTCTGATTATCCCCCAAAGAAACGTTGTGCAATAAAATTCTATGCAGCCATCAAAAGGAACAGAATAAGTTTTAATGCACGGCTGTAAAACGAGGTGCCCAACAGTTTTGAGCTTTTTTTTTTTTAAGTTAGGAAAATGCTAGATTTTAACGCCACTAGTGCAATTACATAATGTACATTTTTAATAGTGGGAAAACCTGGAAGATTTTGCCCCAAATTTTGACAGTATTACTTTTAGGAACAAGGAAAACTCAGTGCCTGTCACTTTGTCTGAAATGTTGGAATTGTGTCTTCTCATATAAACTTGGATTAGCAAGTTTATATGTAATATTCTGTGTCAGGGAGAATATTACAGATTGAAAATACAATAAGCTAAACCACAGATTCAAATGCTAATTTTTTAAACCAAAATATTAATTACAATCCATCACCAGGAAATCCCTTAAGATAAGCCTTCGTATTTTCATAATCTTCCCCAAACTGCTTTTAAAAGGGATACCAAGACAGACTTTCTAATTTAAAAAAGTTTCAAAACCCTTTGGGCAAGGTGGTTTTCTGTAAGAAATATAGCCAATCTGGGGAAGCCCTTGGACTCCACATAGTAGTGGGGATGGAAAGAACAGAAATCCTGTAGGACTCTATGGGCCCCCAGTGCGGGACTGTGATTGTGGCTTAGGGGAGAATACTCAGGCAGACTTAGAAATGGGGAGGGGGGTGGGGAAAAATTTGCAAAATTCCCTCTTTCCTCTACTCTGTGTTTGCCTTGGAGGGGACCAAATGGGCCTGGGGGAGTCTGCAGAAGCAGAAATCCAGGTCTATTGGAGGGGAAGCCAAGGTCCCCCAGAGTACTTGACTTTCTTCTCCAAGTTCTTAGTAGGAGCAGAGTGTAAAACTGTCATTTAGAAATTAGGAATCATATGACCCACTCTGGTTCATTTGCAGAAAAAAAAAAAAGCCAAATGCTACCTGTAACTCTTCTGGCCAGTAGAAGCGTCAGTAACTCTTCCTCTCCCTCTGGTGCTAGTTCGAAGGCTCCAGCTCTAAGACTCTGGGCTCCAGCCCTGCAGCCCTGAGCAGGCCCCTCCTTCCTAGGCTTTCTGACCTCCTACCCAGCCCCATTTCTCATGTCTACTTCCTCCTTTTCCCTTTCCAGATCAGCTCCTGAGGTCTCTCTACTTCTTCAAAAGCCTTCTCCTGGGCACAGAGACCTATAAAGTCCAGGACAAAAGAGAGACAGTGACCACTGAGAGAAGCTCTGAAGGACACATGTGTTCCCCATCCTAAAAGGCTTCTCTCCACCCCCTGATCTGTGTGTGTGAGAGAGAGTATGTGCTTGTGCATAAATGGACAGTCAACCAGTACTTCACCTGGTATCTAGGAAAGTTCCCACCTTGGCTCTGCTGCAGTGGTTCATGTTGTGTATACCTGAGCCTTTCCCTCAGAGGGGGGGCGATGATACTCATCAAATCAGCGGCCAACAGCTTGTGAGACTCTAAAAAAGAGGTTGGGGAGACCAGGCGGTCATTGTGGATGTCAAAGTCCATCAGAGAAATTCCACTAGGGCAGAATCTCCATGTCACATTTACATTCAGGCAGTGGCTCAAATTGAACCAATGTTCAAAAACCTCCAAATCTTCATTCAGGTGATATCATGAAGTTGATTGGAAGTCTGTGAGGTCTAGGGTAAAAAGTACCTGTGTGTTTGTGTCTGCAGCCCTACAGTCCTTACATCTCAGGGCCCCTGGAAGGACTCTCTTCCTTCAGCAGTGCACAGTGAACCCAGTTCTGGAGTGGAATGTACCATCCCCTTAGATACCCAAGATTTTAACATTTACTCTGGGATCTGGTAGATTTTGGCTTCATCTTTGAATTCTTACCATCACTTTGTTCTCTATGTGTAGAACCATAACTGTACCTGAAGCAGAAACAAGGGCCTGGTGGGAGGAGGTAAGCCCCCCACTCAGAAGGCCTTTTTTTTTTTTTTTTTGCCTAAACATAGGATGTTGTAAGCCAACACAATCCATGCCTAGAGAAACAGTCAACTGTCCATGGATGAAATGTTTGTACAATGCTTTGAGAAGCAATTCAACCATATGTATAGGAAGACTTAAAAATGCCCATGTCATTTAATTTATTCCTATTCAAGAAATTCATGATTTTAAACCAAAGTCCCAAATACAGAAGAATCTTTATATATATTAAAGGATAATAATCAGACATTATTGATGATGAAGGAAAAAGATACAAAGGAGGGCTGGGGATATAACTCAATGGAAAAGCATGTGTATAGCATGCGCCAAGCCCTGGCTTCAATCCCTACTACTAAAAACAAAGCAAAACAAAACCAACCAAAAGGAAAAAGAAGAAAAAAAAGGGGGAGAGATATAGAAGAGGATTGCTTCTGTTTTTTAAAATAGTGTATAGCTCACAAAAACAATGTTTACGAAGTATTTGGATGTCATACAAAGTGGCTTATCAATCATAATAAGTTTCCAAATGCAAGATTCAAAATAATTCATCAGGAAGACAGTCCTCCCAGGGGCTGTGGCTGTGCAGTGCTGCACGGAAAGGAGTGGGTGGGCCGCAGGGTCTCTGTGCAGCACAGCTCCAGAGGCCCCTTCACACCCAAGCCCAACTCATCTGCCAGGTTACCCAGGATCCTCCCAGTGGAAACAAGACGTGGTTTTACATCTTTCTGTTTGGTGTATTTTAAAATACTTTCTTTGTTTGATCAGTTTTTATTTTCTTATAGAATAAATTATGCACTGTGAAACAAAGCTTTAATGAAAAACCCATAAGGAGGCCTGGGGCCTCTTCTCTCTGCTGTGTTTTTGATCTTCCCAGCTTTTGACAGCCTTTGACTCTTTCTTTTCCTTTTCTTTTTTTCCCCTCTTATCTTTTCTTTTCATTGGACCTGGTTCCCACAATGTTGTTCACCCCATCTTCAAACTCCTAAGCTCAAGTGATTCACCTCAGCCTCCCTGGTAGCTGGGACTACAGGCCAGCACCACTGTACCTGGCTTTAGCCTGTTTTCTAATGAAGGTTTCAAGCATTTCACAGCCCTACAAGTTGTTTAAATAAATTTAAAATTAAAGTAAAACAAGTATTCCAAAGTTCTCTATTCACAATTCAATTTTAGTTGCTACATTTGAAGGTACTCCCACAGACACAGAAGATCAGAAGCATGTTTCTCTGTCTTTTTCTTGATACTGTCTCCCCTTGGCCCAAGAAGCTTCCTTCCTGCCTTACAATGACATAAATTAGGTTGGTCTGTTTAATACACATGGAATCACACAGCACCTACTCTTTTGTGTCTCATTTGAAGTCAAATAAAATACAGTGACAAATCTCAAGCAAGAGGTTTTATTTGGGAATCAGCAAAGAGTAGAATTGCATTTCTGGGCATATGCCGACCACAATGGACAATACTAAGTGAAATAAGCAAATTACAAAGAACCAAAGGCCAAATGTTTTCTTGGATATGTTGATGCTTATTTGCAAAAGGCGGGGGGTCTAGGTAAGTATGGAGATACTTTGTATTAGACAGAGGGGAGTGAAGGGATGGGAGGAGGCATGGGGGTAGGAAGGATAGGAGAATGAATCAGACATATTACCCTATGTACATATATGATTACATGACCAGTGTAATTCTATATCATGTTCAACCAGAAGAATGAGAAGTTATACTCCATTTATGGATAATGTGTCAAAACGCATTCTACTGTAATGTACAACTAATTAGAACCATTTTTTAAAAACGAAATGTATGGGATTAGACAAAGGGAAATGAAGGGAAGTGGGGGATGGAATAGGAAAAATAGTAGAATGAATCAGACATAACATTCCTATGTATGACCAGTGTAACTCCACATCTTGTACAACCACAAGAATGGAAACTTATACTCCATGTATGTATAATACATCAAAATACATTCTACTGTCATACATAACTAAAAAGAACAAATAACAAAGAAGTAAATTCCTTAAGGGCAGAAAAAAAGAAGTTAGATCCTTTACTTACTCATATATAAAAATTAATTCAAGATTGGAGATGTAGCTCAATGATAGAGTGCTTGCCTGGCATGTGCAAGTGCCTGGATTCAATATTCAGAGTGTGTACACACACATACATACACACGCACACACACACACACAAAACACACTCAAAATGGGAAAAAATGTGAAATAAAAAACCAAACATTCCTAGAAGAAAACACAATGGCAGCTGAACATGTAGATGCATGCCTGTAATCCTAGCTACTCAGGAAACTGAGGCAGTTGAATGCAAGTTCAAGGCCAACCTGGCAACTTAGTGAGAACCTGTCTTAAAATAAAAATTTAAAAAGTCCTGGAGGTAGCTCAGTGGTAGACTGCTTACTAGCATGTGAGAGACTCTGGGTTTAACACACCATATCAATATATATTTGAAAATATATTGGCAATAATCTTCACAACAAAGGATTTGACCACATTTTCAATGAAATGACACCAAAAGCACAGTCAATATAGAAAAAAATTGATAAATTGGACTCAACAAAATTAGAAACATAAAAACATTTGTAAACCAAAGGATACTCATAGAAATGATGATATGTGGATGCTTATTTTGCAAAAGAGGGGTATAGGTAAGTATGGAGGTGCTTTGTATTAGACAGAGGGGAGTAAAGGGATGGGAGGAGGTCCCTGTAAGATGGGAGAAAATATTTGGAAGTCACATATCTAAGAGATGAACTTTCAGAATATATAAAGAAATGCTGGGCTGGGGATAGCTCAGCTGTAAAACACTTGCCTAGCATGTGCAAGGGCCTGGGATTGATCCACACTCCACAAAACAAGCAAACAAAAAAGAATCTCAACAACTCAACCATAAAAAAACGTTGACTCTATTCAGAACTGGGTAAAGGCTCTCTACAACCAGTTCACTCAGGAGGTTCACAAATAGCTAATAAGCCCATGAAGAGATACTCAATATCAGCAGTCATTAGGGAAATGAAAATAAAAGCACAATAAGACTCCACTTTGTACCCATGAAGATGGTCACTGTTCAGAAAAAAAGAATGCAGAATGAACACGCTCATAAATACGTAGAAAACAGCACCACGGGTGCATTGCTTGCCTATATATGTAATGGTGCAGCTGCTATGAAAATTTTTTGGTGATTCCTCCAAATGCTCAAGAGATACTTTCTAAATGACCCAGAAATTGTATTTCTGGACATGAACACAAAAGAAGTGAAGGCAGGTAAGTGCAGAGACATTTGTACACCCACATTTATAATAGAATTGTTCCCAAAAGCCAAAAAGTAGAAGTAACCCAACTATCTATCAACTGATGAACTTCTAATCAAAATATGGCTTATACACAAAGTGAATATTATTCAGACTTAAAAAGGAAGGGCATTCTGACAATTGCTACACTATGTGTGATCTGGAGGACATGATGCTGAGTGGAAAAGCCAGTCATGAAAGGACAAATTCTGTACGAGTGCACTTGTATGAGGCATTTAGGGAGTCAAATTTGTAGAGACAGAATGTAGCATGCCAGCAGAAAGACGACAGGGACTGGGGAGGGGAGGATGGATGCTTACTGTTTAATGGGTACAGAGTTTCAATTTCCATAAAAAGTGTGAACACATAGAATGCCACTGGATTATATACTTAAAATGGTTAAAATAGAAAACTGTACATTATGCCTATTTTACCACAATTAAACACCAAACAGAAATCAGGGCAGTGTACTACAGATTAATGCAGAATCAGAAAGAAGGAAATGGAGGCCTAAGAAGAGAGAATCAAGGAAGATGGACAAGTTGCACAACTGGGGGGAGGCCCTTCAGAATGGGAGAGGGCGGTGGGAGCTGGATATACCCCCCAAAAGCATCAGGTTAGAAAACCATCACAGGGGGATGAAGGTGGGTGCTCAGTAGTGAAGTGCATAGTTGAGTCCAAGTTCAACGCCCACCACAAACACAGAAATGAATAAACAAACAAACAAAAATATCACAGGAGAAAAGTGGTGCTGGGAGAGGCCATAGTCGGGGAACACCAAGACCAACCAAGTAGCAAAACACAAATTTTGGATTCATGGTGGAGGGAGCAAAAGTCCTCTGAGGACTAGGAACCAAAAAGGAGGCGGAAGGTCAAGGAGCAAAAGGACCAAGAGCCTTTTTCTGGTATAGATGGGGAAATGGGATGGGAAGGGCAAGTGAGATTAGTAGTCTGTGGGTTGGAGGAGAACGTGGCATATAGGTGACCCTGGGAGAACTTGGGTTAGGATGAGGACAGTAGTGTTGCTCTGGATGAAGGCAGATGATCTGTAGTGGTTGCAAAGTTCCCACCAGAGCGAACTTGTGACACATGAAAGTTGGTGAGGATTCAAGACAGGTAGGCAGGGGATGGGTGCTGAAAAAGGCCCCACAGCACAGAGGTGCAGAAGGACCAGGGAGAGATAGAATCCAGCACTTGCAGGCTGGAGAATGGAGGCCTCAAAATGGTGAGGGTTCAGATGAAGAAGTGGTCAAGGCATAATCAAGAGGGAGATGTCTGCACTGGAGGAAGAAGGAGGATACGGTCTTGAGAATAACAGGGAGGTCAAGGTAACCTGCACTGTGCTGACAGTCAATGATTGTCAGCACCAAGACTCCGGCTTGTGACAGCTTGGAGAAGTGGGGATGAAGGGGAGACCCAAAGACAGAAGGCTTTACCAGAAATTTAGGGTCATCAGGCTGGGAGTGGAGCTCAGTGGCAGAGCACTTGCCAGAGCACTTGAGGTCATGGGTTTTATCTCCAGTAGCACAAAAAAAAAAAAAAAGAAAAAAAAGAAAAGAAAAAGAAATAAGAAAGAGCAAAACCAGTTAGGGTTATCATAATTCTAATTTCATTCTACACAGAAATGGCAAAAACTTCTAGAATTCATACGGAACCATAAAAAACCCTGTTATGGTTTAGATAGGAAATGTCCCCCAAAAGCTCACGTGTGAGATAGTTCAAGAGAGTTTAGAGGTGAAATGATTGAGTTGTGAGAGTCTTAATCTAACCTGCACATTAACCTTCTGAGAGGGATTAACAAGGTGGTAACTGTAGGCTGGTAGGGTATGGCTGGAGGAGGTGGGTCATTGGGAAGATATTTTGTCCTTGTTGAGTGGAGCTCACTCTCTCTGCTTTCTGGTGCCATGTTCTGAGCTGCTTTCCACTATCTCACTCTTCTGCCATGATGTTCTGCCTTACCTTAGGCCCTAAGGAATGGAGTTAGCCATCTACAGAAGACATCTCTAAAATGGAGAGCCTCAAAATAAACCTTTCCTCTTCTAAAATTGTTCTGTTCAGTCTTTTGTTCATAGCTGAAAAAAGGTGACTAAACAGATCCCCCCAAATCAAATCAATATTGACCAAAAAGGACAATGCTGGGAATATGACAATACCAGATTTCAAAACGGATAACAAAACTACAGCAAATAAAACAGCATGGTATTGGCATGAAAGCAAACATGATGACCAATGGAAAAGAACCCAGATGTAAACCCACAGGTACATAGTGCATGTATTTTTGACAAAGGTGCTAAGTATACAATATGGGAAACAGGTATCTCAATAAAATTTGTTTTCTCAAATTTCTTGTTGCGAAAACAAGATATTCACAAACAAAAGAATGTAAATGGACCCTTATATCAGTCCTTATATAAGAATCACATCAAAATGCATTGAAAATTTAAATGTAGGACCTGAAGCAGGGTGTAGTAGAGTAGACCAGTAGTTACAGTTATGTGAGAGGTTGAGGCAGAATGAGCACATGGTATAAGACCAGCCTGGGCAAAGGAGCAAGAACACTTACAATTAAAAGGGGGAAAAAAGTCCCATTGGAAACTATATAAAGTGCCAGAAGAAAACACAGGAGCAATGACATTGATCTGGACAGAACTTTCTAGGTATGATCCCCAAAGCATAGGTAACCAAAGTGAAAATAGACAAATGGAATACCATTCAAATAAAACACTTTTGCCCAGAAAAGAAAATAAGAAGAGAGTGAAAAGACAAATCACGCATTGGGAGAGTATTTACAAATTATACATCAGATAAGGGGTTACTATCCAAAATATATGAGGAACTCAAACTTCCCAATAACAAAAGAAGTAACCCAACTTAAAAATGGCCAAAGAGGAGAGATGGTGCATTATCAGATCCTATTGCTCTGTGGATCCGGATTCAAGTAGTAAGAGTACTGCTTCTCAGTATGCTGAATGAAAGAGGAAATTCAGTGAAATTCAATATCAGTCAGTGGCTTGTAGAGACTCAGAAATTCAGGTGCATGAACAGAAAGTAGAAATACACTGGAATGAAGCTTGTTGTAGCAGTGGCACTGGTTCACCACAGAGAGAAAGGAAAACACATCAGAGGAAAAAACATCTTTGGCACATAAAAATATGGAGATCAGAAAAGCAGTATGTATTTAACTGATCCAGAGGCTGCACAGTGAACAGGTAGGTGTTTGAAGAGTTCTCTGTTTCTCAACTGGCAAGCAGACAGTTGAGGCGGGAACCATTTTGAGGAGGTCATGCTGCAGCTTGCTGCTGCCAGAGCCCAGGAGATCCTAACAAATATCACTTTACTGTCCTAACAAGCACCTATAGTGTGGCCTAGGTTGTACCTAGAACAATGAGTGAAACAGGCATAGAGAATACTGTACCCAGGGGGATGCAAGTCAGAAATACAGAGAGATGTGCAACTCACTTGAGCTGTAGACCTCAGGGCTCTGGCAAGGCCTGGGTTTGAAGTGTTACATTTTTGTGTAATGGAGCCTGCCTAGCTAGTTCAGCTGACTCCTCCTGGACAGTATAAACTTTAAAGACCATTTTCACCAGTTATTGGATAGGGGTCTGAGGGCCCTCCTCAGCTTGTTTGAGCTTTTTTCTGATATCATAAGTTGATTGAGCCTGCTAGATGTGGGCTCACTCATGGGAGTAAGGATGGAGGACAGAACAACAGAGATGTCATGCCAGATAAGATCATAAGTCTGGGAGAGGTATTGGCATTTTTAAATATAAGTAGAAATGTCAGCAGAGAAGGACCCAAGGTGCTTTTCAATCTGGGAAAGATCTTGAAGTGAGAATGGGACATGTACTTGGACAATCCCTTCAGCATGAGCCACTTCCCTGAAGGGACAAAGGAACTTTGGGTTATCTGGTAAGAGGGTCTGGTGGGACTGGGTGAGGGCACTGACAGGAGAAAAGAGGGGTGAGTGGGTGGAGGTAATCATGGCTTCAGGAGAGGAGGAAGGAGGGGTGTGAGAGGGATGGAGGGGCAGGGGAAAGGTTGTGTCAGTAGAAGAGGTGGGCAGGGGAGCCTTGGCTGCAGGAGAAGAGGGAGTTGTATGGAGCGAGGGAGGAGGAGCTGTGGTGGCAGGAGGAGGGGTGGAGGGGTAAGAGGGGTGGCAGGAGCAGATTGGTGTGTATTGGGAGGGGGAAGACAGGTAAGGTAGGGCTGAGAGCAGCTTGGGTGGATCTGAGGATGTGAAAAGAGAGGTTGAAGAACAATGGGAAGGAGTTTGGGATTTTTCTAGCAAGGAAGACTGGAGCAGGAGAACAGATAGAACAGAGAGGAGGGCAGAGCAGAGAGTAGAGGGAAGGACAGGATCATTTCTCAAAAAGCCTGAATGTTTTTGCCCACTTTCCTGTCCAGCAACCAAAATTGTCCAATTCAGTGAGGGTTTCAAACCAAAGTTCCTTCTGGGGGCCATTGTGACTCATTGTTTAAGTCTGGTTCTTTTTCAAACATTCTCTCTCTGGGTTCATGTTCTGCCTTAAACCCCTTCAATCTTTCAGCTGAATTCTCTCAGATTCCATTGATATTTTTAAAAGATTAATGTTTTGCATAGTTTGTCTGGCAAGTTCAAATATTTGGCATCTGTGCCAAGAACATTATAGAATGTAGGAGGTGTCAGGTTGCCTTGTATTGTGAAATTTCTTGTATTTGTGCTAAATTTGCACTGCCGATGAGATGGATGTGTCTCTGCTATTTATTTATTTATTTATTTATTTATTTATTTATTTATTTATTTATAATCTAGGATGGAACACAGAGGAGCTTAAGCCCTGAGCCAGCCACATCTTCAGCCCTTTTTTTCATTTTCATTTTGAGGGAAGCTATCACCAATTTGAATAGGGCATCACTGTGTTACAACAGGGGCTGGCTTTGAAATTTCAATCCTCCTACCTCAGCCTCCCATCTTCTGGGATTAAAGGCAGGCACTGCCATGCCCAGTTGTGTCTCACACTTGTTTTGGATCCATTCTTATCATCTGCCTTCTCCTGGTGCAGTCGGCTAAGGACGGTTTGGTGTGTGGTGTTGAGTTTCACTCCAGATGCACTCCATTGCCTCTATTCCCTGTTGCATCTCTAGCTGTGACTAGTGAGGACTGACCCTGGGCATTGAGTTCCACAGTGTGAAGGCATGGAGTTCTCTGTTTGTGAAGAGAGTGGGGAGCCTCTTGTGTTCCTGTGGTGTGATGTAGACAGAAGGGTCTGTGGGTCATGCCTCTCTACTTCCTCCTGCAGTTGGTAGGGAAGTGCCTACCACTAGAAGAGGTTTTCTTGAGCACTGATGGACATTGGTTTTGGCCCTTAAGATCTCATTTTGGAACGGATATGTGTATGCAATTATCCAGACTGCTCCTCTGAGGAATTGGAATGCTTATGACAGAAAAAAGATGTGACTCAGATGCCAATTCTGTGTCCAAAAGAGACTGAAAATGAAAGAGCTGCCAACAATAGTGGGCCCAATTTGAGGGCCATATTGTTTTGAATATTGACAATGAACTTCACCTAAATGTCCAAGACTGGTAGAAAATTGAATGGAAAGGGGCTCAGAAGCACCCTGAGGGCGACTATTGGGAGACAGCTTCCACAGGGAGAGTATAGGTGACTCCTTCAATGTAATTATGTTCTCACCTTTGTCTCCAAAGTAATTCACCAGTTGAGTAAATCTTGAGGAGTTCTTTGGAGACTGTGTGATGCCTGAAGTCTCAATCAACATGGAACACTCAAAATATGACTCACACCCTAAAATGTAGGTAGGGAAAGAGCTGGGTAGGCAGATAGGAGACTTGCACTCACCAAGGTCAAGTTTCTCCTAACAGAAAGACGACAGTGGAACAGAATAGAAAGACCACAGATGCAAGGCTGAGTTTCAAACAAAGGGTGAGACATCTGTTAAAAAGGGATAAACTTCAACACAGTGACCATAACATGAGGGGAAGAAATGGCACATGAAGTGCACATTGTCCCTGAATGCCTTACCAAGAGTGGGCTGGAGGCTTATTTTCTTAACCCTTAGATCCTTATAAAACCTGAGACAATTGCCACTCATTGGCAACCCTCTCTTGGGACCACACCCATGCAGGAGTTCTGCTTTCTTTATATTGTTTTTGTATAATCTGACACTTTGCCCTCACCCTTTCACTATTTGTGTCTGTGAAATTCCTTCAATGGATGAACAAGGCAAAGAACGCAGTCAATTCCATGGTGTGTGTCACAAAATAACTGAAGACTAATTATGCCAGGAAACTAGATTGATATGGGAAATGATATTACCTACTGCCCAGCTCCACATCCTGTCTGTCCCCAGAATGGGGCTGCAGTTGAACCCTTATGAGATCATTCAGACCTCACTAAGAAGAATGCATTCTCCATTTTGACAATATGAAGACAGCACTCAATATTCTTTACAGCTGCTGAAACTAATTCTGACCTCCATGCAGGAATTTCCTTCTTCTAGGACAACCCCATCTCCTCAGGACCCTTCTCATACATTCTAGGCAGGAGACTCAATCCTACTTAAGACATAGAAAAGCCAGAGATCAGAAGTGCAACTCATGGATAAGTGGACAGGCCCTCATGAGTTTCTCCTAACCACTCACTCACACATTTCTAACCCTCATTCACCACATCTGAAGAGGAAGGACACCACCAGAAGATGATTGTCCTGCTCATCCTGGGAATCCACAGTCCCTGGTTAGCTGACAACCCCTCTACAAATCTCACATGTCTGTTCAGGAGACAAGCCCCAGATGGAACATACCAAGCTTTCATGTGTTCAATTACTGTTCCTCTTGACCTTCTCTATCTCTCCCTCAATCCAGGTCAGATTTCTTTCCACCTGGTTACAGATTGGGCTCTCAGTTTCTGATCTCCATCATCAGGTAGATGGCTGGGACTTCAGAGAGCTCCCTCTGCTGGCCACTGACTAACTTGGAAAATTCAGGCAGCCATTCAAAGTACCTGGCAGCAGTTTCCTAACTGGCTCAGATCAGGGGGGAATGCTGCCATGCTCAACCGAAAATGCCTCCTTCCCCCTTCTAACCAGGAGAATCCTGAGATGTTAAAAATCAAGGCTGAGAAGAGAAAATATGTCTCTTCTAGAAAGAGAAGGATTCGACACCACTCCAGACAAAGGCAATGGAGTAGGTAATGGAGCCAGATGGCTACTGACAGGAGAAGCTGAATGGGTGAGAGATCCACCTCATGTATTAGTACACTACATGACTTTTGTGGGACTCTCCACCGAGTAGATTGGGCTCCCCAAAGATGTGGAATGCAACCATCACTCCAAAGGAGACCATGTGCCTTGGCCTATAGATGCATTCTTGCAAAATAAAGCATCCCCTTTTCTGGCCTATTCAAAATATTTCTTGAGTTGAAGGGATGCTGGCCCCTGATCTAGTGCCCCAACTATAAGTGTAAATGGAAGACTCACACTTGCTGTACGAGCTGCCACCTGTCACCCACTTCCTTGGTCTTGAAGGGTCTGCATCATCTGTCACATCGACTAGGGGTCCCACTGCCCACACTTTGCCCTTTCTGAGGTGGCCTCTTCTTTTTGATCTTTTGTGCAGTTTGTGAGTCTTGGGTCAATCACCATCACAAACATCTTAAAAGAGAGTGCAGGCCTGGCATCAGAACACCTGGGCCAGGAAGAACAAGAAAAGAAAACTCACTTTTTTTGGAACCTAGGGAAAAAATACTTCAAGGGTGTAACATATTCTTGAGGCATTGGTGTCATTCTGCTTTGACAGAGGAAGAGTGTCCCCTGAGCACATCTTCCCACTTTGTGGAATTGGGATGGTAGTAGAGTGTTTTCTGTGTGAACAAAAAACTTAATCACAGTAGAATACACTAAGATGGTTATTCTGCACCTATTTTATAAATTTCATGAGGGAAAATTAAACGGTCATAACTACTAACAAAAGTGGGGGTGGGGGAATGTAGTATCCAGGAGCAGCTGTTGGTTGGGTCATCACTTCTAGGATTCCAGCTCTCCTTTAGCTTGATTTGGATCACTTCACATTTCTACCAGGACACTTAATTTACTGAGAGCCATGTTGCCTGCCTCAGAAGGCTGACACCTGTGAAGACTTGTGTTGGTGTTTCTTTTAGGTCTTCCTCCGATGTCATCAAACAAATATCTTGTGGCATTTTTTCTATATTAAAGGGTAGGCTAATTGACAAGTCCCCTCTCTCTCCACCCCCCAAAACAAGCAAACAGTGGTTTTATGTGAAACGTGATACCTCTCCGTTTTTGAGAGCTGTTCCATTCCCTTAATGACTGGTTGTCTCAGTTGTTGGGGTTAGTATCCAGATTTCCTAGTGATCTTTATCATTTTCCCCATATTTTTACTGATGCAGTATGGCTCAGCTATGCTACCCCTACCACTTGGTCCCTTTTCTCTACTCATCTTTCCCACATTTCCTTTCCTTTTTGTTCTTTATTTTTTTGCATATCAGAGAAAACGTACATCCAATATTTGTGCATCTGAGTTCTTTGGGGATGTTGATGTGTAGGTTTTTTTCCTTGATATGTCCTTATCTGGTTTGGGTATGTGTGCGATGCTGGCTTTATAAATTTAGAATGTGTTCCATCCCTTTGTATTTCATGGGGTAATCTGAGGAGTTTTGGCATCACTTCTTCTTCAAAGGTTTTTGGTAGACCTCAGCTGGGAGTCCATCCAGCCCTGAGTTTTTCTTTGTTAGAGACAGTAATGCAAAGCCTTCCATCTTATTACAAGTCATTGGTATGTTTGGGTTTTCTTTTGCTCTGGATTCACTTTTGGTAGATGCTATTTATCTAGAAATGTATTCATTTCTTCTAGGTTTTCCAATGTATTGGAGTACAAATTTTCAAAATAGTCTCTAATGATCCACTGGATTTCTCTGATATCTATGGTGATTTCACCTTTTTAATCTCTAATTTTATAAACTTGGCTTTTCTCTCCTTTTCTCTTGGTTACTTTAGCATGGGGGCTTATCAATCTTGTTTACCTTTTTAAAGAAACAACTGTTTCATTGGTCCTTAGTGTTGTTATGTTTGTTGTCAGGTCCATTAATATTGGCTCTGATTTTATTTCCTTCCTTCCTTCAGTGTTTGCTCCTCCACCATAGCCTGGCTTTTACACCATTTCCCATTTACACAGTGCATGATGTCGGCTTCCTCAGTAGAGGGCCTGAAGTGACACTGCAGGAAGCAGAGTCCTCTTGTGGTTAAGCTACTGCACCATTGCTCTGTGATGCTGGTATGAGTCCATGTGAGGGCAGCGTGGATCAGGTGAGGAGATCCTCAGGTCCTGAGGAAGGCTTTTGTCTCCAGGAAAATTTTCCAACACTTTCCAAGCTGATCTTAGGTGATGGTGCCCTCCTAGTGAATGGTTCAACTGTAGTGGGAGGCACCTGGCTCTGAGTTCAGAACTTGGCAGTCCCTGGCTCTACCCATGCCCACCTGAGTTGTAGCAGACCAAACACACTGCCCTTACCAGGCACATATTCGCAAGGGTCCCCCATCCCTTTCTGTTCAAAGGATGCTGTGAGAGCCAGGGCTGCTGCTCCCTCAGGTAAGGAAGGTCCAGGTGGGCTGGGGAGTGGACAGCCCAGAATGCTTCTACCATGTGGTCACCCATGCCCACCGGCTTGTCCCCTAGAGATGAAGACCCGGCATAAGGCAGAAGCTGCTGCAGAGTATTGAAGCTACCGCTGATCTTGAGGAAGAAGGTAGGTGCAGGACGCACATCTGGGAAGGCACAGCCAACTTGGGTGGGGGCAATGGTTCTTGGAGGGGTGCTCCCTGGTGACAGGAGCTGCCACATTGTAGGCAGGCTCACCCAGGATGAGCATCTACCTCTGGAGGGCTGGAGGGGTGACCCATGAGTTTAGGGTTCTGGGGCTGAAGGTATGGGGTACCTGTGGTGTCTTTAAGCTGTGTGCAGGGGTGGATGCAGTGTGAAGATCCTCCAGGTTGGCGGCATACCTTGAGGTGAGTGGTTGGGACCCCCTGTTTTGCAGGAACAGTTGTGTGGGTCTCAGTGAGGGGGCCTTAAAGGAGAGACAAGCTCCTGGGGACAGGTAGGCCTGTTTGGGGAGGTCCATGTTGAGTGGGCCTGCCAAAGAGGGCCCAGTGTTCAGCAAAGGAGAGGAAAGTCTCCCTCCTGCACCCACACATTCGCATTACCCAGAGCCACCACCACCAAGAGACAGAGGCCACTTCTTGGGGGTCTCAGGTATGTGGACTGCTCCTTTGGCAGGCAGAGTCCCATCATCTTAACCACCTTACACAGGAGAATGACAAACAGACTTCTGCTGCTCTGCTTCCCATTTACTGTCTCTTGGGCCATGGTGGAGATTAGTCCAGCCTCTGGATTTATAGCTAGTCACCTCTGAGGAGTCAGACACTCAGTGATACTTGGGTCTTTGAAAGCATTCCCTGTAGTGATTCTTCAGTCAATTATGCTTAATTAGTAGACTAGAATTATAGAATCTTCAGTTCATCAAACATCAATCCTAAGTGCTTTGCCTTGTCTCATATAATCCACAAGGCTGACTTCCTCTTGTGTAGGTGAAAGTAGCAACTCCTCTTTATTAGCAAGGAAGTTGAAGCTCTGAGGGTTTAAGGACTTGAGCCAAGGCCACACAGCTATGAAGCAGCAAAGTGGTCCACCTTTCAAATTGGATAAACCCTAACAATGTTCGCTAGATCAATAAGTAAACAAGCATAACTTTACAGGAGAAAGAAAGACTGACAAGTGGATTGCTTTGTTTCACATATTTGGGAATTGTGGGCTGAACACAACAGATTCAGGCACAGCTTTATCCAGAGGTTGCAGTGTCATCATCAGGACACTGCCTCTCTCCATCTCCCTGCAAGCCTTCTTTGCCCACCCTGTCTCTGGGGGTGGTGGCATGTTGCCCAGCAGCTTTAGAGACACAATCTTCTAGTTTGGTATTGGAGGAAAAGACAGTGTCCTAAGATGATAGTGAATGTCATGGGCCAGCCTGGGTCACTGCTTCTTTCTGCCCATCATGGTGGGATGGATTGATCTCAGTGGTCAAGCCTGGAGGGGCTGAATCATTGTGTGAGAGAAAGAAAAGAGTCACCAAAAATATTCAAGGGTAAATGACGAGACAGGGAGATGAAAGCCAAGCAGGCAAGCCACAGATGTCCCCACTGAAGGGGTGAGAGCAGCTGCATTTAGAACACAGCCCCTTGCAGTAGAGGTGGCTGATTTTGCCCCTGTGCCTCTCTTTCGTCCTAAGTGCTGCCTGCAGGCTTACTATTTGCCAGGTGTCCACTGGATCAGGTGAGCAGACCCTGATATTGTACAAACAGACACCAACTTGCTGCATGGAGAGAGCATCCTCAGCTTTCCTGGGTACTTCCAAGTGTCCAGAGTGCAGTACCCAAGCCTGGCTCACATTGCCCAGGTCTGAATCAGTGGAGGCAGTTGTAACTACGACCTTCAACTGTGTGGCTTTGAAACATCAGAAACTGATTTCTCACAGATCTGGAGGCTGGCAGGCCAAGATCAGGGGACCAGGATGGCAGGATATGGTGAGGGCCCTCCCTCAGGTTGCAGTTGACCCACTTCTCATTATATCCTCACCCTATGACTTTTCCACAGCTCCCAAGCCCTCCTTTCCAATCCTGGGGGAGCTGGGGAGACAACAGTGAGCACAAGGAAGGCCCCCTACCCTCTTGGAGCCCACAGTCTAGAAGGAGAGACTGAGCAAGGACAAGTAAACTGATGAAGAAATAGGATGAATTCAGAAATGGTTGAGGAAACAGAGGAGAGAGAGGGTCAGGGTGTTCCTAGGTGGCAGTCAGAATGGGCTTCTCAGAGGAAGTGTCATGAGAGCTGAGAGCATATTGATGGACAGGAGCTGCTGGGCCAAGAAGTGGGAAGGGCAGCTTAAAGGTGATCAGGCAGCAAGCAGCTGGCAGCCTCTGAGGGAGCAGGGGTGGAATGGAGATAAGTAGGGACAGCCCAGGGACAGAGAGGGAGAGGTGGGCCACCCTAAATCTGAGTCTCCCATCAAGGCCTTCTGAGAAGGTGTCAGGCAGGGCTTCTGAGCTGTCACCATCAGACAGCTTCTCTATAAAGACCCTGAAGCCCCTTGAAGGCCATGCTGTGCTGAGCTTGGAGAGAGGCAGGTTGGGAAGGAGGTGCTGGGTCTGTTTGCCCCAAGCTCTGGTTGCCTGCCCTCAGCCTCTCCCAGTGCAGTGATAAAGCACACTTCTTCCTCCTCTTGTTTTTTACTTGATAACTTTTTAGAACATTTTTAAGCTCAAAATTGAGGGGAAGATCAGAGATTTCCCAAATGCTCCCATCCTTGCACAGTCTCTGCCTCTGTCCCCATCACTACCCACCAGAGAGGCACATTTTTTCCAGTTCAAAAACCAACATCATTGTCACCTACAGTCTGGAACTTACCTTATTCTTTACTCTTGCTGATGTACATTCTGTGGGAATGAACAGTTGTAGAATGACATGAACCCACCTTTGGCCAAGACCATGACGTTTACTGGCTGTGATCTGAGGAAGCAGGTGCATTGGCCACCAGGACAGAGCAACCTGAATCCATGTGGAGCTTCACTGATGCAAAGTGCAGTCTCCTCACAGGCCTGATGGGCCTTGCCTTCCCAGGTCAGCAGCCTCATTGGAAACCTGGGAATGGTAAAAGTGACACCTACATTGCATGGTACTATGAATCTTTGGGCTTACACAGGAAGCACTCAATTCCAGGCGGCACCCTTAGGGGTTTGTTTTATGAGTGAATAACGGTACTCTCTTCAAGACTTGGTGTGGGACAGCCTGGATTTGAATTCCCACTCTGGCACTTCTAGCTGAGTATTCTGTGGCAAGTCATTTCATCTGACCATGACTCAGTTTCCTCATCTATAGAGGGGGGATATACCCATCTCATTGAGTTACCATGAAGAGTTGAAGAAACCATATCCCTGAGCATGGGCCAGAAACACAGTGGTAGGTGGTGCTACTAAAACCAATGTATGCACACTTACTATGCAGCAGCTACTGTCTTCAATTCTTGAAAGGGACTGTATTCCTCCAAAATTTGGACATTCCTCAGAAGGTGCTGGAGCTGCTGTGTAAAAGATGTGTATTGCTTCCATGCCCTGGCACATGGCCATCTCCTGCTTGGTGCTGGGAATTCTGGGAACTCAGTCAGCTCTGGGGAAAGTAGTGTTTTCAGAGGAGCAGCCTGCCTGGATGTTTAGAAAACCGAGTAGGATGAGCCCAAAGAGTGTCTGCCTCAGGCCTGGTTCTGTGTAACTATAGGCAGCCTGTGCCTCTGGCCTTACCCTGTGGGCATATCCCCTCCCTGTGAGAAAGTTCTCTGCCTCAGGCCTTACAATTCTGAGGCTTCAGGAAAAAACAATTTCCAAATTTGGAGTCTGTGGATTGCATCTGGGAGCATTCCAACCTGCATGTAGTCAGAACTGGGACACTTGGGGAGAAACGAATAGGGTCCTGGCTCTGAATAGCTAGGCAGTAGGTGGCTTGGCTCAGTCATCACTCAAGTGTATGTGTAGCACCACCATGGGCCATCATTTGGCCTATTATTTAGGAATCAATGCAGACAAACCTTCTAGTCCTCCTGGAGTTCCAATATTGTCAGGAAGTTAGTCAAGCCCACCAGCCATCTTGGCAGATGAGGGGCACAGGATGTTAGAGGTGTCAGCCTCCTCACCATCTCTAGGTATAGAAACCTGCAGCCAGATGTTTGTGAGGAGTAGCTTCAAGGAAAGAAGGGAGTGGTCTTTGGGCTAGTCAGGAGGGCTCCTGTTTCATGGGGAGCTGTTATAAATGATGGCTGGGCAAACCCCAATTTCCACCCTGTGTGATTTCCAGCAGAGGACTCAACTCTGGGGGTTTACCCCGTAGAAAGAACATATGGTGGTGCATTTGATTCTGGGCACCAAAGGAACAGAGTATTGGTTGGGGCCTCAGAGCCAAGCCCTGTGAGGAACCCTCCCCAACACCGCCAATCCAAACCTGGGTTGCCCATGCTTTTTTGTACAGAGACCGGAGAGCAAGTGTGGGGAGCCGCTTACACACATATGTGCCTCACAGGTTGCCCTTTTGATCGGGTGCATGGAACTGCCTGGCTACTCTTTGGGAACCCATGATGCAGGGACCTTGGGAGGTTCCAGTTAAAAGAGAGGCCCTGTCCATCATGACTCCCTGTTTCACTCCACATTCCACAGAACCCTCTGCTCAATCATCAAAATGCAGCTGTACCTCTATCCAGAATATTTTTGAGGTCCCAAGACTTGGACAACCTGAAGCTTTTCAGGACCTTCCTGTTTGTCATTATGCCTGAATCAGAGGGGAACTTCCATGTCCTTCCCCAGCTGAAGAACACAGATCCTGTAAGTCTGAGCTCTCTGATGATGGGGTCTGGGGCAGATGACTGATGGTGTGTGCAGAGGAATCTCAGCTGGTTCCCCTGGGATCTGCCATATGTTCCCAAGACACACAATGCTAACATCCTTCAGCTGGTGGAACCTAGTCTGGGAAGATGGCCAATTGTGGAGGAGGGCCAGGAGTATTCTCAGAGGCAGGGTTCTGGGGTGAATTGTGAAAGGCCCAAGGAAATTCAGTCACGTTGGGTGTTTTCTCTTGCAGCTCTAGCACCATATCAAGTGATATAATTGCCTCGAGCAGCTGTGGCCCAATTTACTTGCTTACATTTGGGGGAGCATGCTATCACATTCCCTGTGAAGGAGGAGAAATAGCCCTCAAAATCAGAGGTTGGTCCTACACCAGCATTGACCACACAGGAAGATATGGAGCCACCCGTGGCCACTGAACCTTCAAGAAGAGGAGGAAGCTTAGCTGCCAATAAGAAAGTCAGTGGATATTGAACATTATTATCTTCCACTTGATATCTCTCTCTCTCTCTCTCTCTCTCTATATATATATATATATATATATATATATAGATATACATATATATATATATATATATATATATATATATAGATAGATAGATAGATAGATAGATAGATAGATAGTACATATGGTGCTCCAAGCTGCCATCCCATCCTTTGAAAGAGAGCCACCTTTCCTGGCAGCAATATAAATTCAGGGTCCAAAACAATAGAGGCAGGAGGTCAAGAAACTATTAGGCCACAGCCCTCCACATCTCCTAGAATGTATCCTCACTTCCCTAGTTCTAAACTTTTCAATGGCATCTCCCACATGTGAGCTCCTGAGCATTACCCAGTGCCAGAACCCCCAGCACAGCTATCCTTCCCCTCCCCTCTGAGATTATCTATTTTATTTTTTGTGATGCTAATTCTTATGGCATTGTAAGTATTTTTAGTGACATTCTTTTATGTTGACCTAAAAGTGCTTAATCCATTCACCAGGCTGTGCCACCACCAGTACTGCGTATCTGCTGACGGAGCCCATGTAGAGCTCATAGGTGCTGTGAGAGAGGATGCAAACAGGCCATGAAGGATGAGGTGAGATAGATGCCCCTGTTATGGAGCAGAAGGGACTGCCTAATGAGTGTTGAAGATTTTAGGCCATTATAACTCATACTATGATCTATTTTAACTGTCATGTGGCACTACAAATCCCACTCATATAAGATAAAAACCTTAATATGTACATTCTTATTGCTCCACAGATCATGGCTCACCATCCTCTTATTCTTCAAGACACAATATTGAAGTTAGAACCGTTAATGACTCAGTAATGGTCTGTATTGTTTGAATAAAAAGAAGAGTCTTCTTACGTTTTGCACTTCAAATAAAAAGCTGTGACTCTTACACTACTTTGTCACACTGAGAATGCAAAGGAAATGTTCAAGAAGGAAATTAAAGTGCTGCTCCAGGGCATATGTATATGACTAGAAAGCAAGAACAGCCTTATTGCTGATCTGGAAAAACTTTTTATATTCTGAAGAAAAGAAGAAACAACCCACGTTCTATGAAGATGAAGCCAAATCCAGATAAGGCCATCACTTTAGATTGTTATACTGACAAGAGAAGTGAGAAAGCTGCAGAAGAAGTTTGAAGGTGCCAGAGTTTGGTCCATTATGTTTTTGGCAAGAGGCCCCTCTCCATAAAATAAAAGTGCAAGGCAAAGAAACAAGTGCTGATGTAGAAGCTCTTGCAAGTCATCTAGAAGGTCTTGCTAAGCTATTCGATGAAGATGTGTTGTGCTTTAGGTAGTAGGTGTCCCCAGAAGCTCATGGGCGAGCCAATACAAGGATTATCAGTGAAATGATTCAGTTCTGAGAGCTTTAACCCAATCAATGGTTTATTCCACGGACAGATATGAACAGGCAGCAGGCATGGAAGGGCATGTGCTGGACCCTTCCCAAGCCTGGAGGTATAGGTGGCACCTGCAAAGGCATCTAGTGGCTGTGAAAGAAGTCTGGTTTCTGGGACTGAAGCATATAGAAGCCAACCTCAGCGTTCCACAGCAGGGTTTCCCATTGGAGGTTCCCAGTGACCAGGAGCAGTGTCAGCATCCATCTGTGGGGAGAATGTCAAACAGCGAGCCTAGGTGTCTTAAGGCAGTTTGAGGAGCCCAGATGTATCAGTGGCAGGATGGAGAATTGGCCTCAGGCTTGGAGGACAGCCATGGGCAGGAGCCTGGGCAGTGAAGCCTTGGCGTTTGGAATCTGTGGAGGTATTGGTGTCTGAAGTTCAGTTATGGCAGCGGTGGCAAAGGCAACCAAGGAGTCTGTAGGTGGCAACGTCAAGCCAGGCATCCAGAGAGGAGCATTCTCATCCTCTGGTAGTGGCAGGAGTCTGGTCCCAGTGCAGTGATGGTGGCTGCGGCATCACTGGTGGCCCTGTGGGGACTCCAGTGGCCGCAGTGTGGAGCTCTGTTAGCGGTGATGGTGAAAGCTTGGGACAGCAGGCCTCCGAGTCAGAGGACGACTAGAGGCTGTGATGGCCTCTGCAGTGGCTCCTCCAGGCAACTGGCATTGCTCCTGGTAGGGCCTGCCTGCTCACGAAGCAGGGCGCAGGAGCTGGTGGTACCCAGACACCTGCTGAGTACCTTATGCTGCCCATTCCACCAATGCCTGGCATTGGCCTGGAGTCCACCAGGCTGCTCACCTAATCCTTGAGTTCACCCTGCCCCTCCCTGAGTTGCAGCCTCTGAGGGATGAGTAGGCCTGCTGCCAGCTGGGCAGCCTTGGGAGAAGACACCCACCCTCCCCAGCTACATCTCCCCTTGGCTGTGGTAGCAGAGTGCAGAGGTGGGAGGTGGGGGGGCCTAGAAAATCCTCACCCTCCAAGTGCATCCCTGGGGCAGGACAAGGGTGGAGGGCACAGGTGGCAGTGGGAGTCTAAGGGCAACGAGTTCTCTGTCTTGGTCTTCTGCCACCCCCAGCCACAGAAATGCACTTTGGGGGTGACGATGTCCTAGGACCTCTGCTTTCTGCACCCACAGTCCATGCAGGATGTGGCTGGGTATGGTGAGGTTCTCTCCCAAGACCGCCCCAACCTAGCAGACAGCCTAGTTCCTCAGTAGAGAGGCTATATCAGGTGATGGGGTGAGCAGACATCCAGTGGGCTCATGGCCAGAGCGAGACATGGCAGATGTGGGCAGCATAAGGTCCCGGGCAGCTGCCTGGGTACCACTGCCTCCCACGTGCTTCTTCCTGAGCAGGCCAGTCGACCAGGAGCAAGACCAGGGCCTGGAGCCTCCACCACAGAGGACATCCCAGCTACCGGTTACCTTCTCACTCTGACACCCACTATCCCATGCCCTTGCTGACATGCCAGCCTGGAGCTCTTCGCTGCGGCCAACCAGACTCCCCACATGGCTACTGGATGCCACCTTCACTGCCCTGCAGCCGGACCCCAGTTACTTCTGCAGGATGAAGATTCTCACTGCTGGACACTGCCTGTTGTTGCTGCCCCTGCTTCTGAACTCTTATGGTGCCACCACCATTGTGCAGCACTCAAACTTCCAAACTCCAGATGGACTCCAACACTGCCCACCCCACACCTGGTGCCCAACCCCTATACTGAGGCTGGACCCCTGATGCAGCTGCATGTTGCTCCCGCCCCTGCCAGACTCTGGAGCTACACCCTGCTGCCACCAGACTTTAACATGGATACTAGACAGTGACACTCAGTACTGGGGCCAACTTCATTGCAACTGCAGCCAGACCCTTGTCACTATGGCAGATGAAAACACTCATGGCTGGATGCATCTGTTGTTACAACCACTGTTTCTGGATTCTTCCACTGTCAGCGCCACCATGAGTAGGAAGCAAGGAACTCCCAAATCACAGCTGCATGCTGACACCACCACAGTCACCCACACCCCATGCCAATACTCAACTCCTGACTTTTGAGGCCTGATGCCCTATGCCCAAAACAGCTGGATGCTGCTCTTGCCACCATATGCCACCATTTCATGATGGTGCCATTGCAGTGAAATGATCCCAAGGATGCTTCTCTGCTCAAGATGTATAAGAGCTGGGAAACTGATCATTCTCCATTACAGTCACCTCACCAAGTTCCTCTGCATGCTGCCTGCCTTTTGTCACCCCAGGACCAGCTACCAGTCCTCAGGACCCTTGAGGAGTTGTGGCTCTAACTCAGGGAACTCATCCAAATAAACAAGTGAGCACTTTAAATAAAGGCTGCAGTCCTCACAGCAGGCAGTGGGTGGGGCTAGGTGGGTCCAGCTCACTGGTGAGAGGGTGGGGTTAGAGCCTGGGAGCTGCTGGCCAGGTCTAGACCTGATCTTGTAGGACAAGATAGAGAGGGATCTCTGGCTGCTCTGGGAGTCTAGCCCTGGAAGAACCTTCTGGTCCTTTCTCTTGAACTTTCCATGGTGTCTCCTTCCCCTACTCCTCCACTCTTCCCTGAGGAGACTCTGTGTCCTGGACATAGGGTCATCTGGGCACAGGGTCTCTGGGCAGTGGTGTGAGGCCCCAGTACATTGCAGCAGGCTGGGGACAGCCAGAATGGCCATACCTGGACTTGTAGGAAAAATACCCTCCTAGATCTACCAAATTTAGCCTAACACTGGCTTCTTCCAAGAGATTATCAAGAAAGGAAAAATAGAAGTAAGCAAGTTTGTCTGGCTAAGGGGTAGTGGGAGGAGAAGTGAAGACTTCAGATTGGGTAGAGCTGGATTTAGATCCCTCTTAACTGGGTGACCTTGAGCAGGGTGCAGAACTAGGTACAACCTTGGGTTTGCATCTGGTAAAGTAAAGTTGGTGAGGAGGATAAGCCAGGGGTAAAATTAAGCTGTTGAGCAGTACCTAAACTTTGGGAGCCAGGAAGGCATTTGACATGATTTCCATGCAGAAATATATTCTGAGATTAAAGTCAACCCACTTAGAGGTGCACCTTTGGAAGGCAACTGACCTGTGAGGCAGGCGGTTGAATTTACTTCATTTTTTAGATGAAGTAATAATATATGGAAGATCATAAGCCAATGTTGGGTCACGCTTGTGAAATTATAGGCTGTTTTCAAATTTGTTTAAAGTTACATTGAGTTAAATCTACATAGTTCAAGCCTCCTGGGATATCCCCCACCTCTTGTCACACCCCCACATACAGCACTATCTACAATCCCTTACTCTTTTTAGAGTGTCACCAAATATGTTGGTCCTACACCAGCATTGACCACACAGGAAGATATGGAGCCACCCGTGGCCACTGAACCTTCAAGAAGAGGAGGAAGCTTAGCTGCCAATAAGAAAGTCAGTGGATATTGAACATTATTATCTTCCACTTGATCTCTCTCTCTCTCTCTCTCTATATATATATATATGTATATATATATATATATATATATATATATATAGATAGATAGATAGATAGATAGATAGATAGATAGTACATATGGTGCTCCAAGCTGCCATCCCATCCTTTGAAAGAGAGCCACCTTTCCTGGCAGCAATATAAATTCAGGGTCCAAAACAATAGAGGCAGGAGGTCAAGAAACTATTAGGCCACAGCCCTCCACATCTCCTAGAATGTATCCTCACTTCCCTAGTTCTAAACTTTTCAATGGCATCTCCCACATGTGAGCTCCTGAGCATTACCCAGTGCCAGAACCCCCAGCACAGCTATCCTTCCCCTCCCCTCTGAGATTATCTATTTTATTTTTTGTGATGCTAATTCTTATGGCATTGTAAGTATTTTTAGTGACATTCTTTTATGTTGACCTAAAAGTGCTTAATCCATTCACCAGGCTGTGCCACCACCAGTACTGCGTATCTGCTGACGGAGCCCATGTAGAGCTCATAGGTGCTGTGAGAGAGGATGCAAACAGGCCATGAAGGATGAGGTGAGATAGATGCCCCTGTTATGGAGCAGAAGGGACTGCCTAATGAGTGTTGAAGATTTTAGGCCATTATAACTCATACTATGATCTATTTTAACTGTCATGTGGCACTACAAATCCCACTCATATAAGATAAAAACCTTAATATGTACATTCTTATTGCTCCACAGATCATGGCTCACCATCCTCTTATTCTTCAAGACACAATATTGAAGTTAGAACCGTTAATGACTCAGTAATGGTCTGTATTGTTTGAATAAAAAGAAGAGTCTTCTTACGTTTTGCACTTCAAATAAAAAGCTGTGACTCTTACACTACTTTGTCACACTGAGAATGCAAAGGAAATGTTCAAGAAGGAAATTAAAGTGCTGCTCCAGGGCATATGTATATGACTAGAAAGCAAGAACAGCCTTATTGCTGATCTGGAAAAACTTTTTATATTCTGAAGAAAAGAAGAAACAACCCACGTTCTATGAAGATGAAGCCAAATCCAGATAAGGCCATCACTTTAGATTGTTATACTGACAAGAGAAGTGAGAAAGCTGCAGAAGAAGTTTGAAGGTGCCAGAGTTTGGTCCATTATGTTTTTGGCAAGAGGCCCCTCTCCATAAAATAAAAGTGCAAGGCAAAGAAACAAGTGCTGATGTAGAAGCTCTTGCAAGTCATCTAGAAGGTCTTGCTAAGCTATTCGATGAAGATGTGTTGTGCTTTAGGTAGTAGGTGTCCCCAGAAGCTCATGGGCGAGCCAATACAAGGATTATCAGTGAAATGATTCAGTTCTGAGAGCTTTAACCCAATCAATGGTTTATTCCACGGACAGATATGAACAGGCAGCAGGCATGGAAGGGCATGTGCTGGACCCTTCCCAAGCCTGGAGGTATAGGTGGCACCTGCAAAGGCATCTAGTGGCTGTGAAAGAAGTCTGGTTTCTGGGACTGAAGCATATAGAAGCCAACCTCAGCGTTCCACAGCAGGGTTTCCCATTGGAGGTTCCCAGTGACCAGGAGCAGTGTCAGCATCCATCTGTGGGGAGAATGTGAAACAGCGAGCCTAGGTGTCTTAAGGCAGTTTGAGGAGCCCAGATGTATCAGTGGCAGGATGGAGAATTGGCCTCAGGCTTGGAGGACAGCCATGGGCAGGAGCCTGGGCAGTGAAGCCTTGGCGTTTGGAATCTGTGGAGGTATTGGTGTCTGAAGTTCAGTTATGGCAGCGGTGGCAAAGGCAACCAAGGAGTCTGTAGGTGGCAACGTCAAGCCAGGCATCCAGAGAGGAGCATTCTCATCCTCTGGTAGTGGCAGGAGTCTGGTCCCAGTGCAGTGATGGTGGCTGCGGCATCACTGGTGGCCCTGTGGGGACTCCAGTGGCCGCAGTGTGGAGCTCTGTTAGCGGTGATGGTGAAAGCTTGGGACAGCAGGCCTCCGAGTCAGAGGACGACTAGAGGCTGTGATGGCCTCTGCAGTGGCTCCTCCAGGCAACTGGCATTGCTCCTGGTAGGGCCTGCCTGCTCACGAAGCAGGGCGCAGGAGCTGGTGGTACCCAGACACCTGCTGAGTACCTTATGCTGCCCATTCCACCAATGCCTGGCATTGGCCTGGAGTCCACCAGGCTGCTCACCTAATCCTTGAGTTCACCCTGCCCCTCCCTGAGTTGCAGCCTCTGAGGGATGAGTAGGCCTGCTGCCAGCTGGGCAGCCTTGGGAGAAGACACCCACCCTCCCCAGCTACATCTCCCCTTGGCTGTGGTAGCAGAGTGCAGAGGTGGGAGGTGGGGGGGCCTAGAAAATCCTCACCCTCCAAGTGCATCCCTGGGGCAGGACAAGGGTGGAGGGCACAGGTGGCAGTGGGAGTCTAAGGGCAACGAGTTCTCTGTCTTGGTCTTCTGCCACCCCCAGCCACAGAAATGCACTTTGGGGGTGACGATGTCCTAGGACCTCTGCTTTCTGCACCCACAGTCCATGCAGGATGTGGCTGGGTATGGTGAGGTTCTCTCCCAAGACCGCCCCAACCTAGCAGACAGCCTAGTTCCTCAGTAGAGAGGCTATATCAGGTGATGGGGTGAGCAGACATCCAGTGGGCTCATGGCCAGAGCGAGACATGGCAGATGTGGGCAGCATAAGGTCCCGGGCAGCTGCCTGGGTACCACTGCCTCCCACGTGCTTCTTCCTGAGCAGGCCAGTCGACCAGGAGCAAGACCAGGGCCTGGAGCCTCCACCACAGAGGACATCCCAGCTACCGGTTACCTTCTCACTCTGACACCCACTATCCCATGCCCTTGCTGACATGCCAGCCTGGAGCTCTTCGCTGCGGCCAACCAGACTCCCCACATGGCTACTGGATGCCACCTTCACTGCCCTGCAGCCGGACCCCAGTTACTTCTGCAGGATGAAGATTCTCACTGCTGGACACTGCCTGTTGTTGCTGCCCCTGCTTCTGAACTCTTATGGTGCCACCACCATTGTGCAGCACTCAAACTTCCAAACTCCAGATGGACTCCAACACTGCCCACCCCACACCTGGTGCCCAACCCCTATACTGAGGCTGGACCCCTGATGCAGCTGCATGTTGCTCCCGCCCCTGCCAGACTCTGGAGCTACACCCTGCTGCCACCAGACTTTAACATGGATACTAGACAGTGACACTCAGTACTGGGGCCAACTTCATTGCAACTGCAGCCAGACCCTTGTCACTATGGCAGATGAAAACACTCATGGCTGGATGCATCTGTTGTTACAACCACTGTTTCTGGATTCTTCCACTGTCAGCGCCACCATGAGTAGGAAGCAAGGAACTCCCAAATCACAGCTGCATGCTGACACCACCACAGTCACCCACACCCCATGCCAATACTCAACTCCTGACTTTTGAGGCCTGATGCCCTATGCCCAAAACAGCTGGATGCTGCTCTTGCCACCATATGCCACCATTTCATGATGGTGCCATTGCAGTGAAATGATCCCAAGGATGCTTCTCTGCTCAAGATGTATAAGAGCTGGGAAACTGATCATTCTCCATTACAGTCACCTCACCAAGTTCCTCTGCATGCTGCCTGCCTTTTGTCACCCCAGGACCAGCTACCAGTCCTCAGGACCCTTGAGGAGTTGTGGCTCTAACTCAGGGAACTCATCCAAATAAACAAGTGAGCACTTTAAATAAAGGCTGCAGTCCTCACAGCAGGCAGTGGGTGGGGCTAGGTGGGTCCAGCTCACTGGTGAGAGGGTGGGGTTAGAGCCTGGGAGCTGCTGGCCAGGTCTAGACCTGATCTTGTAGGACAAGATAGAGAGGGATCTCTGGCTGCTCTGGGAGTCTAGCCCTGGAAGAACCTTCTGGTCCTTTCTCTTGAACTTTCCATGGTGTCTCCTTCCCCTACTCCTCCACTCTTCCCTGAGGAGACTCTGTGTCCTGGACATAGGGTCATCTGGGCACAGGGTCTCTGGGCAGTGGTGTGAGGCCCCAGTACATTGCAGCAGGCTGGGGACAGCCAGAATGGCCATACCTGGACTTGTAGGAAAAATACCCTCCTAGATCTACCAAATTTAGCCTAACACTGGCTTCTTCCAAGAGATTATCAAGAAAGGAAAAATAGAAGTAAGCAAGTTTGTCTGGCTAAGGGGTAGTGTGAGGAGAAGTGAAGACTTCAGATTGGGTAGAGCTGGATTTAGATCCCTCTTAACTGGGTGACCTTGAGCAGGGTGCAGAACTAGGTACAACCTTGGGTTTGCATCTGGTAAAGTAAAGTTGGTGAGGAGGATAAGCCAGGGGTAAAATTAAGCTGTTGAGCAGTACCTAAACTTTGGGAGCCAGGAAGGCATTTGACATGATTTCCATGCAGAAATATATTCTGAGATTAAAGTCAACCCACTTAGAGGTGCACCTTTGGAAGGCAACTGACCTGTGAGCAGGCGGTTGAATTTACTTCATTTTTTAGATGAAGTAATAATATATGGAAGATCATAAGCCAATGTTGGGTCACGCTTGTGAAATTATAGGCTGTTTTCAAATTTGTTTAAAGTTACATTGAGTTAAATCTACATAGTTCAAGCCTCCTGGGATATCCCCCACCTCTTGTCACACCCCCACATACAGCACTATCTACAATCCCTTACTCTTTTTAGAGTGTCACCAAATATGTTGGTCCTACACCAGCATTGACCACACAGGAAGATATGGAGCCACCCGTGGCCACTGAACCTTCAAGAAGAGGAGGAAGCTTAGCTGCCAATAAGAAAGTCAGTGGATATTGAACATTATTATCTTCCACTTGATATATATATATCTATATATATATATATATATATATATATATATATATATATATATATATAGATATATAGATAGATAGATAGATAGATAGATAGATAGTACATATGGTGCTCCAAGCTGCCATCCCATCCTTTGAAAGAGAGCCACCTTTCCTGGCAGCAATATAAATTCAGGGTCCAAAACAATAGAGGCAGGAGGTCAAGAAACTATTAGGCCACAGCCCTCCACATCTCCTAGAATGTATCCTCACTTCCCTAGTTCTAAACTTTTCAATGGCATCTCCCACATGTGAGCTCCTGAGCATTACCCAGTGCCAGAACCCCCAGCACAGCTATCCTTCCCCTCCCCTCTGAGATTATCTATTTTATTTTTTGTGATGCTAATTCTTATGGCATTGTAAGTATTTTTAGTGACATTCTTTTATGTTGACCTAAAAGTGCTTAATCCATTCACCAGGCTGTGCCACCACCAGTACTGCGTATCTGCTGACGGAGCCCATGTAGAGCTCATAGGTGCTGTGAGAGAGGATGCAAACAGGCCATGAAGGATGAGGTGAGATAGATGCCCCTGTTATGGAGCAGAAGGGACTGCCTAATGAGTGTTGAAGATTTTAGGCCATTATAACTCATACTATGATCTATTTTAACTGTCATGTGGCACTACAAATCCCACTCATATAAGATAAAAACCTTAATATGTACATTCTTATTGCTCCACAGATCATGGCTCACCATCCTCTTATTCTTCAAGACACAATATTGAAGTTAGAACCGTTAATGACTCAGTAATGGTCTGTATTGTTTGAATAAAAAGAAGAGTCTTCTTACGTTTTGCACTTCAAATAAAAAGCTGTGACTCTTACACTACTTTGTCACACTGAGAATGCAAAGGAAATGTTCAAGAAGGAAATTAAAGTGCTGCTCCAGGGCATATGTATATGACTAGAAAGCAAGAACAGCCTTATTGCTGATCTGGAAAAACTTTTTATATTCTGAAGAAAAGAAGAAACAACCCACGTTCTATGAAGATGAAGCCAAATCCAGATAAGGCCATCACTTTAGATTGTTATACTGACAAGAGAAGTGAGAAAGCTGCAGAAGAAGTTTGAAGGTGCCAGAGTTTGGTCCATTATGTTTTTGGCAAGAGGCCCCTCTCCATAAAATAAAAGTGCAAGGCAAAGAAACAAGTGCTGATGTAGAAGCTCTTGCAAGTCATCTAGAAGGTCTTGCTAAGCTATTCGATGAAGATGTGTTGTGCTTTAGGTAGTAGGTGTCCCCAGAAGCTCATGGGCGAGCCAATACAAGGATTATCAGTGAAATGATTCAGTTCTGAGAGCTTTAACCCAATCAATGGTTTATTCCACGGACAGATATGAACAGGCAGCAGGCATGGAAGGGCATGTGCTGGACCCTTCCCAAGCCTGGAGGTATAGGTGGCACCTGCAAAGGCATCTAGTGGCTGTGAAAGAAGTCTGGTTTCTGGGACTGAAGCATATAGAAGCCAACCTCAGCGTTCCACAGCAGGGTTTCCCATTGGAGGTTCCCAGTGACCAGGAGCAGTGTCAGCATCCATGTGTGGGGAGAATGTGAAACAGCGAGCCTAGGTGTCTTAAGGCAGTTTGAGGAGCCCAGATGTATCAGTGGCAGGATGGAGAATTGGCCTCAGGCTTGGAGGACAGCCATGGGCAGGAGCCTGGGCAGTGAAGCCTTGGCGTTTGGAATCTGTGGAGGTATTGGTGTCTGAAGTTCAGTTATGGCAGCGGTGGCAAAGGCAACCAAGGAGTCTGTAGGTGGCAACGTCAAGCCAGGCATCCAGAGAGGAGCATTCTCATCCTCTGGTAGTGGCAGGAGTCTGGTCCCAGTGCAGTGATGGTGGCTGCGGCATCACTGGTGGCCCTGTGGGGACTCCAGTGGCCGCAGTGTGGAGCTCTGTTAGCGGTGATGGTGAAAGCTTGGGACAGCAGGCCTCAGAGTCAGAGGACGACTAGAGGCTGTGATGGCCTCTGCAGTGGCTCCTCCAGGCAACTGGCATTGCTCCTGGTAGGGCCTGCCTGCTCACGAAGCAGGGCGCAGGAGCTGGTGGTACCCAGACACCTGCTGAGTACCTTATGCTGCCCATTCCACCAATGCCTGGCATTGGCCTGGAGTCCACCAGGCTGCTCACCTAATCCTTGAGTTCACCCTGCCCCTCCCTGAGTTGCAGCCTCTGAGGGATGAGTAGGCCTGCTGCCAGCTGGGCAGCCTTGGGAGAAGACACCCACCCTCCCCAGCTACATCTCCCCTTGGCTGTGGTAGCAGAGTGCAGAGGTGGGAGGTGGGGGGGCCTAGAAAATCCTCACCCTCCAAGTGCATCCCTGGGGCAGGACAAGGGTGGAGGGCACAGGTGGCAGTGGGAGTCTAAGGGCAACGAGTTCTCTGTCTTGGTCTTCTGCCACCCCCAGCCACAGAAATGCACTTTGGGGGTGACGATGTCCTAGGACCTCTGCTTTCTGCACCCACAGTCCATGCAGGATGTGGCTGGGTATGGTGAGGTTCTCTCCCAAGACCGCCCCAACCTAGCAGACAGCCTAGTTCCTCAGTAGAGAGGCTATATCAGGTGATGGGGTGAGCAGACATCCAGTGGGCTCATGGCCAGAGCGAGACATGGCAGATGTGGGCAGCATAAGGTCCCGGGCAGCTGCCTGGGTACCACTGCCTCCCACGTGCTTCTTCCTGAGCAGGCCAGTCGACCAGGAGCAAGACCAGGGCCTGGAGCCTCCACCACAGAGGACATCCCAGCTACCGGTTACCTTCTCACTCTGACACCCACTATCCCATGCCCTTGCTGACATGCCAGCCTGGAGCTCTTCGCTGCGGCCAACCAGACTCCCCACATGGCTACTGGATGCCACCTTCACTGCCCTGCAGCCGGACCCCAGTTACTTCTGCAGGATGAAGATTCTCACTGCTGGACACTGCCTGTTGTTGCTGCCCCTGCTTCTGAACTCTTATGGTGCCACCACCATTGTGCAGCACTCAAACTTCCAAACTCCAGATGGACTCCAACACTGCCCACCCCACACCTGGTGCCCAACCCCTATACTGAGGCTGGACCCCTGATGCAGCTGCATGTTGCTCCCGCCCCTGCCAGACTCTGGAGCTACACCCTGCTGCCACCAGACTTTAACATGGATACTAGACAGTGACACTCAGTACTGGGGCCAACTTCATTGCAACTGCAGCCAGACCCTTGTCACTATGGCAGATGAAAACACTCATGGCTGGATGCATCTGTTGTTACAACCACTGTTTCTGGATTCTTCCACTGTCAGCGCCACCATGAGTAGGAAGCAAGGAACTCCCAAATCACAGCTGCATGCTGACACCACCACAGTCACCCACACCCCATGCCAATACTCAACTCCTGACTTTTGAGGCCTGATGCCCTATGCCCAAAACAGCTGGATGCTGCTCTTGCCACCATATGCCACCATTTCATGATGGTGCCATTGCAGTGAAATGATCCCAAGGATGCTTCTCTGCTCAAGATGTATAAGAGCTGGGAAACTGATCATTCTCCATTACAGTCACCTCACCAAGTTCCTCTGCATGCTGCCTGCCTTTTGTCACCCCAGGACCAGCTACCAGTCCTCAGGACCCTTGAGGAGTTGTGGCTCTAACTCAGGGAACTCATCCAAATAAACAAGTGAGCACTTTAAATAAAGGCTGCAGTCCTCACAGCAGGCAGTGGGTGGGGCTAGGTGGGTCCAGCTCACTGGTGAGAGGGTGGGGTTAGAGCCTGGGAGCTGCTGGCCAGGTCTAGACCTGATCTTGTAGGACAAGATAGAGAGGGATCTCTGGCTGCTCTGGGAGTCTAGCCCTGGAAGAACCTTCTGGTCCTTTCTCTTGAACTTTCCATGGTGTCTCCTTCCCCTACTCCTCCACTCTTCCCTGAGGAGACTCTGTGTCCTGGACATAGGGTCATCTGGGCACAGGGTCTCTGGGCAGTGGTGTGAGGCCCCAGTACATTGCAGCAGGCTGGGGACAGCCAGAATGGCCATACCTGGACTTGTAGGAAAAATAGCCTACTGGGAAAATACCCTCCTAGATCTACCAAATTTAGCCTAACACTGGCTTCTTCCAAGAGATTATCAAGAAAGGAAAAATAGAAGTAAGCAAGTTTGTCTGGCTAAGGGGTAGTGTGAGGAGAAGTGAAGACTTCAGATTGGGTAGAGCTGGATTTAGATCCCTCTTAACTGGGTGACCTTGAGCAGGGTGCAGAACTAGGTACAACCTTGGGTTTGCATCTGGTAAAGTAAAGTTGGTGAGGAGGATAAGCCAGGGGTAAAATTAAGCTGTTGAGCAGTACCTAAACTTTGGGAGCCAGGAAGGCATTTGACATGATTTCCATGCAGAAATATATTCTGAGATTAAAGTCAACCCACTTAGAGGTGCACCTTTGGAAGGCAACTGACCTGTGAGCAGGCGGTTGAATTTACTTCATTTTTTAGATGAAGTAATAATATATGGAAGATCATAAGCCAATGTTGGGTCACGCTTGTGAAATTATAGGCTGTTTTCAAATTTGTTTAAAGTTACATTGAGTTAAATCTACATAGTTCAAGCCTCCTGGGATATCCCCCACCTCTTGTCACACCCCCACATACAGCACTATCTACAATCCCTTACTCTTTTTAGAGTGTCACCAAATATGTTGGTCCTACACCAGCATTGACCACACAGGAAGATATGGAGCCACCCGTGGCCACTGAACCTTCAAGAAGAGGAGGAAGCTTAGCTGCCAATAAGAAAGTCAGTGGATATTGAACATTATTATCTTCCACTTGATATATATATATATATATATATATATAATGTACATATACGTATATATATAGATATATAGATAGATAGATAGATAGATAGATAGATAGATAGTACATATGGTGCTCCAAGCTGCCATCCCATCCTTTGAAAGAGAGCCACCTTTCCTGGCAGCAATATAAATTCAGGGTCCAAAACAATAGAGGCAGGAGGTCAAGAAACTATTAGGCCACAGCCCTCCACATCTCCTAGAATGTATCCTCACTTCCCTAGTTCTAAACTTTTCAATGGCATCTCCCACATGTGAGCTCCTGAGCATTACCCAGTGCCAGAACCCCCAGCACAGCTATCCTTCCCCTCCCCTCTGAGATTATCTATTTTATTTTTTGTGATGCTAATTCTTATGGCATTGTAAGTATTTTTAGTGACATTCTTTTATGTTGACCTAAAAGTGCTTAATCCATTCACCAGGCTGTGCCACCACCAGTACTGCGTATCTGCTGACGGAGCCCATGTAGAGCTCATAGGTGCTGTGAGAGAGGATGCAAACAGGCCATGAAGGATGAGGTGAGATAGATGCCCCTGTTATGGAGCAGAAGGGACTGCCTAATGAGTGTTGAAGATTTTAGGCCATTATAACTCATACTATGATCTATTTTAACTGTCATGTGGTGCCGCAGTCTGGCTGGGCACAAATGCCGCAGTCTGGCTGGGCACAAAATCACGAGCCACCACACAGCTTGTAGATTCAAACAGCAACTCTTTATTCCCGAACTCACACCAGCCGTCTACAATCACGTTCTGGGGAAATCCACGTTCTCTGCCCAAATCCACCTTCTCTCCCAAAATAAAGAGTTGCTGTTTGAATCTACAAGCTGTGTGGTGGCTCGTGATTGTGTGCCCAGCCAGACTGCGGCATTTGTGCCCAGCCAGACTGCGGCATTTGGTGGCCCGTACGGGGAACTTCTGAAGCTTAGAGGTAAGTGAAATTTCTCACCCTTGAGGAAGAGAGATAGAATGGGTGAACATTTCAAAAAACAATGTGTTATTGTTTTGATTTATTTTGTTTTTATTTCAAGTTGCCTGTTCCTAGAACTTTCTCAGGCAAACTGGGGAAAATGGTTGACTCAAGGTTTGAAGTTGTTCGCCTCCGAGGAAGAGAAATTGTTAGAGAAAGGAGGCACCCCAGTAAGACCAAGAACAGTTAAGGCATATGTTGATAAAATACAAAAATGTAGCACATGGCTTTTTAAAGACGAGTTATTAAGTATATCAATGGGACCATCATGGTATCCTATAGAAGGATTTTTCTTCAAGAAAGAGATGGCTAGTTCTGTTTACTACACTTGTCTAAGATCTTGGTTTTTACAGACATCTGATTAATTTACAAAGCTAAAGTGTTAAAATATCAACCACTAAATATGAAATCAAGTACTCTTTACTTATTAAGTTCCATAAGGTAATATATTTAAACATTATGTGTGTTTTCATAAATTGGTGAATGGAAAAAGGTTTAATATTGCTTTGGTCTGTGTCTTTGCTAAAACAAGGTTACTAAGAGTTAAGATTCTATCATGTGTAATTTATATACAAAGAGTATAAGAAGTTTCAGTTGGGTTTCAATTATAGTATTATAGTATCATAAAAAACATGAAAGTCTTTCATCTTATTAAAGTGGAGTAATTTGTCTAAATCAGAAATTTTATAAGAGTTGTTTCAGAATGTAAATTTATAAAAAGGGTTAACAGTTAAAAAAGAGATATAAAAAGATTCAAGATGTGGGAATATATTTTAATATAAAAGGTTAAAGGAAAAAGAAATGATTCTAGATGATATAATCTGTGTGGTAAAGTAAAAAGTTGTAAAATGCCATTTAAAAAGAATTTGAGGAAACTAGACTTAATTTAAAAGCTTGAGAAAGAAAGAAAGAAGAAAAAGATATTTGTACATGGCAGATTGAGACAAAGCTTCTCAATGGAGTTAAAAAAAAAAAAAGCCTTTGGTTGAAGGGCAGCCATGTAAACTAACATTAAAGCGATTTAAACAGAATCTAAGCCTCGTTTAAAAGAGTGAAGTTGTAGGTGGTGAAAAAGTATATTTAAAAGTACAGTATAGATGATAATTGGAAGGCTTTAAAAGGTTAAATTGAAGGTGGTCGAGATACCTTCATGGCGGAAAAAAGATTGCTTTATTGCATCATTCGAAGTCTAGTTAATCTTAAAGGCATTACTTAAAAAAAATGGGAAGATAATAGGATAAAAGATATTTAGATAAAGAAGATTAAAAATTTAAAGTGAAAAACTTTAAAAACAGAAATACAGAAAGGTAAAAAAAAGAGAGAAGATGTAGAAAGATAAAAAAGATATAGGAAGATTAAAAAGATGTAGAAAGGCAAGAATTTTAAACCCACAAAATAGGAAACAAAAAAACTAAGGAAAAAAAGCAACTAAGGGTGAATGTACAAACCTTAGGGGAAAAAAAAAAACTGGAAGATAGAAATAAGATAAAAAATGGTTGAAAATGTCAAGTAAGGTATTTCAGATAGAAAAATGCAAAAAGCTAGACAACTATTAGATACAGACATATACTTATTAAAGCAAAAAGAGGGAATTTGAAAGGGGTATATATCCCCCAAAGATAAACTTAAAATAACGCTTTTTACTCTAAACTTTTTAAATTTGGATTCATCAGGACTTAGTGCTGCGGAAAGGCATATGTATCCAAAAAATGTACATAAGCCTAAAGTACTTTGGAAAGATATTCTAACAGGACAATGGAAAGGTCCTGACCCAGTGATTGTCTGGAGTCGGGGGTCTGTTTGTGTTTTTCCACAGGGAGAACAGCAGCCCATTTGGATTCCAGAGAGATTAACTAAAACAGTTTCTACAGATCGAAAAGAAGATGATTTGACTCAAATCCATAACAGCTGATATCCAGAACTCCAGCTTGGCCATTCTTACATCTGCGACAGTGATTAACCAGGATGCTTTTTTCAATAGCTATTTTATTATTGCATTTTTCCACATCATAAGGTTCTATTTTTATTTTTTGAGCTCATACAAACCTAGGTTAATGTTTTTCTGATCAGTTTTATTTTTTGACTGTGGAGTTTTTAAACATTGCAATGGAGCAATTTTTCCCAAGGAGCCGTCAATTGGCTTGGTGTCGTGGCATTTCTGTATCCTCCTCCCTTCTGCTAGTGATGGTCTAAAATTTGGGGGCCAATGGCTTATGCTGGACCGGTAGTCAGTGACGGGTATGATCCAATTGCAGTGGTATCAACCTAAGACAGGAGGCTGACGCCTAACGGTCAGTTTTCCGATGACGGGTAAGAACCATATGTTGAATTGGACAACCTACCAGGCACGGTCCATAAGCCACATTAACCTCACTCCCCCACTGGCACCAAGGCCAAATTTGGGGGCCAACAGAGGTGAGGCAAAGAACCTCACCCCCCCACTGGTGCATAGACCTATCCACAACTATGGCTGTATGCTGGACCGGTAGTCAGTGACGGGTATGATTCAATTGCAGTGGTATCAACCTAAGACAGGAGGCTGACGCCTAAAGGTCAGTTTTTCCCATGACGGGTAAGAACCATATGTTGAATTGGACAACCTACCAGGCACGGTCCTTAAGCCACATTGCTTGTTGTTTAATTAATCAGAAGGGGGGAGATGCTGGGAGCCATTAGCCAAGTAAGTATGACAATTTCCTTGCCAGCATACCCCATGTTGCAGTGACATTGAATGTACTTAACCTTGCTCAAGGACCAAGGCAGATTAGGGTGTTCCCGGTTTTAAGATAATCTTGTTTAGGGCGTTCCCAGTTTAGGTTCCAGGTTTAAGGTTTAAGATTAGTCCTGCTGGGAATAGGGCGTATCCTGCTGCCTGAGTTCCCCTTGAGTTCTCACGGGATTCAGACAGTATATTTTGGAGATAGAAGCCGAGTGGAGGTGGATTTGGGCAGAGAACGTGGATTTGGGAAGAGAACGTGGATTTCCCCAGAACGTGATTGTAGACGGCTGGTGTGAGTTCGGGAATAAAGAGTTGCTGTTTGAATCTACAAGCTGTGTGGTGGCTCGTGATTGTGTGCCCAGCCAGACTGCGGCATTTGTGCCCAGCCAGACTGCGGCAATGTGGCACTACAAATCCCACTCATATAAGATAAAAACCTTAATATGTACATTCTTATTGCTCCACAGATCATGGCTCACCATCCTCTTATTCTTCAAGACACAATATTGAAGTTAGAACCGTTAATGACTCAGTAATGGTCTGTATTGTTTGAATAAAAAGAAGAATCTTCTTACGTTTTGTACTTCAAATAAAAAGCTGTGACTCTTACACTACTTTGTCACACTGAGAATGCAAAGGAAATGTTCAAGAAGGAAATTAAAGTGCTGCTCCAGGACATATGTATATGACTAGAAAGCAAGAACAGCCTTATTGCTGATCTGGAAAAACGTTTTATATTCTGAAGAAAAGAAGAAACAACCCACGTTCTATGAAGATGAAGCCAAATCCAGATAAGGCCATCACTTTAGATTGTTATACTGACAAGAGAAGTGAGAAAGCTGCAGAAGAAGTTTGAAGGTGCCAGAGTTTGGTCCATTATGTTTTTGGCAAGAGGCCCCTCTCCACAAAATAAAAGTGCAAGGCAAAGAAACAAGTGCTGATGTAGAAGCTCTTGCAAGTCATCTAGAAGGTCTTGCTAAGCTATTCGATGAAGATGTGTTGTGCTTTAGGTAGTAGGTGTCCCCAGAAGCTCATGGGCGAGCCAATACAAGGATTATCAGTGAAATGATTCAGTTCTGAGAGCTTTAACCCAATCAATGGTTTATTCCACGGACAGATATGAACAGGCAGCAGGCATGAAAGGGCATGTGCTGGACCCTTCCCAAGCCTGGAGGTATAGGTGGCACCTGCAAAGGCATCTAGTGGCTGTGAAAGAAGTCTGGTTTCTGGGACTGAAGCATATAGAAGCCAACCTCAGCGTTCCACAGCAGGGTTTCCCATTGGAGGTTCCCAGTGACCAGGAGCAGTGTCAGCATCCATCTGTGGGGAGAATGTGAAACAGCGAGCCTAGGTGTCTTAAGGCAGTTTGAGGAGCCCAGATGTATCAGTGGCAGGATGGAGAATTGGCCTCAGGCTTGGAGGACAGCCATGGGCAGGAGCCTGGGCAGTGAAGCCTTGGCGTTTGGAATCTGTGGAGGTATTGGTGTCTGAAGTTCAGTTATGGCAGCGGTGGCAAAGGCAACCAAGGAGTCTGTAGGTGGCAACGTCAAGCCAGGCATCCAGAGAGGAGCATTCTCATCCTCTGGTAGTGGCAGGAGTCTGGTCCCAGTGCAGTGATGGTGGCTGCGGCATCACTGGTGGCCCTGTGGGGACTCCAGTGGCCGCAGTGTGGAGCTCTGTTAGCGGTGATGGTGAAAGCTTGGGACAGCAGGCCTCAGAGTCAGAGGACGACTAGAGGCTGTGATGGCCTCTGCAGTGGCTCCCCCAGGCAACTGGTATTGCTCCTGGTAGGGCCTGCCTGCTCACGAAGCAGGGCGCAGGAGCTGGTGGTACCCAGACACCTGCTGAGTACCTTATGCTGCCCATTCCACCAATGCCTGGCATTGGCCTGGAGTCCACCAGGCTGCTCACCTAATCCTTGAGTTCACCCTGCCCCTCCCTGAGTTGCAGCCTCTGAGGGATGAGTAGGCCTGCTGCCAGCTGGGCAGCCTTGGGAGAAGACACCCACCCTCCCCAGCTACATCTCCCCTTGGCTGTGGTAGCAGAGTGCAGAGGTGGGAGGTGGGGGGGCCTAGAAAATCCTCACCCTCCAAGTGCATCCCTGGGGCAGGACAAGGGTGGAGGGCACAGGTGGCAGTGGGAGTCTAAGGGCAACGAGTTCTCTGTCTTGGTCTTCTGCCACCCCCAGCCACAGAAATGCACTTTGGGGGTGACGATGTCCTAGGACCTCTGCTTTCTGCACCCACAGTCCATGCAGGATGTGGCTGGGTATGGTGAGGTTCTCTCCCAAGACCGCCCCAACCTAGCAGACAGCCTAGTTCCTCAGTAGAGAGGCTATATCAGGTGATGGGGTGAGCAGACATCCAGTGGGCTCATGGCCAGAGCGAGACATGGCAGATGTGGGCAGCATAAGGTCCCGGGCAGCTGCCTGGGTACCACTGCCTCCCACGTGCTTCTTCCTGAGCAGGCCAGTCGACCAGGAGCAAGACCAGGGCCTGGAGCCTCCACCACAGAGGACATCCCAGCTACCGGTTACCTTCTCACTCTGACACCCACTATCCCATGCCCTTGCTGACATGCCAGCCTGGAGCTCTTCGCTGCGGCCAACCAGACTCCCCACATGGCTACTGGATGCCACCTTCACTGCCCTGCAGCCGGACCCCAGTTACTTCTGCAGGATGAAGATTCTCACTGCTGGACACTGCCTGTTGTTGCTGCCCCTGCTTCTGAACTCTTATGGTGCCACCACCATTGTGCAGCACTCAAACTTCCAAACTCCAGATGGACTCCAACACTGCCCACCCCACACCTGGTGCCCAACCCCTATACTGAGGCTGGACCCCTGATGCAGCTGCATGTTGCTCCCGCCCCTGCCAGACTCTGGAGCTACACCCTGCTGCCACCAGACTCTAACATGGATACTAGACAGTGACACTCAGTACTGGGGCCAACTTCATTGCAACTGCAGCCAGACCCTTGTCACTATGGCAGATGAAAACACTCATGGCTGGATGCATCTGTTGTTACAACCACTGTTTCTGGATTCTTCCACTGTCAGCGCCACCATGAGTAGGAAGCAAGGAACTCCCAAATCACAGCTGCATGCTGACACCACCACAGTCACCCACACCCCATGCCAATACTCAACTCCTGACTTTTGAGGCCTGATGCCCTATGCCCAAAACAGCTGGATGCTGCTCTTGCCACCATATGCCACCATTTCATGATGGTGCCATTGCAGTGAAATGATCCCAAGGATGCTTCTCTGCTCAAGATGTATAAGAGCTGGGAAACTGATCATTCTCCATTACAGTCACCTCACCAAGTTCCTCTGCATGCTGCCTGCCTTTTGTCACCCCAGGACCAGCTACCAGTCCTCAGGACCCTTGAGGAGTTGTGGCTCTAACTCAGGGAACTCATCCAAATAAACAAGTGAGCACTTTAAATAAAGGCTGCAGTCCTCACAGCAGGCAGTGGGTGGGGCTAGGTGGGTCCAGCTCACTGGTGAGAGGGTGGGGTTAGAGCCTGGGAGCTGCTGGCCAGGTCTAGACCTGATCTTGTAGGACAAGATAGAGAGGGATCTCTGGCTGCTCTGGGAGTCTAGCCCTGGAAGAACCTTCTGGTCCTTTCTCTTGAACTTTCCATGGTGTCTCCTTCCCCTACTCCTCCACTCTTCCCTGAGGAGACTCTGTGTCCTGGACATAGGGTCATCTGGGCACAGGGTCTCTGGGCAGTGGTGTGAGGCCCCAGTACATTGCAGCAGGCTGGGGACAGCCAGAATGGCCATACCTGGACTTGTAGGAAAAACAGCCTATTGGGAAAATACCCTCCTAGATCTACCAAATTTAGCCTAACACTGGCTTCTTCCAAGAGATTATCAAGAAAGGAAAAATAGAAGCAAGCAAGTTTGTCTGGCTAAGGGGTAGTGTGAGGAGAAGTGAAGACTTCAGATTGGGTAGAGCTGGATTTAGATCCCTCTTAACTGGGTGACCTTGAGCAGGGTGCAGAACTAGGTACAACCTTGGGTTTGCATCTGGTAAAGTAAAGTTGGTGAGGAGGATAAGCCAGGGGTAAAATTAAGCTGTTGAGCAGTACCTAAACTTTGGGAGCCAGGAAGGCATTTGACATGATTTCCATGCAGAAATATCTTCTGAGATTAAAGTCAACCCACTTAGAGGTGCACCTTTGGAAGGCAACTGACCTGTGAGCAGGCGGTTGAATTTACTTCATTTTTTAGATGAAGTAATAATATATGGAAGATCATAAGCCAATGTTGGGTCACGCTTGTGAAATTATAGGCTGTTTTCAAATTTGTTTAAAGTTACATTGAGTTAAATCTACATAGTTCAAGCCTCCTGGGATATCCCCCACCTCTTGTCACACCCCCACATACAGCACTATCTACAATCCCTTACTCTTTTTAGAGTGTCACCAAATATGTTGGTCCTACACCAGCATTGACCACACAGGAAGATATGGAGCCACCCGTGGCCACTGAACCTTCAAGAAGAGGAGGAAGCTTAGCTGCCAATAAGAAAGTCAGTGGATATGGAACATTATTATCTTCCACTTGATATAGATAGATAGATAGATAGATAGATAGATAGATAGATAGATAGATAGATAGTACATATGGTGCTCCAAGCTGCCATCCCATCCTTTGAAAGAGAGCCACCTTTCCTGGCAGCAATATAAATTCAGGGTCCAAAACAATAGAGGCAGGAGGTCAAGAAACTATTAGGCCACAGCCCTCCACATCTCCTAGAATGTATCCTCACTTCCCTAGTTCTAAACTTTTCAATGGCATCTCCCACATGTGAGCTCCTGAGCATTACCCAGTGCCAGAACCCCCAGCACAGCTATCCTTCCCCTCCCCTCTGAGATTATCCATTTTATTTTTTGTGATGCTAATTCTTATGGCATTGTAAGTATTTTTAGTGACATTCTTTTATGTTGACCTTAAAGTGCTTAATCCATTCACCAGGCTGTGCCACCACCAGTACTGCGTATCTGCTGACGGAGCCCATGTAGAGCTCATAGGTGCTGTGAGAGAGGATGCAAACAGGCCATGAAGGATGAGGTGAGATAGATGCCCCTGTTATGGAGCAGAAGGGACTGCCTAATGAGTGTTGAAGATTTTAGGCCATTATAACTCATACTATGATCTATTTTAACTGTCATGTGGCACTACAAATCCCACTCATATAAGATAAAAACCTTAATATGTACATTCTTATTGCTCCACAGATCATGGCTCACCATCCTCTTATTCTTCAAGACACAATATTGAAGTTAGAACCGTTAATGACTCAGTAATGGTCTGTATTGTTTGAATAAAAAGAAGAGTCTTCTTACGTTTTGCACTTCAAATAAAAAGCTGTGACTCTTACACTACTTTGTCACACTGAGAATGCAAAGGAAATGTTCAAGAAGGAAATTAAAGTGCTGCTCCAGGGCATATGTATATGACTAGAAAGCAAGAACAGCCTTATTGCTGATCTGGAAAAACGTTTTATATTCTGAAGAAAAGAAGAAACAACCCACGTTCTATGAAGATGAAGCCAAATCCAGATAAGGCCATCACTTTAGATTGTTATACTGACAAGAGAAGTGAGAAAGCTGCAGAAGAAGTTTGAAGGTGCCAGAGTTTGGTCCATTATGTTTTTGGCAAGAGGCCCCTCTCCACAAAATAAAAGTGCAAGGCAAAGAAACAAGTGCTGATGTAGAAGCTCTTGCAAGTCATCTAGAAGGTCTTGCTAAGCTATTCGATGAAGATGTGTTGTGCTTTAGGTAGTAGGTGTCCCCAGAAGCTCATGGGCGAGCCAATACAAGGATTATCAGTGAAATGATTCAGTTCTGAGAGCTTTAACCCAATCAATGGTTTATTCCACGGACAGATATGAACAGGCAGCAGGCATGGAAGGGCATGTTTGTAGAAACGAGAAGCTGCCTGAGCATAGGAAGTGGTTATTTGGTTAGGGTTGTGGTTAAAGAGGAATAATGATGACATAAATCTTTCCATAAATCACAGGAAACTATGACCCATAATTCAATGCTTTTCTTTCCAGCTAATAAGGCAAAGGAGAGAGGGCAGCATCAGTTGTCTCTGACAGAATACACTGCCAATAAGGCACACTCAGAGTTTTAGGAGAAAAAATTCCTTTAAGATAAAGAATAATAGAAGATTTAGAATATTTTTCTTAATCTCTGTTGTTTTGTTTTTGAGGTTATTGTGAATATAATCCTTATAATCCATTTCTTTTTAAAATTCCTTCTTACTACAGTGTAGAAATATAGTTTATATATATGTATATATATGCAGATTTTGATCTTACAAACTTTAAATGTGTTTTATTCTAACAGTTCTTTTATGGATTTCTTGATCTGATATTTTCTGCAAATACTGTCAAGTCACCTGTGAATAAAGACAGTTCCAAATCTGAAAAAAAAGAATTATAGAAAATAACAAAGAATAATTTTTATAAGAAATGCATATAATCAAGAGATAGTAAAAATGATATTTTACTGAGAAAAACAACAAATTATACAAATTAATGAAAGAGATCATAAACTTCAATGGAGATACAGTCTATAGATTTATAATAATTTTTGCTCAAACTCTTCATAAAATTAAAAAAATTAATCAATATTGTGAAAGCATAGGATAAATACATTACATTGTAGTAAATATTTTCATGTGTTGTTAATTTTCAAAAGGGATTTTCTGTTCCATCTAAGGAAGGCTGACTTCTCCAATCTCTGTGAAAATAATAAAAAAAAATATTTGGCTTTGTTTTGCTTTATGTAAATATATTTAAAGCTGCCTTCAATTTCTGATTGTTTGTTTTATCTAAGTTTTGTTTTGTTTTGTTTTCTTCATCCTTCTTACTCTCTTAAAAATATTCTGTTTCTCGATATTATTTTACAATTTTTAAAATTTTAGTTTGTTATACATGACAGCAGAATGCATTACAATTCATATTATCCATATAGAGCATAATTTTTCATATCTCTGGTTGTAGACAGAGTCACACCATTCATGTTTTCATACTTGTAAGGTATGGAGTAATGATGTCCACCTCAATCCACCATCTTTCCTACCTCCCAATGCCCCCTCCTTACCCCTCCCTCCTGTTTTCCCGATTTAGAGTTCATCTAATCCTCCCATGCCCCCCACCAACCCCATTATGAATCAGCATCCTTAAATCAGAGAAAACATTCAGCATTTGTTTTTTGGGGGGATTGACTAACTTAGCATTATATTCTCCATCTCTATCCATTTAGCTTCAAATGCCATGATTTTATTCTCTTTTAATGCTGAATAATATTCCATTGTGTATATATACCACATTTTCTTTATCCATTCATCTACTGAAGGGCATCTAGGTTGGTTCCACAATTTAGCTATTGTGAATTGTGCTGCTATAAACATTGATGTGGCTGTGTCCCTGTAGTATGCTGTTTTTAAGTCCTTTGCATATAGACTGAGGAGAGGGATAGCTGGGTCTATGTCTTTCCATCTACTGAGGTCTTCTTTGATTTTTTTTTCCTTTAGGGTTCTGTAGTTTTCATTGTATAGATCTTTAACCTATTTTGTTGATTCCCAAGTATTTTATTTTATTTTTTGAGGCTATTAAGATTGGGGTAGTTTTCCTCATTTCCCTTTCAGAGGCTTTGCCACTGATATACAGAAATGCCTTTGATTTATGGGTGTTGATTTTGTATCCTGCTACTTTGCTGAATTCATTTACTAGTTCTAGAAGTTCTCTGGAGGAATTTTTTGGGTCTTCCAGGTATATAATCCTATTGTTGGCAAATAGTGCTAATTAGAGTTCTTCTTTACCTATTCAAATTCTTTAATTTCTTTTATCTGTCTAATTGCTCTGCCAGTGTTTTAAGAACTATGTTAAATAGAAGTGATGAAAGGTGAAAGAGAGCATCCCTGACTTGTTCCAGTTTTTAGAGGGAATGCTTTCATTTATTTTTTCCATTTAGAATGATGTTGGCCTGGGGCTTACCATAGGTAGCTTTTAAAAGGGATTATAAAATAGCTAGGAATTCAAAGATGGGATTTTATAGGATTTGGGCTAATACTACAAGGTCTGTCTCCTTTACTGAGTGACCATGAAATCCATAACATGTAATTATTTTTTCTGGGCCTATTCAAATTTTCTTAAGAGGAAACTCCAAGTAGTTTGCTTGAGAAGATAGATAGCAGGCCAGGCCGCCTGAATGGTCTGTCCCCAAGTAAAAAATTGTTTTAGTAAATATCATTTCAAGCATATGGTGATTTTTAGTAGCCACTAAAGATAATATTTTATGAGACTGCTCAGTGATATAGGAAACTATCCACCATAGATTATGTGTGAAAAAGATTATAAGACAAAAATTCTAATTCTGTAAAGTTTTATATCTATACTGATGTGTGTATCTATATTTATAATGTCAGGAAGGACTTTAATGACATTCATAGGACTACAAATGACAAATGATAGAAGAACTCTTATATGCTTCCTGGATATCATGTCCTGAACTACATTCCTCTGCCACACCCTTCCACCATGGTGATCTACTTACCTTGGGCCCAGAGCTATGGAGTCAGTCAACCATGGATGGAACCTCTGAAACCATGGGCCAAATAAGTTTTCTCCTCCATGTTGTTCTTTTCAGGTTTTTTCTTCACAGCAGTACAAAAGCTAACTAAAACAGTGGGTATTGCAGTTTTTCTCAACATTTTTTCTACTTAATATCATGCAATAATGAAACACTAAATTAACTTGTTCACACATGATCTCCTCTGTGGAGTAAATTTTTAGGAGTGAGGTTGGTAGATTAAAGGGTCAATGCATATGCCATTTTGTTGGATATTGCCAACACTTTTTATAGCAGGACAGCTTTCACCTGTCACCAGCAATGCATGGGTTGTCAATTTCACTATATCTTTGTCCAGGCAATGGTCATAAAGCCTTCATATTTGATGACTATTACTTACCTAATAAGTATGAAGTGCTAGTTTCAGTGTAGTTGTAATTTGCTTTTTAACACATGCTTCAAATACTTTTGTTTACTTTTTTTTCTGTGCAAGCCTACTATTTTTATATCAGTATTTTAATCTCTGTGTCTTAATTTTTATTTCTTCATATTTAAGCAGTGGATAGTACAAATATATTCTTCCAGTTTTTAATTTGCCTTTTGGCTTTCCAGAGATCTTTTGATATTTGCAGTACTAAAGCTTTTGTTCATAAATTTTAAGTAGTTAAGTTTATACATCCTGGGACTGGAGCTAAAGTTCAGTGGGAAAGAACTTGTCTAGAATATGCAAAGCCCTAGGTTCCATACCCATTACTATATAAATAAAAAAATATGTCCTTTCTTTTATTTTCTTTTAATTTTTGAACCACAATTAGAAAGATTTTTCCTGTATTTAATTTATAAAAAGAATATTTCCAAATTTCCTTTTAACAGTTATATAGCTTCATATTTTTACATTTTGTTCTCTGAGTAATTCAGAGTTTTTAAATTGTTTCTTGTATGGACACAGTTTTATCTTTCTCCAAGAGCCTATCATTGGTTGCAACACCATTTATTTGAAAAGTTCACTGATTTAATATGTCACTTTTATTATGTGCTAAATATCCATGTGTAGTTGAGCTAATTTTCAACTTTTCCTTCCTTTATATTAATAACTATTTTTAGAACAATTTTACACTTCCAGAAAATTTGAGCCTCTAAAACAGAGTTCACCATATGATTGAAATGATATTTACTAAAACATGATATCCATCTGTACACAGATTTTTCTATTATAAACATCTTACATTAGTATGGAACATTTACCACAATTAATTAAATAATGCTAATACATTATTTCTAACTAAAACCCATGATTTATTCAGACTGACTTAGTGTTTACGTACCTAGTTTTTTTTCTGTTCCAGGGTCCCCTGGAGGACCCCACATTACATTTGATTGTCATGTTTCTTTAAGTTTCTTTTGTCTGTGATAGTTTTTAAAGAATTTCCCTGTATTTGATTACCTTGGAAATTTTTAGGAGCTCTGGTCAATTATATTACAACATAAAGTGTTATTAAGTGACATTGAAAAGTTTTTGTTCTTGTTTCTTGCTAGTAATCAATTTTTGTATATTAATATTGTATCCAGTGATCCTATTAAATAAATTCAATTCTTTAAAAAATGATAGAACTACCACATTTTTCTCCTCTTGATATTGTATTGTCAGATCTAAGGCAGATCTAAGGCAAGTGGCCCTGAAAAACTTCAGTTTGGGGAAATTTGCATATGGAGCACTGTACAGAGTTTCTCTTCCTTTTGTTTCTCTCCTGCAGGCCTTCATGGTCCTCCTGGGATCATGGCTAGAAACAAAGTTTGTGTTCTTAGTTGAGCACTCAAATCCATCTCAATTATTTTATACATCTTTAGTCATTATACTTCTCCATTCTGACCACTATGGTCTTTTTTTTTCCTATTTGTCTCATGGATTCAAAATAATGACATCATAATTCCTTACGTATAAACAAAAGATGAAAGACTATTCCCTAACCCCAATGAGCCTTTTATTTTGAACCCATGACTCCTGAGGTACCCAGGGGAGCAGAGAGAGAAGAGTACCAAGGCTTTTGATGAAGCGAAAATCTTTTGTCAGCTTCGAAGTGTTTGAACCTGTAAGATTTTGAAGTAAATCTAACTGAATAAAATTTCAGAGCCTCAGATGATTGTGAGGGCTGTAAAGTGCATCATCTCTTCAAATAACCAGCACCTGAATTATACTGAATCTGACAAAGAACATCCATCTGTGCATCAATCAAATACTATCAGGCATAAGAAACAAAAAGAGAAGAAAGAGCCCTTTCCCACTCATGACAGAAAGAGGGAGGTGACATCAGTTGAAGGTGTGCATGGCTAGGGCCCTATGCAATTACTTCTTTAGAAGAATTCAGTGGGTGGTTTAACAATGGTCCAGTGCCTACCAGAGGAAGTTGGCATAAATCCCCTTCCAGGCCTCAAAGTAGCACAGTTGTTCCTCTGTCCCATCATTCTGAGGTTTGAATGCCTGAGTTTCAATTCAGGTTCCACCTCATACTAATAATGTAGCCTTAGGGAACTATTCAACCCCTTCATGCTATAATGTCCTAATTGGTAAAATGAAAAGGAGAATTAGTAATAATAGATCTACTTCACTGCATCTCAGAAAAAGTAAGACAGTTAGAGTAAAAACACTTAAGAGAGTGTCTGAAACATATTAATAAGTGTTCAATTAAACATTAGTCATTATTATAATAATTATTAATTCTTATCATCATCAGGGAAATATTATTAATCATGATCATCATCACAATATCTATTTTCTCACCAGCCTGACTGATAAGGATCCCACACATCTGATAAGAAATTCTCAGGGTCACAAGTCAAAAGAAGCCTTCATTTCTTTATTTTTGGTGGGAATGGGGTGGAGAGGAGGGATATGAAAATAATATCAATTTTGTGTTTTAGATTCTAAAAACTGCCCCAGGCACTTGATGAAGACTAATCAGCTCCCAGACACATCTAGGTCCATTCCCTCACCCCCATCCTGGTTTCTTTCCCACCTTGTCCCATCCTAGAATTTGTTGGTTGATTCTGAAACTGCAATGATCAGATTCACTCCAGTACAGTTGATTCGTGGGCTTACTGACAGTTTAGTAAGCAGATCCATAAAGAAATGAAGTGTCCTCTGTGTTTCCAGAAGTGAAGACCCTTTAAGATGTTTGTGTTGATAATTATCCTTCCCCTTCAAACCTGTGGTTCTAAGCCATCCTTGGTTCAAGTCCTAGCCCTGGATGATGACCTAGAGCACAAAGTCCCAGCCTTTCCCCTGCTGAGCCCTCACTCCTCTATGCATATGGAAACTGTTCCCAACAAAGCAGCAGATTCCCCTGGAAGGCACACCAATGCCCTCTTGCTATCTACAATTCCTGACTCTAATCCCCATACTCTGTCACCCACTCTTCTCCAGTTAATCTTTGGTGACAAGCAACCTGTGCAGAAGGTAGGTCTAAGTGATGCCAAAATGAGACACCTGGTATTCCCTCTCCAGGCAGTTAGAACCATAGAGCAGTTAGCATGGTTTGTCTTGGTCAGACTAAGCCATGAAGAATTATGGGAAGGACACCTAGTTATAAGGAAAGAAAAAAGTATTCATTAGCAAAGACAATAAATTCCTAATTCATATACTTAATAAGGAATGTAAAGAATCTAAGAGAATACTACAAAGGTCTTTTTGAGAGCACAAAAGAAGACGATTTGTATGTTCCCAGAGAGGAATGTAATATACACATTTAATGCAGTGTCATTCAACATCTACATGGATTTTTAAAAGTTGATATTTTGTTTCTAGTTGTCACCTCTGAAAAGTGACTATCTGTACACAGTTATTTGACACTTCCACAGTATAGAGAAACTTTTAAAAATAATTAGCTTTCTTCCTGCTACATTGCTTAATTTTCAAAAGCATTGTTTCTTTTCATATTACTTTGCTGTTGTTATATGGAGATATTTTTATTAATTAATTAATTTTTATTTATATATGATAGCAGAATGCATTACAATTCTCATTACACATATAGAACACAATTTTTCATATTTCTGGTTTATACACAGTATATTCACACCTATTTTTGTCTTCATACCTGTACTTTGGATAATACTGATCGTCACATCCACCATCATTAATAACCCCATGCCCCCTCCCTTCCCCTCCAATCCCTCTGCCTTATGTTAAATTCATTTATTCCTCCCATGCTCCCTATATGGAGATAATTTATTCTGATGTCTCTAATGGCAATATTAATAATACTAGTTTGATATGTAGAGAACTATATCCTAAAGATAGTTTCAGGGTGGAAGGAGAAAAAATAACACCACAAAAGAAACCACCTTTCAGAGTGGCTTACAGCCCAGCCTTTCTCTGCTGAACCACAACCCACCACTTCTTCATCTCCTCCAAGAGAGCACAGCTGAACTAGAACTTATCAACATGAAGCCTTCACAGAAGTTGTGTTTAAGTGAAGCAACAATTTGTCATTGAATGTTCTTTCCAGCCGATGAGGATCAGTGTAGGGCTCATCTCTTGCCTCTGGAGGACTAAGCTGTCAAGAAAACTCACAGGAATGGAGCGACTGTGCAGAGAAAAGGTGTTTCTTCTCACAATACCAATAAAATCTAGTACATAAGAAACAAAGAATATAGCAAATTTTTATTAATATATTCCATATAATATGAAGAACTGAAAGATTAATCCAGAATCCTGAATAGAAGTATAAGTTAAATACATATGAAGTTCTAAAATTAACAATATGTTTCTAAAAAATCAATAGGAATGATGAACAGGCTATAGATTATGTAAAAAATGTTTAATTAATTATATAAACTCTAATAATCACTGCTGCTTGGAATGCTTTACTGGTATCAGTCACAATAACTTCAAAACAACAGCAGATTTGTTCTATACCAGGGACCCATTAATATACTAAAACACAGACGCTTTAGCCTTCAGACTTTGGCTGAAGGGTCTTACAAATATGGTCATTTTCCATTACATAACCAAATTTGATTATAAACATCATCTGTTTTTAATATTTAGAGTTAAATAAAAGAAATCATGTTAAAACCCCAACAGGTTATGTTCAGATAAATATTTCTCATATTTAATAGTTTGAACATTTTTATTATATTTACAAAAATTCACATTCAGTAAAATACTGGTGCAGATTCTGTGAGAGCTTGGCATGTGTCAGGCCACATTTAATCTGAGCACATGAGGACCAGATGATGAAAGTTTTACTAGTGACATGAGAGACTTGGTTTTGCAGAATGTTCCACCTTCCACTTCTGTGTCCTTAATGGCTATCTTAGCTCCATTTGTTGGGTGTCCCATTAATGAAGTTATTATTATAATGGCTAGCCTGGGGGAAGCTGAGACTAGATGGCAGTTAAAAAATATTCACAGAGGGAAATAGGCCTGGAAACAAGATAAACAAAGGAAAGAAGGGCCTTTAGAATCACAGATGTGCACAAATATGAGCACCACCCCTGGCAGCAGGAGTAGATCACAGGAAGATAGACAATCACCTAATGCAGTCCTTCTTGAGCTGTGGAAGCAGCCACACCCACAGCAGCAATACCTGAAAACAGGCAGAGGTAAACAAGCACCCTGAGATGTCCAACCTGTGCAATTGAAAGACTATTTGGCTTCTTCTAGGGGAATGAAGGGATTTTGTTCCAGTACAACTAGGAATTTGGCCAATGTGCCCACCCTGCATGAACTGGCTGGGACTGAAGTGACATGTGGAACTTGCTATCCACTGGTCCCTGAACAATGGGCAGAGGGTATTGGCCTTGATGGATACTAATCCTTGGTGAACATGGATTAGTTCCCAGGTCAATATATTCATAGTGATGGTTATGGGTGACGGACAATTAAGGGAAAGACAGTGTCCTTACAGCTGGGGATATTCATTTGCCCCCACAAGCATAAATAGTATGTATGTCTCCAATCCCAGAGTACATCTAATACTGTGGCTACAGACCACAGCAGGGAAGTTTCACCTCTGTTTGTGAGTTGTGCAGGTGATTATGAGAGGATATGCAAAACACCTGCCCAAGTCTTAACCCAAACCCAGAGGACTGTGACAGTGAGGCAGTACTGCCTCCCAGGGAGACATGCAAAAATTGGAGTTACTCTCTTGGAGCTGCAGAAGGTGGGCATAATGAGAGCCCGACACACCCTTTTAACTCTCCAGTGTGACGGGTGAAGAAGACTCGGGGCACTTGAAAAATGACTAGATTATCAAGAACTGAGTTGGTGGTACCTTCTCTGCATGCAATAGATCCCTCAGTGCATAATCTTATGGACCAAAGGACATTGCAATTGGGCACTTACCATTATATGCTGGACTTAGCTAATGCTTTATTTTCTATTACTCCACTTCAGAGAGCTGAGAGCAGTTGTCTTCACATGATAAGGCCAGAAGTGGACATATCAAGTGTTGTGACAATGTTATCTGCATAGCCCAACCATATGCTATGATTTGGTGACCAGTGACTTGCCCCAGTGGACTCAGCCACTCATTATGCATATATTTTATTGTATTAATGATGTTATCTTCCACCACGCAACCAGCGCACTGGTTTCATTAAAGAGGTTCGTGGCATAAAAGTTAGCTAGTGCGATCAAAACAAACACACGACTCAATTACCTTTTTCTATGACCAGGTCCGAGACGGCTCTCACCTCTCTGGCTCACACTTCAAACCACCCGGTAGGGCAGCAAGGCTTATTCAGGGCTAGCAGGAGAGAGAGAGAGAGAGAGAGAGAGAGAGAGAGAGAGAGAGAGAGAGAGAGAGAGAGAGAGAGAGAGAGCATTCCAGGGAGTGGCCTTTTATTGGGGAACAAGAAATTCAGGGGAAAATTCCATCCAATGAAGGTCGAGGGGGCAGCATTCCAAGGTCAGGGTCAGTGATTGGTCTCAGGGTCAGTGGTCAGTCACACCCCCACATGGACAGGCTCTCGCACCAGGAGAGGGTGGGGAAAGCTCCGACACAGTTTAGCCAGAGTGCCTCACACCCAATCCGGGAGATGCCCAATCACGTGCGAGAATGGCTCACCACAGTTATCAACTTCTGCCTTTCTTTCAGATTTAGAGCTTGCAGCCCCAACTTTAGGGGCCCATTTTAGACACAAGAATGGATACCCAAAATGGCTGTAGTTAGGCTCCCTTGCAGAGACTTCCAGCAGACTCTTATATTTAATATTAGTTTTTAAATGTGTAGCCAGGGCTGGAAACCAGTTATGTTATGGTTAATCAAGGACAGAAACACTCTGATCCAAAATATATATTCAAGGTCATAAATATTTGCTTGTAACCATGTGCACCACATAGGTAACCTGTTGGCAGTGTGTCTTTGTTTGAACTGTATATAAAAAGAGCCTATGAAAATGGAATCAGGGGTGGGGGTGTTGGCTAATGGCTATAGCTGCCTCTAAATAAAGAATGGCAATTATTCCCACTATGCCTTGATCTTCTTTCAATTGCCAGATCCTCACACCTTGATTACCTGGCCTGAGCCTTGCTTTCACCTTCACGCTCTGCATCTATTTTTATCTTCCATAAGTGATTTGTTTCTTCCTATTTCTGAGTAGAATTCTATTGTATGAATATACCAAAATTTGCTTATCCTTTCTTCTGTTAATGAACACCTGAGTTGTGTTAAGTTTTATTTTCTTTAATGAGTCTATGAATTATTTTGTATTAGTCTGCTTGGAAGATATATTTTCATTACTTTTAGGATCTTTAGAATAAAAAATTGAATCATGGGGCAAAGCTGCGTTTATATGTAACTGCCAAAATGTTCTGTAACATGATGAAATCTTTTCATCCCTCACTAATGATATATGAGGATTCTAATTGCTCCACATCCTTTCTGCTGTAGTTTGGATCTTGAATGTTTCCGAAAGTCACCTGTGTTGAAGGCTTCATCCCCAGCCCCTGGTGCTATTGAGAGGCGATGAAATGCTTAGGAGGTAAGGCCTAGTGGGAGGAAGTAAGGTCACTGGAGGTGTGCCCTTGAAGGTCATTTGCTCCCGCAAGCATAAATAGTACATATGTCTCCTATCCCAGAGTACATCTAAGACTGTGGCTACAGACCTCAGTTCCTCTCCTCCTCAACCTTTGCTTCCTAGCCACCATGAGATGGACAAGCTTTCTCTTTCATGAACTCCTGCCATGATGTACTGTGCCACCATAGGCCCAAAGCAACAGGGCCAAGTGACATGGACAGACCTCCAAACTAACAGCCAAAATTAGCCTCTCCTCTTTTAAGTTGATTTATCTCAGGTGTTTGCTATTAACATACTTGCCAAATCACTGTGGTTAGGCTTTTTAATTTTACTCATACTAAGCAATTGATGCTGATTTGTTTTAATTTTTTCCCTAATGACTAAAGATGTTGAGCATTTTTCATGTATATATTGGCAATTTGAATAAAGTCTTTTATATTCTTTTGCCCTTTCTGTCTACTTAGTACTAAAGTGTTTCAATCCTTGATAAACTCTGGGTCATTATTTGTCAGACATATGATTTGTGAATATTTTCCCTAGTGTAAAACTTGTATTTAGAATTTTTTTTATAATGATGTCTTTTGAAAAGATGTTTTTGAATTTTACAAAGACCAAATGATCAATCTTTTAAAACTCCATCTTTTATGATTAGGGACTTTATGCTTAAAGTTATTGACTTTCACAAAGTTCATTGATATTCTATTTTCTTCTGCATTCTTCATGGTTTCACCTGTTAAGTTCAGGGTCACTTTAAGTCAATTTTTTTGTGTATATAAATTAGGAACTACAACTTGACCAGTGGGATTCTACATCATGTACAACAAGAGGAATGAGAAATTATACTCCATCAATATATAATGTATCAAAGTGCATTCTACTGTCATATAAAACCAATTAGAACTAATAAAAAGTTACTTAAAAAATTAAACAGGTATTTTTTTCTAAAAATTTTATATACTTTGGAGAAAAGATAGCCTCTTTAACAAATGGTTCTGGAAAAAGTGGTTATCCATAAATAGAAGAAAAATAATATCCTGCTCAAAAATAAAGTAAAATGGATCAAAGACCTAGGAATTAGACCAGAAAATATGCAACTCCTAGAAGAAAATGTAGGGTCAATACTCCAGCATAGAGGCACAGGCAATGACGTTCTCAATAGGATCCCTATGGCTCAGGAAATAATGACAAGAGTAAACAAATGGGAAGGCATCATTAAATGTATCTTATTAGAGTGATACATGCATATCTATGTTTATCGAAGTACAATTCACAATAGCTAAACAATGAAACCAGCCTAGGTGTCCATCAATGGATAAATGGATAAAGAAAATGTGATATTTATATATCACATATACCTATATATGTGATATATAATAAAATTATAATTTTATAATTATAAAATATATTAAATTATATTTAATTTTATATATTTATTATATATCACTGGGGCGGAAATTCTTCCATACGCTAATCCAAGAAAATCATGACTCCTATGAACTAATTTTTTCTGAGGTGTTTGCTAATTGTCTTGAGGCTAAGAGGGATCCTCTCACCTGTCTGATTCCCTATTAATATCCTATAACTAGCCAACCTACATTCTAGGCTGTATCCTCATAAGACACCCGAATCTCCCCCAGCTGGCTTTCACCTCAACTTCTCTTGCTTTTGAGAGTGCCTTTGGGCTCAGATTTCCCAAAGCTCTATTACAAATGAAGTCACTTCCTTTGGGAATATATCAGAGGTTATGTATTTCAGAGCCTGCAATTCCTGACCAAGCAAAATCTCTAAGTCAGGGTTCTGGCACTGGGCATTGGGACAATGGTAAGCTTCTCTGAGTGACAGCCTGACTCTAGTAGTTGAGCATTTGGGTGAGAGGGTGGCCACCAGCCTGTAGTTCACTCAGTCTGACTATCCTGGGCTGGAGCCACCACCTCATGAACTGAGAAAATGGTTGGAGGCCCCCAGAAACCTTAGCATGCCACATCCAAGGTAGACCCTTCATTCCACAAGTGGGGGTCAGGCAGAAGGGGGGAACTCTGACTTCTCAAGTGCACGTGTCCAAAACTTTGCCTCAGCAAAGGGCTGGCAGGTAGCTGGGGCACAATGAGAAACTGTGAAGGCCTGCTCTTCCAAGAATAAGGTCCCATGTCTTGAAGCTGGGGGCACAGGGAACCCTGCGCTCATGGCTGCAGCAGTCTAGAGCTGAGTCTGTCTTGCTGAGCTGAGAGGGAGTGAGTAGACTTGGCTTCAATACCATAGAGCCTGATTTTCTTAAGTTTTCATAGATATTCTTGAATAGAGGCTTCACCATTTGCTGTTTGCCTTCAGGAAATGTCCAGAAGTGGCCAGTAATGCTCCTTACACTTTCATGTCAAAAGTCTACTTCCTTACGTGATATTCATGAATGTAAACACTACAGAAATGAAGAACAGTGGTTTCCACAGGTTTAGGCAAGTGTGGGAGTGAGTGCCGGGAATGGGAGAGAAGTAACTATGGCTGTAAAGGGGTAACATAATCCTTGTGGATACAGTAAGGTTCTGTAATATCCAGGTTGTGATTTTACAGTGTAGTGTATTCATATGTTGCTATTTGGGGATGTTGGGTACAGGGCACATAAGATCTCATTGTATCATTTGCTACAATTGCAAGTACAACTTTAAGCATTCAAAATAACAAATTCAAATGATGTAAAGGATCCCTAATATAGCAATATATTGTAACATAAAAATAATGTCCCATGCTTTCTGAATACAGTTGTCCCTAGAGAATTGGTTCCAGGACCCTCTGTGTATTCCAAAGTCCATTGCTCATGTCCCTTATAGAAAATGGCACAGTATTTGCATATAAGCTACACATACCCTCTTATATGCTTTAAATCATCTTTAGGTTTCATATAATATCTAATATAGTATAAATGCTATGTTATACTATACTATTTAGGGAAAATAGTGGGGGAGAAAAATATATATGATCAGGACAGGTGCAATTTTGCTGAATATTTCTGATCAATTGTTGGTTGTATCCCACAGGGATTGAGGGTTAATTATTTATTAAAAATGAATACTGATAAAAACACAATGAAAACATGGGACACAATAAATACAATATGGATTATTTAAAATACAGTGTCAAGTAACCTGTGCAAAATTTTAAAAGTCTTGTAATAAGTTCACTTTTTATGAATGCCAGAGATATGTGCTTTAGAAAAAAAGAGTGAAATATGCATTAAAGTGGCCTCAGTGATTGTCTCATAATGAAGACTTCCAATCTTTTTAATTGACCTGAAAAAAACAGTAGTGTGATTTTTTTTTTTCATTAAAAAAATGTGGCTCACTGTACTTTTCCTGGCCTTGGATTTTATGAGACACAAATCTCCAATATCCAGTATTCACAGTGAGAGGTAGCGGGTTATTGACAACTATTGTACACAATAAGTCATCCAAGAAGGCATCACTAGTTCCTGATTACATGGAATGTATATGAAGATTTTATCCTGGGTCAAGACTTAAGTTGTAAAATAGAACTTTATAACTTAGCTACTAATATTTTCTTTCCAGTGTTGAAGATGGAAGATCACTTAGTCTCTTTTCTCCTCCCTTAACAGGTATTCCTATATTCTAGGGATATCTATAGAAAACTTCAATAAATCCTATGTAGAATTGTTCCTGTCTGCATAAGGAATGACCCACTCTCCCAACTTCTGATTCATATGCAAAACAAGGATTTCTACTTTTCTGCCCTTACCTGGGAATTGGCAAGTCTAGATTATTACAAAGTTGTCCACTTGTCCACAGGCACCATGCCAGGCTTTCAGTGAAGTGTTTGCATGGTGCTATCAGGGGGCTGACTAATAATGTCACAGTAGTCATTAATCAGGGCATTGAGGGAAAAGTTAGTGAATACACAGTGATGAAAACTAACTACAGGATTTATAGGCTAATTTTTAGAACTTATACTTTCTACCCAGAGTAGAAGAGCACTAACAGGGTATTGGCAAGCTCCTGATCCAGTGACTTACTTATGCAAACATAACTTCGATAAATAATGGCTTTGCCTTGCTTCTAATAGATAATTGGAAAAGAACCCATAACCAGGCTATTTTTTTTAAGTTAATATTTTTTAGTCATACTTAGAAATTATTTTTCTCTGGGATAGTTAAATGTTTTTATTTATGTTTTTGGTGAAATTAGTAGTTTTAAGCCATTTTATTTCACTTTCTGTGTTTTTAAATAGTGCATTATGTTATATAGAATATTGATTCATTTTAACAAAATTATACAAACATGAAATATAATCTTCTCCAATTCAGTCCTCAGTTTTTCTCCTTTCCTTTACCTCACCCCTCATCCCCCTGTGCCTTTTCCTCTCCTGAAATTTCTTCTATTTATAGTTTTTTTTTTAAATTAGTGCCTTGTGGATATACACAATGGTAAATTCACTGTGGCATATTCGTATATGAACATAGGAAAGTTTGGTCAGATTCACTCCACGGTTCCATTTCCTGTGTCTTCCCTCCCTCTCAGTCTCCTTCCTTTACTCCACTGATCTCTTTTCTATTCTCATGGGACTTCTCCCTGCTTTCTTCACTTATCTTGCTCTAGTTTCCATATATGAGAGAAAACATTTGATTTTTGACTTTCTGGGTCTGGCATATTTCACTTAGCCTGATGTTCTCCATTTCCATCCATTTACCAGAAAATCCAATTATTTCATTCATCATTATGGCTGAGTTAAACTCTCTGTGTGTGTGTGTGTGTGTGTGTATTTATATATGTGTGGATATATATATATATATACACACACACACGTACACATATATATTATATGTATATATATGTGTGTATATATAACTCTTTTTCTTTATCCATTTGTCTGTTGATTATTTTACTAAAATGGGCATGTGGCATATGCAAAACAAGGCCGATTTTAGTAAAATAAAAATTAATGCTGATTAATATTTGTCATGTTCCAGGAAGCGGCTAAGTACTAACATTGGAGTCTTCAACTCCTCCAATTTGGTGATGAAGAAATAGAAGATCAAAAGAGTAAATACTTGACCAAAGTATGGATTAGGCCAAACATCTGATTTCTTGACCGTGAACACAGGATTCTCTGAATCCCATTCTATAACTCTATTTCACTAGTTGAGCTCCAGTGTAACTCTGATTGGATTTTTTTTCCTTGGAGGGGTATTGGAAGAGAAAATATTTCATTGAAGTGTTTGGAATTCATAGAGTGGAATTCATAGAATTCATTGAAGTGTTTGGAATTCCTAGGTCCACTAAACTTTAATTCAGATACTCTGATGATTTCAGATAAACAAATATTTGAAATTCCTGGTCTTAGCACTTAGGCAGAACTGGGTTTGAATCCTAAAAATCTCTTGGATTGATTAAGGTTATTAATTCTTAGTGTACTACACACTTATTAATTAGTTTGACAAATATTTATTAAGTGCTAATAAATATCATATTTGCTGCAGACCCAGCAGTTGATAAAGATGCAAGTCTATTATCATAATTAATTACTCCTGGAGGTGCTGCTTTGCCAGAGCAAAATAATAGTGAATGGTAACATGGCTTTTCCTCAAATTGTCCTGTGACAATCAGCAGGTGTGATCATGGATATTTTAAGTTTCTATCTTGTACTAATGCATTACTAACAGGGAGAATCCAGCATTAGAATTATAGCATTGCTGAGAGCCACAGCCGAGTCTGTATGGCCCCTGGCATTTTGCCAACAGTATTGATTGACAGGCAAGGCATTACTATCCGCCTCTGCCGCAACTTTTGAGTTCTCGCACTATTTTGGAGTTCTCGTGGGGATTTCCGGGGATTCCCCGAGAGTTCCCATTGGTTGGGGAAGTGCAGGAGGAGGGATTTCCTGGAGAGATATTTCCGGCTGGGGGTTCCTGGACAAGCCTCGTGGCATTCGGGAGGATTCCCCGGGAGCTGTGTGAAGTGTTTTCCTGCAGTTTAAAAATAAAGTTTGTTCCTGCTTCAGTGGCTCGTGATTTGTGCCCAGCCAGACTGGGGCATAGCATCAGAGTCATTTCCTTCTCTTTTAAAGCTGACAAGGGACCTCCCACAGATGCATGAAAAACATCTCCCAGCTAACACCAATTACTTGAATCCTTATTCTCCACTGAGCTTTGTAACCACAAAATGTGATTCCTTGGCTCTCTGCCTGGCATATCTTATTTCTTTCCACAAAACTTCATTGCCATAATCTGTCCTGCTCTTTGTACTCTTTCTCCTCAAGTCCTGGGCTGGGATCAGACTATCATGGCAAATATATCTGCAGGAGACAAGTGATGCTGCTCCACTCTCCACCCTTATTGGTTGAACAGAAAGGCTGATGAAGATATTTGGATTTCCAGAAAGCTTTTATTTCTCAAAATGCATCAGTGCAAAAAGCTGGAATGCCTTCCCAAATAGGAATTAGCCTGAAATAGATCTCTGAGGCACATTCTAGGTTTGAAGATTGAGCCCACAGGTGCTGTCTCTGAAAAAAAAGAGAAGCCACACTTCTTCCAAAAGGATTAATCTTCCCCACTTCCTCAAGATATTTTCTGGCACAATTAAGAGAATATTAGTGATTGGAAAATCCAAACCCTCCATTCTAGCAAGTGGTATAGGGTGGGTCACCTCCTACCTTATGGCTACACTGGAATTGTCAAAATGATATCCTGATTGCTTTTCCACCTTATCTGCAGATAGACAACTCATTTGCCTTTGTGGGTGGTTCTGTACATTCCCTCCCATTCCTTAAAGAATGCAGGACTCATCTCCTGGGCTGCATCATTCATCCTTTGTTGCTCCTGTGATATAATTTCTTTATCTCTTCTTTGCCCCTTCTGTTCCCTTAATCACCCTGAAAATTTTTCCCTTTTAGTGTTTGATACTATCTCTCACATACACAGAGAATTCAAATTTTAATTTTTAATGTTGTTATGGGATTGTAAAACACTTAAATAATTTTGTCAACCTTTGGAAACTTATTGTCCCAACAATTTGGGCTCTCATGTTATTTTTTAAACACTTTCAATGTAGTACTTGCTGCATAGTATTATAGTAACTTTATATTGGCTCTGAACTGATAGGAAATGAGATGTACAGATCCCATTCATACTTGTAATGCATCACCTTGAAGAATGCTTTGTATGATTATAGCACTAAGACATTTAAAAATAAGTTATATTCCCCAAAAAGAAAAAAAATGTGTTTTTCTTTTTGACCTCAGGATGTGATTTTCATGGTCTTATTATCACTTCCAAAAATGTTATAGAATGTTATTTGAAGAGTTGTTATAAAGATTAATGAAATAACTGGAAAATGTCTAACCAGGACCTGCAACTGTTGATTTCACTTTTCAGTATTGACCCTGCACTTCTTTCTGGTAACCAACAGGTGGGAGATGGCCCTTAATCAATCTGTCTTTTCTTTCAGTCTTTTCAGCACCAAGAATTCAATTTTCTACCAGTAATGAGATACTAGCATCATAACAATTTGCCTTCCATTTAATTCTGGAAAGGGGTTTTCCAACTATGCCTGAAAAGGAACAAATAAACTGATTCTAGCATTCCTCTGCCATCCAAATCATGCTTGAAAATGAAGAGGAGTTTTGGCACTCACATAGCCATATCCTGTTCCTTCCCACAAACTCCAGATATTAGCTCTTCCTCTTGCTGCATAACTCATAACCCACCCCTACACCACATTCTCACAGGCTTGAATTCAGACATTCTGGGGTTATTATAATACTGTTATTTGCTGGAGGTGAGTGAATGACTTCACCTATTGATTGTGTAGGAAGAAAATGGACAAATCATGGAGATGTTCATAATGTGCTTTTGTCCAGAAAATTTACCTGCTTCCATCTGAAGCAAAGACCAGGGCCCAGAAGAGATAAATAAGTTGAGATTTAAGGGTTAAACCAAATAATTCAATAGTGGTACTTTGCACATATTTGGAAGGGTGCAAGGCTTTCAGCACTACCAGACTTACCAGTAACTCACCATCACCCCTACCTCCAGTCTGTTCTTATACCAATGTGACACCTATACTAGTACTGGTCAGCTTTTCATTTTTGTAATGATATACCTGACACAGGCTACTTAGGGGAAAAGGGGGTTTATTTAGCTCATATTTTTGGAGAATCAAAGGCACAGTGCCTATATTGCCTCAGCTCTGGCCAAGTCCCCATAGCAGTTGGCAGGTAGTGGATGGCAGTGATAGGAACCCATGTCAAAGATAGTGGTCACTTCTCAAGAAGCAGACAGAGTGAGGGAGGTGTGGTGGGCCAGGCTTGCTCCTTTTATAATAACTTCTCACACAGGAGCCACATGAAAACTACTAAAGATCACAAAACTACCTCCAGTCACCAGTGACACAAGCTTTTCCACTAGGCCCCACCTCTTGAGGGTTCCATAACACCTTCAACACCACCACCCTGGGAATCAAGCCTCCATTAACCTGGAAAGTTGGGGGATACTCCAATCATAGCAATGTTATGTTGCCAAGAGTTGATTTTTGCTGTTTTATGTTTGCAGATTTTGATTCACAACCTTCCTACAGAAGTCATTGCTCTGCCAGATTCTCAGCCTGTAACACAGCAGGCCCTCCCTGCACGTCTTCCCTGTCCAAAACCATTCTGCAGTCTGCATGTTCACATCCATCAATCTGGGCATCTTAGACTAAGCCACCTCACCATCCCTCCTGAACTGCTCTTGCTCATGTGGTTCCTGCTGGTTCCTTTCCTTCTGCTCTGCCTTTGAATAATGTCTTCCTCTTTTCTGCTTCAAGTCTCACTTCCTCAAATAAATGAGCAACAGTTTCAAGTTTTCTCTAAGGATTTCAATGAAAGTTCCTTTCAATTGCTAATAGACTAGAGATTTTACCAGGGAATGAAGTTGAATTCAGATGAAATCTTTTTTTGGATACTTTGTAATGAACATATGGCTGTTGACCTTCCTTCTGTTAATTTCCCAAACATTAGACCAACCTTGATTTCCCACAAGGGATAAAACCAGTGTGAAGAGATATAGATTGCTTTCTGTGTTTTTGCAGTTGATTTCCTAGCATTCTGTGCAGATTTCTGAGTCTAGGTTCATGATGCATTTTGACTGCTGTTCTCTTCCTTGTGATGTCTTTGCCTGTCTTGGAAGAAGCAAAGTGCATAAGCAAGAAGAAAGTGGGGCAAATCTTTAAAGCTCTAGACAAACAAAAAAGTCAATCCATAAGCATATGTCAATGAAAAATGTCCTTTAAGAATGAAAAATAAACAAACAGATTTCCAGATAAGCCTAAAATAAAAGAATCAGTTACTAAGTGACTAAGTGAAAATTGTAAATGAATTCTTTGATTTGAAGGCAAATGATGCCAAATCAAACTCAAATATTCAGAAAAGCAAAGAGCAGATATGGCATATATCTGGCTAAATGCAAAGGACTATCTCATTGTTTATACCTTTTCCACTTACTTAAGGAAATATATATATATATCTGTAATAAACTAAAATTATAACATTTTTATGGACTTTGAAACCTGCATAGGTATATTAAATATAAATTTATAACATTAAAGTTAGGTAAAGAGGGAAGGTTGAAGACTTGCAAGATTTCTATATTCATGTGAATGATTGCACTGTTAAATGAAAGTAGAATGAAATGCTATGATGAATATATAATCCTAAGTAAAATTTGTATGAATATAATGAAAAACAAAATTGATAATAAGAAAATTAAAATGAGTTTCTAAAAACAATTGAAATAAATTAAGAAGTCATTTTTATTTTGAAGGACAGTATTTGTGGATAGATTGCTTTTACTTGGCAACCTTTTTCTGTTAATTATTGATGTATATCACCCCAAGTTTTTCTGGACTACATTGTTTCCAACTGTAGGGCATGACTTGCTGCCAGCTTCTATGTCTTGGGGCCGAATATGTGGCTGGGATGGCTCCTGGCCATTAGCCAGGAAGTGTTGCTGTGGGTGGTGACGGAAAAGTCAGACCTCCTCCAGGATAGGTCCAGAACTCTTCCGCCCTTGTGGACAGCTCGTGCCCTCCCTTACAGAATATGGGATGGGTGTACACATAAACTTGCTCCATCCCTCTGACCTTTATCCTGATTGGCTCCTGTGCAGTATATAAGCTGTGTGTACTTCCTCAATAAATGAGATCCTGCTTCAACTTGTCTCCCTGGCACGTCTGATTGTCCTCCCGCGAGGGAGGGCTTGGTGCAGGCCGTCAGTCGACCTTTACCTCTCTTGTCTCGTCTTGGTCCAGGCATGCTTTCCCCACTTCTCCTGCTGGTCAGGAGGAGATGGAGGGCTAAAACCCCCAATATCTAACAAGAATTCTGCTGTTGATCACATTGTTGTTTCCCACGTATTTGTTATAGATGTTGGTTTGTTACAAATCACTACAAAACATAGCAACTTAAACTTACAGGGATTTATTATCGTTCTGCTTTTATGTGAATGATGTTCAAGAATTGGCTTAGCTGGGTGTGTCTACCTCTGAGTATCTCATGAAATTGCAAAATTAAGATACTGGCCAGAACTGGCAGGCTTGATTAGCACCCAAAGACCTCCTTCATAGCTCATACCTCCTGACCATGTGGGAATCTCCTGAAATGATTAGCCACTACATGGCAGGTGCTTACCCAGGAAGGGCTGATCCTAGAGATAACAGAGCCAGTAGGAAAGTCCCAGTTCATTCTCTGTGGATGCATACTGTCATTTCTGGTTAATTCTCTTGATAAAGGTGAGGTTAGTAAGTCCAGCATCATTCCTGAGGAGGAAAATTATCTCGTGCTCTTGAGTATCAAGGAATCTGTGTTTAGTTTTTGAAAACCATCATGGTCATCCTTTTTTTTTTTTCTTTCTTCTTGGTACTGGGGATTGAACCCGGAGACACATAATAATTGCACCACATCCTATCTTTTTAAAATTTTTTATATGGAGACAGTTTCTCACTCAATTGTTCAGAACCTCACCAAGTTGCTGAGGCAGGCTTTGAACTCACAATCAGCCTGCCTTAGCCTCCCAATCCTCTGGGATTACAGGCATGTGCCTACACACCTAGCTCTAATCATCCTTATGACCACAAATCTTGGTATTCTTGCCACAGGTACAATAAGCTGTCTTATACAAAGGCTCCAAAAATCTCATTCCATCACATATTCAGTGTAAAGTCCAGACTCTCACTATCTGAACCAGGTCCAGGTAAAAATGCTGCTCCTTAAATGAATTAATATGAGTGCAGCACTTCACATATGGTTCATGAAAGTGTACTCTCTGCACCCTAGCATACACAATATACAATAGCGAGGCATAGAAAATCATTGTGTACTTTTTAATTCAGGGTAATTGAGAGGCACAAAGGAGCCCCAGATCTTCAGCATTGTTCAGATACAGCCGGGTAAATGTTGGAGGTTTCTTGATTAGGTCTAAGTGTTATTTCTTCCTGAAAGTAGTTCCTGGTTCTTGGCTCTACATTCAGATCTGTTTTGCACTCTTGGTGATGCACTTGAAAAATTGAATGCAACCTATATTTGCAGTTATATAGTTTCTTCACTGCTTCTTGCTAATAGAACTTGGGGGCTCTCTAAGTTTCTTTTCATTTCATACTGCCTCTGTCCATTGCATTAAAAAGTCAGTCTTTCTTTTACTGTAGTTTTCCTAAAGAGTCCCCTCAAAGTCCTTCTAAGTCTACTGATTGACCAGTTCCAAGCTACTCCATCCTTTTAAAGTTTTGTTAGGGCAGAACCTATTATGAGGCTAATGTCTGTTGTAGGTATCTATTACTGTGGAACAAAGAGTTAACAAAATATTTATTCAGTCTTTTCAAAAAAGAAATCTCATTGGTAGTAACATGGATGAATCAGGAGGTGTTATGCCAAATGAAATAGCCAGATACAGAAAGACTGCATGTCCTCACCCTATGTGGAATCTGGTGTGGGGCAAGTTATTGGTCAAAGAGAACTAGCTTTAAGTTATGCAAGATGAAAAAGTGCTGGGATGTAATCCATGAACATACAGAATTGTAACTCTAGTTAACAAGACTCCATTATTCACTTAAAATATGCGAAGAGGGCAGATCTTAAAAATTTTAACCACACACACAAAAAGGAAAAAAAGAAGGAAAGGTTGTCAATATTTACTCAGTTTAATTTGTCAGTTACTTTACTCCTATTTTCTATGTGTCTCATTTTTTTTTGTTCCTCACTTCTTCCTGTATTCATTATGCATGTGTCAAGTGAATATTTTATAGTATACTAATTCCCTTAGTTGTTTTTCCCTAGAATTTTCTCAATGTTCACTTGAAGGATTTGGTCTTACTAGAAACCACTTTGGAAACTACTGTATAGGAACATAGGAATGCTATCTCTATACCTCTGTTTTCACTTCTTCCTCTTTCTATGATTAGTATTAAACATATCCTACCTGAATATGTCAGACACCTCATGTATATTATAAAATTATACCTTTATATATTTAAGGAAATTTTTTGTTTATATGCCTTCAAAGACTTTGATCTTTTCTACAATAAGTCTATCATTAATCCCTTCTCATATTCAGTGTATTTTATATTCAGACATTTTATTCCTTGGAAGTTTCATTTTGATGTTTTATGTATCTTTCATGCCTTTTATGTAACTTATTGAATGTATGTCATACACTTACCATAAGCATTTTAAAAATCATCAGCTTTTAATCTTAACCTTACTGTCAGTTCCAGGTTAGTTCTGATTGATGCTTTTCTCTGTCTTATAAATTGCATTTTCTTGCTCTCATTTTTTTTCTGGGCAACTTTTAATCTGATGCCAGACATTATGAGTTAACCAAGTTAGTACTAGACATTTATTTATGCCATAACTTCTTTTAGCAAATTGAGTCATTCAGAACCTGTTTCATCTTTTTTGTTCTGTCTTTTAGCATTTCTTAGGTAAATCAGAAAGTGCTTAGTGTAGGCTGAGTATTCACCACTACAGACAGGAGACCCTTCTGAGTATTCTATTGAATGCCCAGAAAACGACGAGCCTTCTCAATATTGCTAGTGGAAACAGACCCTGTCAATGGCCCTGTGTATCCTCAGATACCATTTTTCCCTCTTGTCATTTTGGGTCATTCTTTCCCTCTCCTTGGATAATTTTCTAATGTGCCTTTACTGAGGAGCTGAGGACTGAGGAAAGCCTCCTGCTGACCTCCATTGCTTTTATTTTCAATGACCTTCTCTAGGTGTCTTCATTTCACATTCTTGCTGCCCTGAACTCCTGACATTAAGAACTCTCCCACCTCAACTCACCTTGTCATTCCCTTTTTCTTAGAGACTGCAGTCTTTGGGGGCCTTGTTGTACAATCTGAAGAACTATCTATTTTTTGCATATACTTCCTGAATTTTTGTGTCTAAGGTGTGAGAATAAATCTGTTTTTTTTTTTTATTCCTTCCATCATGGTGTTTTCTACTTGGGAGGCTCTTTTAGGGCAGCACATGTACTTGCAGGGAAGAAACTGCTGCCTCTTCAATTGACTGCTAACCTTCTTCCTCTTCCTTCTCCTCCTTCTTCTTCTTTGTTTCTTTATTTTATCATTGTTTCTTTATTTCAGATAAAGCCTTGAAACAAACAATAGATACCTATTAAACCAGCCATAGCTGCCCAGCTCCTCTTCTAGGTGATTTAGAATAAACTATTTATTTTGATGCTAAATTCTCTACCTTCTTCCTTACCAGGCAGAACAGGATACATACAGAAATGGTAATAAGCAGGGAAGCTTCTACCTTACCTTGTCCACATAGGGAACATTCCAGTAAAAATGTGCCCATATGTTTAGCCCTTGCATCTTCTGGGAATTGTTTGGGCATCACATGGGTAAACATCATTTTGGGTAGCAAGGCAGCTACACCAGCAGGGTGTTTTAGAGTTTTGTGGGAATTCAAAGAAAAAGAACTGATGAATGTCAAGGAGTCTCTCCTTATGTGCATGTACCACAAAATATAAAATTAATATTAACATCACACCATTTATGGATCCAAAGATATCTTAGAGACCTGGAGTTCTTAATTCTAGCAAGAGACAAAGATAGGAAGAAAACTGATGAGATCCTAATTTTATCCTATGACTCTGCCACTCTGCTTATCTGAGAACATAAATTGGAGTGGAAGAAAGCTGGATCCCAAGTTGAACTATAAGAGAAATAATTTGATAGATGTTTTTTAGAACTTATTCAGTGGAGCTCAGGTGCCTGTGATGGGCTGAATCAAGTTCCCTCAGTTCACTGTTCTAGAAACTGATGTTAGCAATTCCATCATTCAACCCTCTGCTCCAGCACTTGATCTCTCTTCCTACATTAGAGAAATTCCACACTTATAAAACATCAGAAGAAGACAGAAATTTTTTCCTTGCATGAAAGAGGAACATTCACTTTTCTCAATATTATTGCATTTGAGCAATTTTCCAGGCTTGGGCTCTACTGGTCAGGTGACCACATGAATCAGGCCCATGACCAGGATGTACAGACACAAGAAGCTGGCACTGTGCAGAATGACTTGTAAAGGTAGCATTAGTGGCAACAGTGATTTCCAGATTCCATCATGAGCAGCAATGATAGCAGTCCCTGCTGTAGAGTCCAGTGGGCAGCATCAGTCTCAGTGGCATCTGAGTCCAGCATCAGGATCAGTGCTTCTTAACTGATGGAAGGATCATGGATTGTTTCTGGCTATGTGGTGTCAAGCCTGGTTCTCTGACCTTCTTCAAAACTAAATTAGCTCTCCAAATACATATGTAATTTCCTTTATGCTTGAACTAGAAAAACTGGCACTTTTTGTTCTGAAAGAATTGACAGGTAAATCAGGTCTGGGAGTGATTTCAGAGAGCAGAATTGGGAGATTTACATTATGCTTAGCTGAGAGTCACCTCTTAAATCTTCCATCTGCCTGTACCTCCTGGGACACAAAATTATATTTATCTCCTAAATTAGGTATGATAATTGACTGGATAAATCTACCGTTTCCTTTCTGAGGAAAAATACTACAAGGGGGAGAAATGAATGACAGTAGAGGGGGTAGAGAGAGAAGAGGGGAGGGGAGGGGAGGGGAGGGGGGATAGTAGAGGATAGGAAAGGCAGCAGAACACAACAGACACTAGTATGGCAATATGTAAATCAATGGATGTGTAACTGATTTGATTCTGCAATCTGTATATGGGGTAAAAATGGGAGTTCATAACCCACTTGAATCAAAGTGTGAAATATGATATATCAAGAAATTTGTAATGTTTTGAACAACCAACAATAAAAAAATTAAAACCAAAAAAAAAAAAAGAAAAATACTGCATTTAAATGTAGATATAAGACCCCTCCCCACTCTGAACACTCTGATCACTGACCTCAGCTGTTCTTACCTATCCTTGTAGCACAGTTGCTGGTGAGCTGTGTATAGAACACTCCCTCCCAGACCTGTGGTCTCAATATGATGCACAAGACCAAGAACTACTTGTTGAACAACCATGAAACAAGCTGCCAATGCACAGTCTGGAATCCTGCTCCACCTTCTTACCACTGCAGTAAGGAGTGTGATCTGCAGAGCTGCAGAACCAGCACCACCTTCTCTTAAATATGCAATCTCCTGCTCAACTCCTGAACATCTGCTCCTTAAAGTGACATACAGGGGATCCCAATGCAGGAAAGTCTGGGACTCCCTGTTCTACCAGCTTCTAGTTGTGGGGCCAGAACTCTGCAGTCTGCTGGGGCCTGATCAGGTCACTTACACTGAGCTCCAGGCTCAGTCCTTCTTCCCTTTCTTCTCTGCTGCCAATCTCCCCCTCGATGACCTCATCAGTTCTCAAGGCTTTAACTATCATTTAAATGGCAATACTTCCTAGATATCATTCTCTCGTCTAAATATTTCCACATTCATCTGTTCCTCTGCCAACTGGCCCCCTCACCTGCATTTCTAGTGCTCCTCACAGCACAGCTTCTCCTACACAGACAGCCTGCCCTGCATTCAGGTATCCACACCTGTGCCCCTGCGGAGTTCTCCCCGTATCTGTGAAGAGCAGCTCATCATTCTTTCACAGACCAAACTCACTTGTGTCTTCTCGACTCCTCTTTGTCATACCTCAGATTATTCCATCCGGAAATGCTGTCATATCCACCTTCAATGTTCTGTAGAAACCAGTCGCTTTCACAACCCAAGTAAAGTTATGGACATGTCTGTTCTGGAGGACTCACTAGTTTCTACACTTTCCCACCTCCTCACCTGCCCCTGTCCTCTCCATACTGTTCTCAGCAGAGCAGCCAGAGTGAGCTCTTGAAAGAAGTTTCCCACTGTCTGTCTTTGCCCCATGCTGCCTCACTCGCAGTAGGAGTCCTTCCAACACCTCAGGTCCACAGGTTCTGTACTCATAACTTCCTCTTAGTGACTCTGCTCCAGTCACACAAGCCTCCTTGTTCTTCCAGAATACATAGACACAAGTTTGCCCTAGAGCTTTACCACTGATATTTCTCCCTGCCTGGAAAACAATTCCCAGAATCTTCAATACAGAGCTCTTCATGTTCTTCTAATCTGCCACCTTCCCAACAAGCCCTATGTGACCCTAGAGAAATAGTCATCTTCCCTGTGCCCACACACCAGCACTCTGGATCACATTCCCTATAACATTGACCACCATTAACATGAACACTTTCCTTACTCTGCTTAGGGCATAACATCTGCCTTTTACCAATAAAACACAGGCTCCACAAAAATAGAAGTTTTACTCTGTTTTAGTTCCAAGATAGTTCAAAAATGCAAAAATTGTTTGTGATATATACAGTATATGACAGCACTCAAAAGCACCTCCCTACCTAGTGACAGTATCTTCATTAATGGAATCTCAGAACAAAGGCTTCTCTATGGCAGCTGCAGAACAAAGTCCTCTCACACTGAGGGTCTTGTTTGCCTGGGCATTTCTCTCCAATGATGCTTGTCCTTCCCCTCTTTATCCCTGCCTATACCTAGGCTCATCCTGTTTCTCAGTCAAACAAAAAAATAATTAGACTCTGATTCATACATCTATGGATCTGGATAGGAGCCAGCAGGAGGACTACTAGGATTTGGGGCAGGAAAATCAAGTGTTAGGAGCCATTTTCTGTCCAGGTAGTTGACAGTGGTGATGCCCCTGATATCATGGCTAAGTCACCATGGTGTAGAAATACCTTGGGGAGTGGAACCCTGGGGACATGTGGAAGCTGAGGATAATCTTAGGCCAGGTGTGTGTCTGAGGACTTCAGCAAGGAGAACCACTGTGATGCTGATTGGCCTCTCTAAAATCCCAGCACTCAAAGGGAATGAGAAATGGGTCCACACCCTGAGTGTCCAGGCAGAAGGATCTGACTAATGTTGGAAGACGGAAAGTTTCACTTTGAGGAGATGAGGAATCTCCAATACTAGGGTCCCCTCTGGTCTAGACCCTGAGATTCATGCCCTGGGTGCTGGGACTTTATCTTGACATGGATCCACTTGGGTCCAGTGCTCTTTGTCACACTGTCTTTCTGAGTCCTGATCCAGGGGCTAATTCAGCCATTGTCAACATTTTGGCTTTGGACCTTTATACTCTCCTTGAAATTAATGTGAATTGCAAAGGTAATATTGCTTTTGTGAGTTTATCTGTATGCTTACAGTATATGAAAAGAAACCATTTAAAAACTTTTAATGCATTTAGAATAGTAATCCCCTGCTTGTCAACAATTTTTTAATAAACATTTTGCAAATCATTTTTTGCCTGTCTCATTAGAAGACCCCTGGATTGTTATACATACTTCTGCACTTAACCTGTGCAAACTGAAGTGAGTGGAAAAAAATCTGGCCTCACACATTTTGTAGGAGAAATGTTTTAATAACTTTGTCAGATAACTGTGACTATTCAACATGGATATTACACTAAAATGACACATACATTAACTTAAATATTGCCCATGTCCCCTGGAGGCGATGGATTCAGGGTCACTCCGTGTGAATTGGGCTGGCAACTAAAAGACCACAGAAACACAGAAATACCTTTCTTGGGCTTGGGGATGGCTCTGAGACCTCAGGTGTCAGCTCCCACACTGGAGAGCAAGAGGAGCAAAGAAGGCCCAAGAGAGCGAGCATACCCTGAGCCCCTCTATTTGTTAGGGAAAAGGCATTCCATAGAATATTCCACCCACATAATGCAAGGGATTGTGTTACAACAAACGGGAGTGTAGCCAGTCCCATTGGGTGATGCCCAATCCCAGAGCTGCACTTCCTTACCCAGTGAAGGTAAGGCTCATTGGATTCACACTGCATGCAATGCCAGTTCAACATCTTCCTTAGTCAAGGCTAAGGGGGCATGCTCAGCTCCTATTCAGGGCTGCCCCCAACACTTAAAAGTTAGTTGAAATATGGAAGTTGAAACACTCACTGAATAGCTCATTTTATAATTTAATATTATTTGTTGCATTTTTGATACAGTCATATTAAAATTTATATGTCTATCTTTCATATTGAATAGATCTTGTGCTAATGTATGAGTGTTTAAAAAGCAATACATTGTTTCCTCAAATTATATACTTTATTTATAGTGTTTCATATTCACAGCAGATGATCAAAAAGCCATATTTGCTAATATTATTGCAAATCCATCAGAAAAGGATGTAAGTATTCAGAAACTGTCAGATTTAGGGTGGTGGGTAAAAGTCCTTCAAAATTCTTTCTCTTCAGAGCTTCTATTCCATCACTGTAAAATATACTGACAGTGCATTATCTTGAAGGAACCAGCTCACACTGAGATTTGAGACAGTGTCAGTCAAGAATCTGAGTAATCACACTTTCTGTGTCATTCATTCTTTCAAGTAAAAATGGTATTTCCTAAAAAAGAAGTCAATACAGCTCACAAAATGGTTTTGCTGACACAAACATTCCATTTGGAATGCAGTAGAAAGATACACATGGGTTTTCCATTTAATCATATGAGATGTTTTGAAAATGAGGACCCTACAATAAATAATAGATGGAGTTAACAATTTTGAACAATTCCACCAGGACATGTTTAATTGCAAGTGGCTTTTTTTTTTTGTCTTCTGCAACTAAGAGGTGATATAGAGAACAATAACTGTGTTACCTTCCATTCTGGCTAAGTTTTACTTTCATGCAACTATTGTCTGGGTAGCATTATAAAATTGGCTTGTGACTCTTGTGACAGTGTGACAGTGAGTGTCTAAGCACACCCAAATATTCCACAGACCACTGTGAGCACTGCTGCTCTGAAAACCCAGGAGAGTTCCCAACTGTCCCCATCCTCTTTGCCTCTTCTTTATGTCCAGATCATCTCCTGAGCTGTATTCTCTGGTGCTCTGCCCTGGAGGACAAGCCACTCCCTAAATATTTGATTCCATAACTATCCTTTTTCTGGGAACAGAGATGGAGGGACATGTTTTTCTCTTTGCAATTGTGTGTGAAGGCACCAGATAAATAATCACCCATAACCTCTTTTGGTTGCCTGTGTCCACATCATGGCACAACTAGGGTACAGTCTCCATGAGAAATAATAAAATTGGCTGTTTTCATTTTAAGTGGGTGTAGCGGTGCAGTTACTGTAGTCTGTGAGGTTGCTGTATCAAAAATGCAACAAACCGGGTGGCTTACTAACAACAGATATTTGTTTCTCACAGATCTGGAGGCTGAAAAATTCAAGATGGAGGTACTGGCACTTCATTCCTAGTGAGAGAAACTTCCTCATAGACAGCCATCTTCTCACTACATCCTCAGAGGGCAACTGGCCACAATAGCTCTCTGGATTCTCCTTTTGGAGATCCTAATTCTAGTCATGAGGGTCATGACTAATTATCTTGAGAGACGTGACTAATTCTAGTCAGCCTTTATACGGATTTAGAAGGGACCTAAGCTTAGTCTGGCAGCAGTGCTGTTGATGAGTATACTATGTAGTGATGAAATTGTTTTATCTCTACACTTACAATAAGGTAGCTCCTAGTTGCATGTGGCTATTAAGCACTTAAATGTGGCTGGCCAACTAAACAATAGAATTTTATTTATTTTTTTGTTAATTGAAACATAAATAACTATGTCTAGTTCACTGTTACTATTCCTGACAGTGCATATCTAGTGTGTTCTTAATATTCAGTCTCCTATCCTCAAAGATACACTTGACTCCTGGATGGAAGTCTGTTAAAATATCCTTATATGAAAATGGAGGCTTTGATTGGATGATATGGGGGATGGATAAGGAAGTAGGAGTTCACTCTAGATTGGGTGGCATCCAGAAGAGGGGGATTATGGGATGGAATCAGTAAATCTTAGCCATAAGAAGTACAGACTTGAGCAAGAATAAAACTAATTTGTAAAGAAGGTGCTGTCACCAATTCACAATAGCTAAATTATGGAACCAACCTGGATGCCCTTTGGTAGATGAATGGATAGAGAAACTTTGGTATATATACACAAAGGAACATTACTCAACATTAAAAGAGACTAAAATCATGATGTTTGCAGGTAAATGGATGAAGTTGGAACATATAATGATAAGTGAAGCAAGCCAATCCCCAAAACCCAAAGACTGAATACTTTGATATGAGGATGCTGACTCATAATGGTGATGGGGGGGAGGTGGAGGGGCAGCATGGGAGGAATGGAGGAACTTTAGATAGGGCAAAGGGGAGAGAGGGGAAAGGAGGGGGCAAGGGGGTAGGATTGATGGTGGAATGAGTTAGACATCATTACCCTAAGTATCCGTAAAAGACTCGATGGTGTGAAAATAATTTGTGTACAATCAGTTACTTGAAAAATTGTGCTCTATATGTGTAATATGAAATAAATTGCATTCTGCCATCACATATAACAAATTAGAATAAAAAATGTGTTATTATTCATATCCACCTACATAGGAAGCTGGCTAGTGTTTTGTTAATTGCACAATTCCTTAGTTTTGCAGATGCTTAGAAAAAGTTGTTATGTACTATTTTTGATTTACCTTATTTTGCATGTTTCAGAATCAGTTTGTATGCATTGCTTCTTAGTATGCCTTTTGTCCAACAAGGAATAGCATGGCCTCACTATGTGTACCATAATAGCTCCTAACAACTCTGACCCCTAGCTCTAAGTGTCAGAGTAGTTTCCAGATGTCAGGATCTGATTTTCTTCTTTCTTAAATTCAATATTTTGTAGTGACTAGATTGGGTGGCATCAAAATGAATAAGAATACAACTTGGAAAAGAAGAAAGGCACAAATTGAACAAATGTATTAGCAATAATTTCTTTCACCTGCATTTTCACAAGGTACATGCATATTCAGCAGACATTTCAAAAATAAATTAAACATCCATGTTGAGTTCTACAGTGTGAGTAAGGTTCATGGATTCATGAAAACAGATAAGTAGGACACCTCAGAGTACCATGGCCACAATTCTTTCTCAATAACATCTAAAATATGCAAAAACATTTATGGAATTTAATGCTTCTACTAGCTATAAGTTTTATCTATTTGTATTCATTCTTATTGTGGTTTAGAAATTGAAATCTACTTCTTTAATTTAGGTAACATTGAACTACACTCAGTAAAATACAGGAAATTTATAGCAGCATGTTTCCAGTTAACCACCCTTCTGGTAATATCACTATATATATTACATCAGTGTTCATTGTAAACCTAGCCAGACAGGGTAATACATTGTGCTATAAAAGTCATCTGTCCTTTTAAATATTAAAATATAATATATGTAAACTATTGTCATGTTCTATTTCTAGTTATTCCTTTCTGTACAAATTAGTTACCATCTTTGACTATTAAACTTTAGGCTTTTCTTCATTTCAAATTACATGTGGTGAAAGACTGCCAGCAAGGAATCCTGTCAATATTTACTTATCAGATAAATACTTCGTTTTGCCTTATTTTTCCATTTTTGTCTATGAATATGTTTATGTGAAATAAAATTCACTAATTTGGGGTGTAAAGTTGTTTGGAATCAATTATCACCATTACAACCAGAATATATTCTTATGTACCCTTGTCCTTTACTCTGAACTCTTCTGCTTTCTTGTGTAACCCTCTCCTCTACTCCAGCTCCAGTTGATCACCAATCTGCTTTCTGAGTAGAATTCTGAATATGCTGGAATTTCATGTACATGCAACCATATAGTATATAATCTTTGCTATAACAGTTATTTTAAGCTTTGTTATGTTATTGTGTGTGCATTAATATTTCATTCATTTTTAGTACTGGGTATTACTGAAATACTAGCTTATCCATTGGAATTTCTACTGAAAATGTATTAAATGTGTTAAACAGGAAGGTTATTACAAGAATGGGTCTGATATAAATAAAACCACTGTGAACTTTTGAGTATAGTCTGTCTGTATACATGTTTTCCTGTCTTTTGGATAAATGCCTTATACTGGGGTTGATTGGTCATAAGGTCAGTGTGTTTAGTGATGTCAGAATTTGTCATTTTATTTTATGAAATGGATTGTAATTTTTCACATTTCTAGCAGCAATGTGAGAGATTTCTAGTTGCTCCACATCCTGTTGTTGTTTAGTATTGTCACAACTCTCTTTAACATTATCCATTCTAGTTGAGGTGAGGTGGTATCTCATTGTGATTTTAATTTGTACATTTTTGGAGACTATTGATGATGAGCATCTTTTCAATACCTGTTAGGGACTTGTTTAGCTTAGCCTGTGAACTCTTCTTCACATTTATTTTCCATGGAAGTAAGGGCTGGTTGTCTCATCATTGAATTGTAAATGTTCTCCTTATATTATGGATACTGGCTGTATGACAAATATATTTCCTGCAAATGTTTTTCTTCTTTTCTGAAGTTTGTGTTTTCATCTCCTTTACTATGGTTATTAAAAGTTGTGCATTAAGCATGAGTGAATCCATTTCATCACTTTTGTTTTATATATTTTACCTTTTGCTTTATACTTCATGTAGTCAAAATTTTGTTAACACAATTTCAATAAATTTTACTCTATGTTTGTAAAAGGATGTTCAATAGCTTTGTTGCATTAGATAAGTTGTGATTTAAATCTTGATTATGATGACACAAAATGATTGAGTTCATTTTCTTTTCCCCTATGGATTTCCAGGTGTTCCTATAACATGTGTTAAAACCCTACATTTTTCTGCATTGAATTATCTCGACACTTTTGTCAAAAATGTGATCTATGTGTCTGTTCTTACATGAATGCCATGTTTTGTGGATTGTTGTGATTTCATAAATCTTAGAATAAAATCTTTTAAGCTTTCCAACTTTGTTCCTATTTTTCTGTAAGTCTCTTGTTGTGACCTTTTAACAAATGGGCAGAGAATTAAGCATTGCAAGAGTAAAATGACTAGAATTAACAATGGTACCTACGGATACACAACAGCAGTTTAGAGTCTGTTTCCAATAGCAATACTGAAAATTCTCATAGTTTTCTGGGCACTGAATAGAATATTCAGAAGGGTCTCATTTCCAAAGTGGTAAATAATTAGCCACTTTCTGGTTTACCTAAAAATGTTAAAAGACAGAACACACACACAAAAAAACCAAACAGGTCTTGAATGACTTCATTTGTCTCAGTAATAAATGCTGAACAATGTAAATGACATGCAAAAATAATTGGCATCTAACTTGGTTAAGTCAGAATGTCTGATATTAAATTAAAAGCCACCAAGAATACAATGAAAGCAAGAAAATGCATTTCAGAAAACAAATAAAAGCAATCAATCTAGCCCAGAACTGACACTAAGCTTAAAATGAACAATGAATGACATTATACTCAGTAATTTACATAAGACACATGAAAGATACATAAAAAGCAAAAATTAAATTTGCAACAATAAAAATTCTGAGATGTAGAATATGCTGGTGATGGTAGACTCTGTGTTGTACAACAGTGAGTGTCTTTGAAGGCACATAAACAAAAAAATTCCTTAATTACATAAAGGTATAATATTTATACATATGTTCAGTGGATAACATTCAGACAGGATATGTTTAATATTAAGCACACAAAGAGGAAGAAGAACAAATGGAACTATAGAGGTGGTGTTTTTACATTTCACTGAAATTGAGTTAGTAGTTTCCAAAGTGGTTTCTAGTAAGATCGGATGTATACAGTAGATCCTCCAAGCAACCATTAAGTAAACTCTAGAGAAAATGATTAAGAGAATTAAAATACTACAAAATATCCATGTGACACATGCAGACTATGTTAGGGAGAATTGAATAAAAAATATGGAAATCAAATGGTTAAATGACAAACAAATTCAACTGTATAAATATTAACATTAAGTGGAAGTGGAATGACCAAGACAATCACAAGGTCAGATTGTTGCTTTAGGCAAAAGAATAAGAGCAGACTATGCGGAAGGAGTCATACTTCACAGTCACAAGTACATTAAAATCTAATATGTGACCCATTGATATATTAACAGCAACCATGATAAACCTGGAGAACTTACACACATATTTAAAAAATAGCCTATTTACTGGGAGTAGTGATAAACAGGGAATTTTGAAATGATTCTTTAGACAGCTTTCCATCACTGTGACAAAACACCTAAGGTAATCAATATATAAATTGGAAAGGCTTCTTTTGGCTCAGTTTCAGAAATTGCATTCCATGGGCAGCTGGTCCTGCTGCCATGTAACCTGTGGCCCAATAAGAATCACACTAGGGAACATTTGGTGGAAAAAAATTGATCCCCTCATATTAACCAGAGAGCAAATAGAGAGAAATAAGAAAATTCAGGGTCCCAAAATTTCATCAAGGGCATGACCCAAAGAAGAAGATTTTCTCTCATCAGGACCCTCCTCTTAAAAGCTCTACATTCTCCCTATGGTGCCATAAAGTGGTGATCATGTCATTAACACATAGGTCTGTGGGGGACACTTATACAAACCATAGCAAATGATAAAACATAAATTCAACAGACAGATAGAACAATGCAAAATATATGTGCATCTAATAATAAAGCACCAAAAATATAGCCATACATCACATAATAATGTTTTTGATCAATAATGTTCCAATAAAATTATATAACCTAGCAACATCCTGACTCTCTTAGTTTGTATAAATATACTTTAAGATACCACATAATACTGAAATGACTGAATGGTGCATTTCTCAGTTTCCCTCTCAGTAAGCAACACAAAATTATACAGCACAACAAACTTGGTGGAAATGCAGAGAAATGCAAAATCCAGAAATACTAGTTGAAGGCCTCCTCAATATTCCACACTCAATGATGAATAAAACTACTAAGCAAAGGATAAAAACAAATTTGAACAGCATTGTGGACCATCTAAACCTAGTGGGCATCTGTGAACACTCCTCTCAGTAACATTTGAATATATATTGATTTAGAGTGCATGTGGAACATTCTTCAGGATGCACCACATGCTACTCTGTAAGAGCAATATTAATCCATTTGAAACCACAGAAATAAATACAAATGAGGTTTTCAAGATGGTGGAATAGAGATCACTTACCTGGCTGCTCTGTGGAGTGAAACCAAGAAAGCAGACAGGCAGCTTCTCAGCAAGGTGGGTGAAAAAAAAAGTGTGGGGACTTTCCTGGAATTTAAAACTGGACATTCAAAGCAGATTGGGGACTCAGGAAGTTGGATACAATAAAATGAGGAAGAAATCCCCAGCGGCACAGCCACTGCAGCTGCTGGGCCAGAAGTACCAGCCAGAGTGGTCTCTTTATCCCCATAGTGGAGGGATAAGGGAATTATAAGAACTCGAATTTTGGGTAGGCCCAGGACATTTCTGGGTGTGGAGTGTTAGAGATCAAGGGCATTATCCTGCAAACTTGAAAGAAATGCTTCCCAATATCTGTGTGTGGTAAAGAAGCTGCCATCTCTTCAGGTGGCATGTGGAAGACAAAGGAAGGAACAATTTTGCAGTTGCTGCATGGAGACTGGGGGCTGAAGGGGCCAATTCCTGGCAAACCCGAGTTTGGCACAAAATACAGGCAGGTAAACACACACTGCATGACATAGAGTGTGCTTAAGTGACCAGGAGAACATCAAACGTGGAAAGAGGTTCACACAGAGGACAACAGGTCTTGGAAGCCCACCTGGCTCTACCTCTCCCCCTCCAATCCCACTGTTTGCAGAACCAGTTGGGAAAGATGCATCTGACTGAGAACTTGGAAGGGCAGTGGTGGAAAAGATTGTTTGGAGACTGAACTGGAGACCAGGAAACATGGGGTCTGAAGGTGAGTAGAGGATTAAGAATTGACTCCCCCATCACAAAAGTGGAACCCAGGGGAGATCCCTGGGGTACAATCTTTCAGCATGGACCAGCAAGTACTGGGCACTGGAGGTGCACTGAGTTAAAATCTCCAGATCAACTGTCATTCAGTGAAAGCCTAAACTCTGCTTCCAGGAATTCAGTCTATGGGATGACCTTTCTCACTCCAGCAATCCACAGAATGGAGGATCATGCTCCAGATGACCCCATCTAAAACTACTGAGAAGAGAAGCTGAGAATCTTCTGAACTCCAATGGAAATAATTCTTTAACTTTTCATCAACATCTTTATTTTTCATTTTTCTCTGTTTAATTGTGACTTTAATGGTACAAAGACATTTATACATATTTATAATTGTTTTTTTTCTTTTCTAGTGTTTTTGAAGCCAGTTATTTTTCATGGATTATTTTTTTTCTGAACTAGCATATTTTAGGGTTTTAAAATATTCTGTTATTTAAAAATTTTTTAAAAATTTTGTTATGTATTTTTTCTCCTACTAGTTTCCCTTGATTTGTTCTTTTCTTCTGCTAACAGTCAAACTCTATTGTTTTTCTCTTTCACTCTAATTTGTTACCTCTCTTTTCCTCCTCCCTCACAATCATTACATTCTATAACACTTCTTTTCTCTCCCTGTCCACCACTTGAAAATGTAAACACTTTTGCAAACTTGCTGGTTTTTAAAAATATTTTTTATTTATTTATTTTTGTGGTCCTAAGGATGAAATCTAGTATCTCACCTGTGCTAGGTAAATTCTCTACCACTGAGCCCCAAACACAGTCCTGAACTTACTGTTTTTATTATAGGCATAAACTGGTCATTTCATTTCTGTTTATTGTGATAATTAACATTGTAGATATCCTAGTAGAAACTACTTGGTTTAATGATGTGAATTGTTTGCATTGGTTTTTGTTATTTATTTTCTCCCCCTAAACAGTGAGGTATTGGAAATCTTCAGGGACACTATAAGTCCACAGGGTAGAAACTCTATCACCTCAGATCCATACTATTAGGTAGACAGACACACACACAACATGAATAAGCAAGGGAACAAATCACCCCAAACAAACCAAGATACTCCAATAACCAAATCCATTGACACCACAGTGGAAAAAAATTCAGGGAAGGTGCTTAGAAAGTATATAGTTAATCTGATCTGTAAAGTATAGGATGGTATAAGGAATGAAATCAGAGAGAAAATACAAGAAGTAAAAGATCACTTCAATAAAGAGGCAGAGACTCTGAAAAAAATAGAAATCCTCAAAATGAAGGAAATTAAAAATTCAGTAGAAAGCATCATCAACAGACTAGAGCACTTCAAAGACAGAAACTCATACAATGAAGACAAAATATATAATCTTTTTGACCATAGAGAGAAATGTTAAGAAACCATGAATAGACCTTCTAAGATCTATAGGATAACATGAAAATATTTAAAATTTATCAGGAGAGATGAAGGTGCAGAGATACAAACCAAGGGAATGAACAATTTTTTTCAATGAAATAATATTAGAAAATTTCCCAGACATAAAGAATGAAATAGAAAATCAAATACAAGAGGTTTGTAGGATCCCAAATGTATAAAATCACAACAAGCCCACACCAAGGCACAATATAATGAAAATATCTATTATACAGGATAAGGATAGAATTTTAAAGGTTGAGAGAGGGAAAATATCATATTTCATATAGGGGAAACCAATCTGGATTTCAGCTTATTTCTCAACTAAACCCTTAAAGCTAGGAGGTCCTGGAACAACATGGTTCAAGCTCTGTAAGAAAATGGATGCCCACCAAGAATCCTATGTCCAGCAAAATTAAGCAACAGATTTGAAGATGAAATAAAAACCTTCTATGATTAACAAAAGTTAAAAGAATTCCCAACTAGAAAGCCTGAACTACAGAACATACTCAGCAAAATATTCCATAGGGAGTAAATGAAAAAAAAAAAAAACAATGAAAACCAGCAAAGGGAGGAACTACACTAAAGGAAAGGTCAATCAAAGGAGAAACTAAGTCAAGTTAAAAACTAGAAACACACGCAAATGACCAGGAACACAAATCGTATCTCAATAATAACCTTGAATGTTAATGACCTAAACTCATCAATCAAAAGACATAGACTGGCAGATTGGATTAAAAAACAAGACCCAGCAATATGCTAAGAGACTCACCTCATAGACAAAGACATCCATAGACTGAAAGGTGAAAGGATGGGTATAAACATATAACTCACAAGGATGTATAAACAACAGGGACTTCTACCCTCATATCAGATAAAGTGGGCTTCAAGCCAAAGTTAATCAGAAGGGACAAAGAAGGCCATTTCACACTGCTCAAGGGAATTATATATCAACAAGACATAACAATTGTAAATATTTTTGCCCCAAACAAACATATGGAGCATTTATGTACATCAAAGGAACCCTTCTCTATTTCAATAATTAAATAGACACAACACAATAATACTGGGGAACTTTAACATACCTGTGTCATCACTGGATAGCTCCTCCAAACAAATGCTAAATAAAGAAGATACAGAAGTAAAAATAAAATTGATAATTTAGACTTAAGAGGCATATATAGAATATTTCATCCATCATTAAGCGAATACACCTTCTTCTCAGCAGCACATGGATCGTTCTCTAATACAGACCGTGTTATATAAGCTATCACATATGTTTGTGTGCAATTATAATATTAATTGAACATATTTTTAGCATCTGTAGGGCTATTTTGATAGCTCTATTTCCATTGATATTAATTTTTGCATTCTTGCTTTTTTCTTGATTAGACTTCTTTGATTTTTATCAACTTTAAGCTGTGTTATTTCTTCTCTAGTTCATATATTTCTGGTCCTACTCTTATATTTTTCTCCCTACTATATACTTTGAAAATAATCTGATTATTAATCTAGCTTCTTTCTGATACAAATGCTATAAGTTATAAATGCTTATCTGAGTGCCGTTTCATCCCAGAAATCCTGATACATTAAACTTTTATTATTAATTAGTTCAAAGCACTTATTATTTATTTTTCTCTGCTTTCTTCTTTGACCTCTGAGATATTCATAAGTGTGATGTATGATTTTGAAGTGAGTTGACCTGTAGGGGTGGAGTTCTACAGACCTTAAGGTGATTTGTTTTTAATGTAATATATTGTGCAGGAAACACAGTCTGAATGATTTCATATTTTTTTAAAGAGATAGAGAGAGAGGGAGGGGGGGGGGAGAGAGAGAGAGAGAGAGAGAGAATTTTTTATTTGTTATTAGTTATTTTTAGTTTTTGGTGGACACAACATCTTTATTTTATTTTTTATGTGGTGCTGAGGATCGAACCCAGCACCCTGCAAATTCCAGGTGAGCGTGTTACCGCTTGACCACATCCCCAGCCCAAATTCATATTTTTAAAAAAAGCATTGCAAATGCTTTTTATGTTGATTCTATAGGTTGCATAGATGTCAAAACTGATCGAATTGCATACTTCAAATATGTACATTTTATTGTACTTCAATTTTACCTCAATACATTTATGGAAAAAAGAAATAATAAAAAATATTTTCTGACCACAATGAAATAAAGTTAGTAATCAATCAAATAATACAAGTAGGGAAAATCACAAATGTATGGAAATTTAAAAACACTCCAGAATAGTAAAGGGCTTAAGAAAATTAAAATAAAGCTAGGAAACACTCTCAAATTAATGAAAATTAAGAAAAAATACATCATATTTATGAGACACTAATAAAGGAGCACTTAGAGTAAATTTGTAGCTGTAAATGCCTGCATTAAAAAGGATTCAAAAAAATAAAATAAAATAAAAAGGATTCAAATGAATAACCAAACCTTCACCTTAAGGCATAGGAACAGAAGAGCAAACTAAACCTTAAACAGATATAGAGAAGGAAACAGGGAAGAAGTAGCAGAATATAATAGCAAGAAATAGTAGAAAATAATAAAGAACAGAGAAGCTATCAATGGAACCAAATAGAATACTTTGGAAAGATGAACAAAAATTGACAAATTGTCAGCTGGATACACTAAATAAAACAATAGTAAGATGATTAGGATCAGAAAAGAGAGAGGATGCAATATTACTTACTTTGCAATAAGAAAAACAATCTGAATTCTGCTGTGAACAATGGGGTGCCAAAAAATTAGATAGCATACATAAAATGGACAAATGGTAGATAGACAAGAAACTAGTAATGGTGACTCAAGAATAAATAGATATTTTGAATATAACTAGAACAAGTGAAGACACTGAATTAGTAATAATATATTTTATAAATATACCTACAAAGAAAACTCCTTCTCCAAATGACTTTACTGGTAAATTATACCACAGAGGTGAAGATAATTATTGATGACAGCTCAGGCTCCTGGCTCACTATGGGAATTCTAGGGTTTGACTCTTGGTTTGAATCTTGGCTCCACCATTTGTGGGTTGTGAGACCTTGGGAAAGTTTCTGAGCCCATTGTGTCTCTGCTTTACGTTCTATACAATGAGGATGACGCTGACTGTTGTACTGAATGTTCACTGTGGTTAAATAAGTGACTGTGGTTAAAATAGCATAAACATAAAAATGAGATAGTCTTGTAAAGTCAATAATTATTTAGACATATGACTTTTTTAAACTGTTGTATGTATTTCACAGGACATGGTCATGACTGGGAGAGAGATCTAAGATGCAAGGGCTTTTGTGAGCTGTTGGGGGAGGTATTCATGTCAGGCAGTAATGACTTCTACAGCTGCAGGCACAGAAACTGAACGAAAAAAATTAAAGGATAAAAATACAGAAACAACCCTCTTTCCTCAAGTGGAAAATGAATGAAACAGGAAAAGTCAAGGCACCCTCCACTGGTCACGATGGAGCTGTTCTTCTATCTGAGGTAGCCATGACCCCACACAAACCCCCTCATTTTCCTAGGCTCAGCTTTCTCTCCTGACTTTGCCTTCTTGTGGCTCACAGTGGCCTTCAGCATTTAAATGTGTTCTTTGAATACTGCGGGATGCTGTGAGAATTTGTTTATATAGTGTTTGTTAATAATCATAGGAATTTTCCTATCACATGGAGGAGAAAAGTGGGTAACAGATTACTGAAGTAATTAGTTCCAAGTCCAGCCAGAGCTTCTACAGAGCTCATGTCCTTGGTTTCTCTACAGTAGGAGAAGTGATCCTGGACCTGGTCACTGCTCACCCAAAGCTCTTGGTCTCTAAGGATGGTGCACATGTGACCATGGTAGATTTTGCTAGGCCAATGCTCATTCTAAAAGTGTTGGAGGGAGGGGGTGAAAGAACCCCTATGTGCTGAGTTGTGGGGTTTTCTTTCTGTACCTGTCTTATTTCATTTAGATTTTTCCAAGCAATAAGTATCTACAACAGACATTTTCAAGGAAATGTGGTGCCATCATTAAAAAAAAAAAAAAAAGAAACAAAAACAAAAACTTTAAAGGATGGAGTAGAATTGGAACTGGGTAATGGGTATACCTTGAAGAACTTCAAAGAGGCTTTTTAGGAGAAACTTTATTAGGAGAAACAGAACTTCAATGTAAGAAACAGAGACAGTGCAAAATACAAAGAGACTTATAGAGCCCTCTAGTTCTCTGAGCAAGAAGCAGTGAAGAAATTACGCAATTGCAAACATACCAGGGGCACCTTTGTGCCTTTGTGATGTTGTGCTGGCTGTGATCCAGAATTAAGTTACATAAAAAAGCTGAGATCCAACACTTTAACTTTGTTGCTGATCCCCAAAAGAAAGTGTTGATCCTTTTTATCACTGATACATATGAGAGTGATAGAATTTTATTACTTTCCCTAATCTTATTGAGAATGTTCTTTTCAATACCTAGAGCCCTAGAGATTTTACCATGACATTATATTGAATTTTAACAAATGCTTTTACTGCATCCTTTGGAATGAACCTATGACTTTTCACCATCATTCTGTTAATGTGGTGATATGGATTTTTGTTTTATTCTAAAACAAAAGACCAGCCTTGATTTCCCATGACATGATAAAACCACCATGGACAGATATATACTGCTTTTTGCATGTTTTTGGAGCAAGTTCTAGAATTGATCTTGTTAAGGACAGTGAAACTGCTGGATGGAGAAAATGAAAACCTAAGAGGAATTTATCTAGGATGAGAAATCATAAGATCCTTCTTCTCTGGGACTCTCATATCTGGTCCCTTTAAAAATACTGCAGAAATGATGGAAAATATAATCCAGAAAACTGCCCTGGGTTTTGTGGGAAAATGACAGGAGAAAGGATTTCTGCTGCTCTCAAAGAGAGACACCCAAAGAAGAATGAGACCAGAACTCATACTTAATAATAAGAATAGGGATAATTCTCCGTAGAAACTGAGAAACAAAAAAAGATGGGAGCACAAGGTCAGACTCAGGTCTCAGCCTACGTTAACCCACTCAATGTGATGCCCTCCCTGCCCATGGTCCTGGAAATAGGACCTGCCCTGGTGATGCCTGAGCCCCTGTCATCACAGGTCCTGGTGGGATGAGGTTCAGTTGAATGAATGGGTCTAAGGACCAGGGAAGATGATCCAGCTGAGGAGTGACCACATCAAACCCAGGATGGGCTAGCAAAGACTGGGTGCTGCTTTGTCCACCTTCAGCTCCTTTCATCTTTCTCCTGTCCCCACCTGAGGTAGAGTCAGCACAGCAAACATGTGGATTCTGGAAGGTTTGGGGTTTTATTTTCTCTCAGAAATTTGAGGAATCCTCTTTTCATGTAATTAACCCACAACCATAATTCATGGCACAAATGTAAAATACAAATCAATATACACATTCTCTTTTCCAAAAGGCAAGGAAAAAGCTACAGCCCAGGGCAACATAAAGCTACCAGGAATGAAGACATCCCAGCCCTGTATTTGCTACATAGGAAAGTTAATTGAGGAAGACAACAGGACAGTGTAGGGAGGGGTCTTGGTGATCAAAGATGAGAGCCTGTCTCCATTTCCTCATGATCTGATGACAGGAACACAGACACATAGACACAGTTTATTGCCAGCTGCACAAAGAGAAGTTGGGACCTCTTGAAACTGCAGCAGGGAGCAGGAAGAGAACTGAAGAAATCCTGTATTACTCAGTTGAAAGAAAATACTGTAAAAGAAAGTATTATGAACAAATTCAGATAAGTCATTGTAATGAAGACACTCTGAACAACCCATTAAATACTTAAAATATCAGAAATTCCTGGGACAGTCCCTGTAACTCAGAGTCTCCCCATACCTCAACTCTTCTCCCTCAAGGCCCTCCAAGGTCTCACCTTTTTAACCAGTGAGAGACACATCAGAGCCCTGGGAACTGTCATTACCTGAGCAGAGCAAAAACAGAACCTGGTCAGAGTCCACAGGAGGTGTGGCTAATGGATGAATTATGGGTGGATCAGCTCCCCCATGGCTTCCGACTACAGTCACCCAGGTGTCTCGAAGATCACTGTTCTTCATACTTACAGGCAGCTGGAGCATAGGTGTCTGGTTGTACACCTGTGGGAAGAAAGCCGCCTGTGAGAGAGCAGCTTGGAAACAGGTCTGAGAGTGTCCCCTAGTCCTGGACACTGGGTAAGTCTCCAGAACTGTGACTGTAGATGTAGGAAAGGATCAGGAGACAAGAAGAAAATAGATAGGTAAGGATGAAGATAATTACTTTCCTGGAGTTCTGTCTTCACCAGGAAAATTCCCTCTCTGGCCTCTAAATGCTGGGAATCAGGCCCCCATCACCACAAATATCAAGAGGATATATTTGTCCTTTAGTTTCTGTGCACCTTACAAAAAGTAAACAGGGTCCAGGTTGGGTAAGGACACTTGTAGATGTTACTTCCCATTAACAAGGCAGGGCATATTATCAGGAACTGCCTGTAGGAGCTGAGCACAACACCTTAGCCTTGAGCGATGGAGGTGTGGAACTGGCTTCTGTTGTGCACAAAAGCAAGTGGACTTCACCTTTGCTAGGCAGGGGACTGAAGCTCTGGGAGTGGACATTACCTAATGGGAGTGGCCTGCCCCCCTGTTCTCCTTTAACACTACCCTTTCTGCCTTATTTGGATGAAATGTTCTTTCAAACACTCTCCCCCAATAAAAACCAAGGTTTGGGGCATGCTCTTTCTCTGTTGCCTGCCTCCCTTCCTTTCTCTTGTCCCTCTTGTGGGAGCTTGCAGTTGAGGCAGAAGAACCGAACTGAAATGCCCCCCAAAAGGTCTAAATGTTTGTGTGTTTTGTTGTGCCAGCCCAATTCACCCTAGAGACCTGGGTTTTTGTAGCCCATGTGAAACGTTGGCTAAAACATACTTCTACTAGGTTCTTCAAATCACCAGTGGGACAAAAATTCAGACCCTGCACTTTTCCTACCTGTTTTTCTTCTTCCAAAAGACAAAAGCGACCACAGCTCCAGTGACAACAGCTCCAAGGAGAATTACACCAGCAACAATTCCCAAGATGGGGATGGTGGGCTGAGGGGGTGGCTCTGGGAGAGGAAGGGAAGTTAGATGAGGGGACCTGATCCCCTGCTCTCAGTCCCTACCCTGCTGAGGGTCTCCAGAAAGCCTCCTGTTTTCCTGACAATAGGCTCTGTGCCCTCATTCCCTCCTTACCCCATCTCAGGGTGAGTGGCTCAGGCAGCCCCTTATGATGCACACGGCAGGTGTATCTCTGCTCCTCTCCAGCAGGCACCACCACATCTGCCCATTTCTGGAAGTTTCCATCCCCTGCAGGCCTGGTCTCCACAAGTTCCATGTCCTGGGTCTGGTCCTCTCCATCCCGCTGCCAGTTCAGGGAGATCTCCTTAGGGTAGAAGCCCAGGGCCCAGCATCTCAGAGTGACATCCCCTTCAGGGATAGGGTGGTGAGTCACATGAGTCTTCGGGGGGGTCTGAAAAAAAGAACTGGGAAATTCAGACATTTTGGCATTTCCTCTTGGGCCACTGAAGCGGTGCTCACATGGCCATCATAAGACCATCCTGAGTAATGAACAACATAATTCAGGTGGGGGAGAGAGCACAAAACCTAGACACAAGCCAGGATGCAGACTTCTGGCACAATCTATTCCTTGGAAAGTTCTAAAATCAGATTGAAACAACCCAGTGGAAGAGGTTTCAGGTCCTTGAGAGGGACTTCAGAATCTGATCTTGATAGAGGTTGGGACACTTGGAAAAGCTGGAGTCAGACCTCCAAGGCACTAGGCTGAAGCAGAACTGATTGTCCTGGATGCCAAGACTGCTGACAGGCACCTGTGGTCAGGTATTTATTGTCTTTCCCACCAGCCAGGGAGAGACAGACCAGATCCCTTCTTTGTCCTCAGAGAAAGCAGCCTTCAGTTCCTCTCTAGTACAGAACTGGGGAATCCAGGCTCACACCCTCCCCTCTGGACTATGAGCAGGGCGATGCTCTACAGTGGGCACCGTTCTCCTCCCCTCCTCCTGGGAACTGCTAGAGAGATCTACAGGAGATGAGGCATGTGTTCAGAAGCTGCTCATACCTGCGCGCTGCAGCGACTCCTTCCCTTTCTCCAGGTAGCCTGCAAGACACTTCAAGCAATCTCCTTCCAGGTAGGCCCTTAAGCTCTCTGCAACACCAGCCACTTCCCACTTCCGCTGGGTGATCTGAGCCGCCTTGTCTGCCGCGGTCCAGGAGTGCAGGTCCTCATTCAGGGCTATGTAATCCGCGCCATCATAGGCATACTGACTGTACCCGCGGAGGAGGCGCCCATCTGTCCCCATGTCGCAGCCATATATCCTCTGGTAGGTGTGAGAGCCTGTCCCCGCCCCGCTGTCAGCCAGGGTCTTGACCTGCCCACCCCGAGGGTTTCTGTCCTAAACTGAAAATGAAACCGGTCACAGTCCCCAAGGGCGCATTCTGGGTCGAGAGTCTCCGCGGGTCCCTCAGACTTGGGGTGAAGCTTAGCCCGGGAATCCCTGACTTCTCGGGACCATCTGTGAGGGACTTGAGGGGTCCCGATGTCCGACATGGACCCGGTCACTCACCGCCTGCGCTCTGGTTGTAGTAGCCTGGCAGGTTGTTGAGGCTCACTAGGTCACTCTGTGCATTGTCCTTGGCGGTCTGTGTCTCCCGTTCCCAATACTTGGGTCCCACCTTCTCCATCCAGGGCGCCCGGGGCTCCATCCTGGGATTCTCGGTGTAGCTGTGGAAGCGCACGAACTGCGTGTCGTCCACGTAGCCCACGGAGATGAAGCGGGGCTCCCCGCCGGGGCGGGACACGGAGGTGTCGAAATACCTCAGGGAGTGGGAGCCTGGGGAAGGGAGCCACTGAGACCACCCAACCAAGTGCCAGGTTGACTACCCAGGAAGAGAGGAGCGGGGTCCAGAGTCGCTAAGGGGGCTGTGGGAGCAGAAGGGCAGGACATAGGGGAGGGAGGGGAGGGAAGGGAAGGACCGCGCCATGATGGGGAGGGTCTGGGCTGGGGGCGGCGGGGACGCACCTTCCCCAGGTCCTCAGTGCTCACTGGATGGTCCCCTCGCTCCTCCCACCTGGAGGCTATTTCCCTCTCAATCCTGTGCTCACCCGCCCAAGTGTCCCTCAGGGCCAAGGCCCCCAAGAGCAGGAGGAGCAGCATTAGGGGCGCCAGCACCCTCATCCTGCAGCAATGTGGAGATTCTGCGACTTGGAGTGGGGGCGGGGGGAGGTCGCTGTGGACTTTAAAATTCAAACCGCAGTGACAAAGATTGGCTTCTTTAGGAGAAGACGACATGGGAGTGAGAACTGTGGACCAGTCAGGAGTGCCCAGGCAGAATGACCTGGCCCAGGTTGGGAGGAGAAAAGTGAAACTCCCTGGAGACAGGGATTCTCAGCGCTCCCTGTCCACACCCCAGACACAGCTCTAGAGCCTGAGAGCCACGCCCAGGGCTGGGAGTTTGCCCTGAACACTCCTCCTTACTAATCATTCTTTGTCTCACCATCCCTTGATTTCTGACTCAGGGTGTAAAATCAGCAGTTCTCAAACGTTTTGGTTTCAGGATCTTTATATGCTCTTAGAAAGTAGTGTGCACTCCAGAGGTAGGTAGATTTATGTGGGTTATGTCTATCAATATTTGCCATATTAGAAGTTAATGCCATTTTTCAGATATTTTATTCTTCCTGAATATTAATAACTAATTGCACGTTAAATAATTGCATGAAAAATGTGTGGCACTCTTTGAAACAGTAGTTTCAAAGAAAAATAACTTTTCCCAAATTAAAATATTTATTAGGAAAAATGGATCATTTTACTTTTTACAATTTTATTTGTCAAAAGAGAATGCTAGATATTCATATTTTCTGCATTTAACTTGTGACTTTGGTTGAAACAAAAAAATGTAGCCTCACACAAATATTTATAAGAGGAATGTTTTTAATAACGTTTCCAGTATTCATCTTTGATACTACAATAAAATGATACAAGTGTTAGCTTCTTAAAAGTTCTTTTCCACAAGAACCATAAAATACTGTCATTGAATAGTCCATATTTTATCCATTAAAGTCTGTGGATGTGTCTTGTACATTGAATTGATCTTGTGCATGATATTTTTTAAAGTCATGCATTGTTTGACCAAGCTATATAGACCTTCTAGTGTTAACACATTTAAGTAAAATTAATCAAGTGGTCTTATGTTGATTATTTTGATATCACCACAGATTTCACCAGAAAGTGTTGTAAGTACTTGGGAGTCTGTCAGGTTGATAGTGGTGGATGCAGGTTTGCCCAGATTTTTTTTTCCTCTTGAGAGCATACATTTTATCATTGAATATATTGCTGTCAGTGGATTATCTCAAAGGGACAGGTTAAAGTCATTTTTTAGAACATTGGCCAAATATTGAAGTGTAATTAATACCTCCCCTGTCATTCATTCTTTTAATCAGGAATGGTATTCCATAAAGATGACACTAGTAAACCTCACTAAATGGCTTTTGTTGACACAAACTCCCTATTGTTGAATGTAGTAGGTGTGTTTTATGTGTACTTCCCCTTTTTATCAAATAAGTGTATTTATAATGTGCACAATGGAATGGCAATTTAATGATTTTTAATACTTCAGGACATATTTAAGTGAACTGGAATGCCTTCCCTTCTACAGTTAAAAGGTGCTCAAGAACACAATAACTATTATTGCAGTTTGGTACCATTACTTCCACTTTGCTGAGTTTTATTTATTTTAAATAATGTTTTAGTGATATTATAAAAATATTTTTTGATAATATAGATCCTGTGCAATAGTCTAAACACCTCTGGGGGTTCCGAAAACGACACTTTGAGAATTGCTGCTCTCAGTAAACTGTGGAGAGATCCCAACTGGTTCCATCCTCTTCCCTTGATTCACTGCCACTACTCTAGATAATTGCTAAAACATGTAGAAAGATATGGTGTTTGTGAACAAGTAGTGAAATTATGCAGAAAACAAAAATAATTTCTTAGAAATTTAAAACTAGTCACAGAAATGAATAAGTCTATAGGTGATTTGGGCAATTAAAATAGTACCAGAAAAGAAGTCATATACCTAGTAAAAAAGTTATAGTTGGACTAAGAGCTAGGGTGTCCTAAAGATATTTCAGATGTTTAGAGTTTAGACATTTTCTTTTCCATATTTCTATAGGATATGGCTAAATGAAGTGAGAAACAAAAATGATGGAGGAAAACCAAGGAAAGGGGATATGTGAAATGCAGTTAAAAGGAGCCAGCACAAGAATGGAGGCCAAGTGTGTTCCCCGCTGAGGTGAAGGAGATCCAGGGAGTCAGCCTGATCCAGTTGTGAAGGCATCCAGTCCAGGTCTGGCAGGACTGAGAGTTCTAGGATTGGTGTCTTAACAAAGACCACATTGGTGGAATCCTAGTTATGCCTGAATATATTCATGGAGATTTAGTCTGTTGGGCTGCAACACCACATATTGAGGAAATTATGAAGAACAGAAACTTATTCTCTCACTGTTAGTAAGGTTGGGAAGTCAAAGGTCAAGGCACTGGCATCTGGCTAGGGTCCTCCTCTTGTTTACTCATGTGGGACAGTTTCAAATGTGCAGGCTCTGAAGGGACTATGAGGCAGTCCTTACCTGAGTCCTACTTTTTTTCCATGTGAAAAGAGAAAGAATTTCATCCTCTAGGAGTGAGAAATGGGGAGGTAGAGTGGGATGCAAGAAGGCAGGAGAAAGTGAGAAATGCACTTTTTGGGGGCAGAGAGCCAACTAACCTGGAAAATGGTATTTGGAGAGAGCAGTACAGGGGGCCACTGAAGCCTGTGTTTTTCTGGTCTAGGCGTATGGATTATTTTTAGCTTGTAACATACTATGGTTAAGATTTTGTGATTTTTCTGTATCAAATATACACTATAGTCATACATTACCTAATGACATGAAATGTGTTTTGATTCTTTGAAGCGAATATCACCCCGATACCAAAGCAGATAAGGACACATCAAGGAAACAAAACTATAGATCAGTATGCCTGATGAACATAGATGTAAAAATCCTTAATAAAATATTAGCAATTTGCATTCAAAAACCCATTAAGAAGATCAGTTCCATCCAACATTGCAAGGTTGGCTCAATATATGAAAATCAGTAAATGCAATGTATCACATAAATAGAATTAGAGAAAAACATTACATAAACATCTCAGTAAATATAAAAAAACCCCTTTAACAAAATTCAGTACCTATTCACGTTAAAAACACTGAAAAAACTAGGAATAGAAGGAACTTGTGTCAACATTGAAATTTTATATATGTCAAACCCAAAGCTGATGCCATACTAAGTGGAAAACAATTGAAAGTATTTTCTTTAAAAACTGAAATAAGACACAGATGTTCACTCTCACCACTCCTATTCAATACAGTACTTGAAACTCTAGCCAGAGCAATCTGACAAAAGATGAAAATTAAAGAGATAAAAATAGAAAAGGATTCAATATCCCTGTTTGCTGATGACATTATTCTATACTTAGAAGACCCCAAGGGAAAAAAAAAAACAACACACTTTTAGAGCTGATAAATTCAGCAAAGTAGCTAGATTCAAGATCAACTAGCAAAAGTCAAACTATCCTAGACACCAATAATGATCCTACTGAGAAAGAAATCAGGAAAATTCCATTCACAATATCCTCAAACAAATAAAAAACTGTGAATACATCTAAACAATGAGAGATGTGTACAGTGAAAATTATAAAAACATTGAAGAAAGAAATTAAAGACATTAGACAATGGAAAGATCTCCCATGTTCCTGGATTGGCAGAATTAATATTGTTAAAATAGCCATATTACCAAAAGTGATGTACAGATTCTCTGCAATCCCCATCAAAATACTAATGATTTTCTCAAAGAAAAAAACAGTCCTAAATTTCATATGGAAGAAGAAAAGACCCAGAATAGCCAAAGCAATTATTAGCTATTAATCAGAGCAATGCTGGAGGTGTTAAAAATACTCAATCTCAAATTATGGTGCAGACTTGTCATAACAAAACCAGCTTGGTATTAACATAAAAACATACAGGAAGTCCAGTGGACTAGAATAGAAGGAATATAGACTGACCTACAGAGATCCAGTCTTCCGATCCTTGACAAAGGTGGCAAAAACAAATTGGAGAAAACATAGCTTTTAAACAAATGGTACCTGGCAAACTGGATATCCATATGCAGAGGAATGAAACTGGATCCTTATCGCTCACCCTGCATAAAAATCAACTGGAAGCAGATCAAAGACCTAGGAATTAGACCAGAAGCATTGCAACTGCTAGAAGAAAACAGGCCAACACTCCAACATGTTGGCTCAGGCATCAACTTCCTTAATAAAACTCCTACAGCTCAAGAAATAAAACCAGGGATCAATAAGTAGATATCAAATAAAAAGATTTCTGCAGAAAAAGGAAACAAATAAGAGAATGGAGAGAGAGCCTGTAGAATTGGAGAAAACCTTTGACAGATACTCTCTGACAAGGGATGAATATCCAGAATGTATAAAAACTTTAAACACTTGCCAGAAGAAAAGCAAGTAACCCTGCCAATAAATGAACAAAAGAACTAAACAGACATTTCTCAAGAAGAAATTCAAATGGCATTTCATATACACATATATGTTTATATCTATATCTATCTATCTATATCAGAGAAATACAAATCAAAACTCCATTGAGAGTTTATCTCTCACAACTATTAGAAGACCAATCATCAAGATTACAAATAATAAATGCTGTGGAGGATACGGGGTTAAGTGTACACTTAAAACATTGTTGGTTGGCCTGCAAATTAATACAACCACTTTGGAAATTGGTATGAAGATGCCTCAAAAAGCTAGGAATGGCACCGCCATATGACCAGTTATCCCACTGCTTGATATTTGTTCAAAAGAACTAAAATTAGCATACTCTACTGAGATATGCACACCTACCACTGTTTACAGCAGCACAATTCCCCAATATCCATATTATACAACAGATCTACGTATATGTCAACAGATATATATGTGCTATATGTACACAGTGGCGTTTTACCCTGCCATAAAGAAGAATGAAATAATGTCATTTGTTAATAAGCTGATAGAACTGGAGAATATCATGCCAAGTGAAACACACCAGACTCAGAAAGTCAAGGAGCAAAATTTTCTTTCCTATGTAGAAGCTGGAGAGGAAAACAAAGAAACAAACAAAACCAGAATAAAGAGGAACCTTTAGATCAGCCATCTCTGCCCTAGTCCTTCCACAGTCTGATCCTCTTCAGAGCTGCTCTGGCAGCCTTGCAGGGCAGTACAGCAGCGCCTCCGTGTGGCCATGTGGCTGAGCACAGATGATCTGAACTGCCATTTTTGTGTTAATTTGGGAGTTCTGGGTCTCCCTAGGATTGCAGCAACTGTACAGGGATCTGTGCACAAGTTGGCGCTTTTATCCCATGTCAGGTTTGGAATTTCCAACTGTTACTGAAAATACAAGATAAAATATATTTCCTCCCGTTGATCGACAGTGGACTCTTGTGCCAGGGAACCTCCAAGTCTCCATGCCATAAAGGCAGGTTCCCAGTTTATGGATAAACCTCCTGAACAAAATGCATGTCCTCAATTTCCTGAATGGAGCCTTGTACCACTGAATCCCTGAGACTTGTTCCCAGGTTCAAGGGTCCCCTTTACTGGGCCAGATTTTTTAACCCTAGTGTTAAGTGGTAATTAGTAATTAGCAGTAGAATACAAAACAATAAGGTAGAAGGGTGTTAGGATGGCCTTAGGCCTGAGCCTAAAGCAACTCCATTTTAAAAACTCCAGTTTAACCTGCAGTCTCACTAGGCACACCCACAGAGTCCTCCAGTATGGCCTCAAACAAGTTACTTCCCCTCACCCTTATAAAGAGAGTGAAGCCCCTGGCAGGCTCTCCTGGCCTAAGAGGGAAAGGGGAGAAGATCAGGGTGGAGACCACCAGACCAGATGTTTCTAACCCCAGGGTCAATGATGTCACCAAGAAATCTGGTGGTAGCTGATAAAGACTGAAAGGAGGGTCAAAAGCCCCAAAATGCAGTATAAATGGTAGAGTAAATGAACAGGGATTCAGCCAGCTGAAACAAGGATGCACTCCAGCTGGAGAGCCTGGTGAGGACCTGACATCCAATCACCTGTCATCATTTCCTGAGCCTCTGCATGATCCTCACCACTCTCAAACTCTACCGAGTCATCTGGTCCTTGGTGAGAGCTGCAACTTCTCCCTACAACCCTCTCCTCAACCAGTCATTCACTCCATGCCAGGAAAAGCCTGCCTTGGTTCCGGACCTGATCACCTCGGTCTGAATGAGTGTGCATCTGCTGGACATAAAGCCTAAGGCTTAAGACTTTTGAATTTAGCATGCAGAGGAAATGTCTGTCATTAGCCTGTCATGATTAAGTGTGTTTTGCAATGCTTAGAATTAATCTAGAATTGTTTGCTGTGTCTATTGCAGTGCCTAGCATTAAGGTTTGTCATTTTCATGATTAAGAACCTATAGAGGGAAATTGTATTAAGTAATTAATTTGAGTGAATAAAACATTGAAAGGGGCAGAAGCATGTGGACATTCTTTATTTCTCCCCTTGACTGCATAAGTCGCCATTTTGCCCCCTCGAGACATAGGGTCATGGGGTTTTCTTTAAATTGCCTTTAATACTAATGAACAGCCAAAGTGGTGGTACACACCTGTAATCCCAGCAACAAGGGGAGGCAGGAGAATGGAAAGTTCAAAGCCAGCTTCAGCAATTTATGGAAGCCCTAAGCAACTTTGTAAGACCTTGTCTCAAAGTAAAAACTAAAAAATGGGCTGAGGATATGGCTCAACGGTAAAGCAACCCTAGGCTTAATGTCTGGTAACAAAAACAAACAAACAAACAAACAAAAAGAACCCCAAAAACCTAATATATAAATGAGTAACTCATAGGAAAAAAATAGGGGTACTAACCCTGAGAATAAACAGGGGGAAGCAAAGGGAACAAATTAAGAAATAAGTCCAGAGGGAAAGATCTATGGGGAGTTCCTGCCAGAATCTTGCAGGATCACTGTAAAGTTAGGATTTATAGCCACAGGATTCTCAATGTGTATCAGAAGGGACTTTAGTAGCACAGGTGCACTAAGGTACAGTTTGCCTGGTTGTGGACCCCATCTCCTCTATTAACATAGAATTGACTTGTGCATGAAGCCCCCCTGAATGGGATGGTCACCACGACAGTTACCAAAAGGACCAACTAGGGTAAAACACTACCCTGCTCAGATTAATGAAGGTGGCAGAAGGTGGACCCCTGTTCTCCTGATAAACATCAAACTTAATAATTTGGAAGTAGTATCAAGTTTCCTTTGTGTTCTCTGCGGAGAGATAATGACCCACTCTCTTTCTCCCTTGAGAGCGTTCTTAGCTTGAGCCTTACTTTCACTTATTATAAAATTCTCTTGCTGGTTTTTTCATGTCTGACTCTAAATTTTCTTTCATGGGGCACAAGAATGGAGGCCTGGAGCTTCAGCTCCCCATTTACTGTGACACTGATGGGGCAGGCGTGAGAGGAGTCCCTGGAGTGTTTGCCTAGGGTGGTGAGGGAGCCTCCTGAAGAGGTGAACATGGGGAGGAAACAGGGACATTAAGGGAATGGAGGCCAAAGTGGGGAGGGGAAGGAATCAGACAAAAAAAGCCCTGGGAAGGGCCAACCTAGGGAACACTGTGAGGGGGGATGGGTCTGTTTGGGGAGAGGTTCAGGGTCATCTGGCTGGGGTGCTGAAGGAGGGCTCCATTTTTTACTAGGCTGGTCATTACACAGGTATTAGCTGTGTAGGCCACTGTATGTTTTGGACAGTCTTCTGTGTTTCATGCATAGAGTAATTCACACACACACAGGGAAGAAATGCAAAAAAGAAGCAGATGCAAGAGGATAATTGACTAAGGGAATCCCCCTCTTCCACTAATACTGGGGTGCAGGCAGAATCAAGGAGAGGAGGGAAGAGAAGGCCTGTGCCTCAAAGTGCAGTGCCCACCTCTCGCCCCCTGATTCTCGGGTTCTCAGGCTCCCACTTATTATTCTCCAATGTCATGGTCTTTTTTCAGCCCACCCCAGTCATCCTGCAACAAGCCTTGGCTACATGGATGTCTTGGTTCAGTAGGAGCTGCTGCAGGAACAGGGGGCTATGGGCTGGCAGTTGGCTACACAGCTGGCAGCCATGGAGACAGAGGGTCAAGAGTAGGTGTGGCAGTAGCTGAAGACCACAGGGGGCTACTGTAGACCTGTGAAGAGTAGGAGCCCAGGCATCCACCCAGCATCTCCCCTGGATGCTGAGGTAGTCTCCAGACCTTCAAGTTCAGGTGTCCAACTACCATCCCTCTAGATGTCAAGGGTGGACCCTTCTCCAAGACACCAGATCAGGCACCCTCTTGGAGCCTGGAGAGCCATCTTTCCACAACCCCAAGAGTCCAGGACACAAACATCCTGCCTCTTCTTTTTTGGGACCTAAGCAGAAAAAGACCTGTTGCTATTTTCCTCAAGCCTTATCCTCACCATTTCTCCAAATTAATGGTCCTGTGGTTTTGAGTTTATTTTGATCCCTGCCATGTGCCACCAGAGTTTGGGGGTTTTGTTCTGGGGATTCTCCTGAGGGATCCACAGTCTGCAACTGGGGCAGGACTCTGACATGGGAAACAGCTGTGAATTCTTGAGCTTAGGCTGCTGGGATCATCCTGTGCCTGGTTAAGATCCCCCTTCTGACTCCAGGAGGCTGTGAACACAGTTAGTGGTCAGAAATCCTCCCTGGTCATGAAGTTCATGCTATGTCCAGAGTGTCGTGGGTGCTGTAGGGCTGCTGAGTGAGGGATTCCAGTTGGGAATAAAGTAGTAAGTAGCCCCTGCACACATGCACAAAGAGGACCCCCAGGAACATCCAAGAAAACTACCTGCCTTTCCTGGGCTCCAAGGAGATCTTGTCCTTGGATTTATTGATTCCTTGAAAAGTGTTTATCTGTCCTGTGCCTGGCTCTTACAATACATTAAACCAAAGTCAAGCAAAATCCATTCTCCTCAAGGAGCTAACCTTCAGGTGGGGTTAATAAATAGTGAGGTGACTACAGTAAAAGGAGCATCAGAAAGTAGAGTGATTTAGAGAAAAGGAACAAAATAGGGATAACAGAGATGGTTGTAATTATTTTAATTATTGTCCTCAGAGTGGGGTTTCCTGAGAGGTGACATTTGGTCACTGCCTGCACATTCTGGGCTGTACTGGGGAACAACCGGCTGCAGCAGGAATGGGAGTGGGCCCTCCCAGGACAAAGGGAAGACAACGTGGCACAATCAGTATCTATGTGTGCATGTGCAACACTGGTACAGCTCACTAGTAACTATAGAATACTCTAGAATGTTTGTTACCATACGGGGAGACAAACAGGCTAACATGTGAAGGGGGAGCGAACAGAGGACATATAAGGCAACTCTTCACTGTGCTCAAGGCTCAGCTTCTCTTTTGTGCCTCATGAAGTCTTCCTGAAATCCTGAGTTTGGGGAAACTGAAGTTCCCGGTATTTGGAGGAAGGTTGGGAGAGGAGGGAGCAAGCTGAGGTGGGGTTCACACCCAACTCCATCTCTGTGCTCTTCTCTTGCCTACAGAGGATTTTTTGTTCTTTATAGTTATACATGACAATAGAGTCTATTTTAACATAACACACATATTTGGGTATAACTTCCCATTTTTGTGGTTATACATGATGTGAAGTTACCCTGGTTTGTAGTCATATAAGAATGTAGAAAAGTAATGTCCCATTCATTCTACTGTCTTTCCTATTCCTATGCCCCCTCCCTACCCTTCATTCCCCTTTGTCTAATCCAATGAACTTCTCCCCCCTCCCATGAATTGTGAGCTATGGATTTTGAAAATTGGCTTACATTACTTATAATGATAGTCTCTAGTTCCATCTGTTTACTAGAAAATGCCATAATTTAATTCTTATTTATGACTGGTATTATTCCATTGTGTATATGTACCATGTTTTCTTTTCCATCCATCTGTTGAAGGGCACTTAGGTTGATTTCATAGCTTAGCTCTTGTGAATTGAGCTGCTATAAACATTGACATGGCTGTGTCACTTAGTATGCTGATTTTAAGTCCTTTGGGTATAGACCAAGGAGTGAGGTGACTGCATCAAATGGTGGTTTCATTCCAAGTTTTCTGAGGAGATTCCATACAGCTTTCCAGAGTGGTCGAATCAATTTGCAGTCCTATTAACAATGTATGAGTGTAACTTCTCCCCCACATCCTCACCAACATTTCTTGTTTCTTGTAATCTTGATAATGGCCATTCTGACTGGAGTCAGATGAAATCTCAGTGTAGTTTTAATTTGCATTTCTCTAACTGCTAGAGATGTTGAACATTTTTTTTCATACATTTTTTTTTTTTTTACCAATTGTGTTTCTTCTTCTGAGAAGTATCTGTTCAGATCCTTTGCCCATTTATTGATTGGGGTATTTGGTTATTTAGTGTTAAGCTTTTTTAGTTCTTTGTATATCCTGGAAATTAACACCCTATCTGAGGTAGAGGTGGTTAAGACTTTTTCCCATTCTATAGGCTCTCTCTTCACATTCTTGATTGTTTCCTTTACTGGGAAGAAGTTTTTTAGTTTGATACCATCCCATGTATTGATTCTTGATTTTCTTCTTGCACTTTAGGAGTCTTGTTGAGAAATTCAGTTCCTAAGCTGACATGGTTGAGAGTTGGGCTTACTTTTTCTTCTAGTAGGTGCAGGGTCTATGGTCTAATGCCAGGTTTTTAATTCACTTTGAATTTTGTGCAGGGTGAGAGATAGGGCCTAATGTCATTTTGCTACATATGGATTTCCAATTTCCCCAGATCATTTGTTGAAGATTGCCTACTGTATTTGAGGTGTAATTGAATCTTACATGATCAGCAAATGCCCCCTTGGAGTAGGAGGATAGTTACCACCTGGCGTGATATAAAATAAAAGTCTTTGTAGCCGTAAGATTCTCCAAATAGCAACACTGAGAACAATGCACAATATCTTGTCAACACTCTTTTTTATTGGTTTCAAGTAGAAATTATATTTTGAATGTATTATGTTTAATAAAATAATAATTTCATCTATTCCTTTTTCTTTTAAAATGTACTAGCAAACTTAAGATTGCATCTAGGGCTCATAGTTGTGGTTGAAATTATAGTTTTATTGGATAGGACTGTCATAGGAGCTTAATAATTGTATCTTCTATGTTCAGGTCTGTGACTCATTTCAAATGGTTTTTGTATATGGTGTTGTTTTCTCTTTGGGTCTCATTGTTCACCTCTGTTTGTTAAAAGGATGATCCTCTCCCTTTTGGGTTCCTTGAGTCCCTTTCCATCAGCTTGAATAATGCCTACTGAATTTTGACGTACATTTCTAGTTGTGCATCTTTATTCTATCCTAGCGATGTAGACTATCCTGCACCAGGTCTTTGTTTTATTACTTGAATGCAGTAGTAAATCTTGAAATTAGTGTGCATCTTCAAAGTGAAAAAATATCTTGACAAAGTTTTTTTCTCACTTTCATACAGATTATAGAGTTCAGTTTGTTAGTTTCTAAAAATAGGCATCTTGATTTCAATTGGAAATACATTGGATCAGTAGATCAATTTTGATAGAACTGATACCTTGTCAATATCAGCTATTCAAATCCTTGACTATAGTATTTTTATTTAGTTTTTATTTATTTTCTCTTGATCATGGCTTATAGATTTTAGTGTAAAATGTTGCTGTTATGTTTAAATATTATATGTCCCCCAAAAGCTCACATGTGAGACAATGCAAGAAGTTTTAGAGGTGAAATAATTGGGTTATGAGAGTCTTAATCTAACAAATGAATTAATCCTGATAGGGATTAACCAGATGGTAACTGTAGACAGGTAGGGTGTGTCTGGCAGAGATGGGTCCTTGGGGATATGCCTTTGGGGGATATATTTTATTTTTGTTAAGCACAGTTCTCCCTCTCCCTCTCCCTCTCCCTCTCCCTCTCCCTCTCCCTCCTCTCCCTCCTGATGTGATGTCCTGAGCCAGTTCCTCTATTGCACCCTCTGCCATGATGTGCTGCCTCAAGCCCCGAGGAATGGAGTCAGCCCTCTGTGGTCTGAGATCTCTGAAAATGAGAGCTGCCAAATAAACTTTTCATCCTGTGATATTGATCTTGTCAGATCCTTTAGTGAGCAATGAAAAAACTGACTAAAACAATTACCTAGTTTTTAAGAATGAGTACCTAAATATTTTATTTCAATGTTATTATAAATGGAATTTAGGGTTTCCCCCCAAATACTACAATGCCAGGGCATGCCAATACAATTGACTTCAGACCTTGCCATGTTTAAATTCATTTATTAGTTTGAGGAACTTTCTTTGCCTTAGGATTTTCTATGTATACAATCATGTCGTCTGCAAATTAAGACAATTCATCATTTGTAAATTGAAACATAGTCTTTTCAATGTATATTTCTTTCATTTCTATCTCTTGCCTCAAGACTCTGGCTGAGATGTTGAGTTACAGTGTGTAACAGAAGAGGTGGGAGTCGACACACTGGCCTATGAGTTATGGTTTGGATCCTGAATGTCCCCCAAAGGCCCAATATGCCAAAGGCTTGGTGACAGTCTAATGGATGAAACCTTTAATAGTGGGATCCTGTGTAAAGAGCCTAGTTTATTAGGGGTGTTCCCTTGGAGAAGTGACTGAGACCTCTGTCCCCTCCTCTTTCTCTTCATTTCCTGGCATCATGAGGTGAAGGGACCTCCTGCCACATGCTCGTGCTGAGGTACTGTGCCCCCCCACAGACCCAAAGCAATGGGGCCAAGTAACTAGGCACTGACACCTCTGAAACAGTGAACAAAATAAACCTGTTCTTATTTAAGTTGATTTATCTCAGGTGTTATTTCACAGCAACAGAAATCTGACTAACACCATATCTTAAATAAAATGGACTTTCATCACAAAGTTCATTGTTAGCTGCAGATTTTTTTAGAGATGACCTTTATCTGAAGAAGCTGCCTTTTACTCCTGATTTGCTAAGAAATTGGATCAAGAATAGGTTTTGAATTTGTATAATGCCTTTTCTTCAGGAGATGGTCCTGTGGTTATTCTCCTTATCTCATTAATATGGTAAGTTAGTATTGATTTTTAAATATTCATCAAAATTTATAGTCTAGGATAAACTAACTTCATCATAATGTTTAAATTTGATTTGCTGATATTTTGTGGATTCATGAGATATATTAGTCCAAAGTTTTCTACTTTCTTATGTGAGCAATTTAAAATTTAAATAAATGTATAAATATATGCAAATATCATCACAGTACAATTATGGAATAATTCCATTATTGTAAGAAATTCCTCATGCTCATTGCCCTGCCCTCACTCCCAAACACAAATCTTCATTTGAATTCTATGGATTTGTTTCACTTGACATTTCATATAAAATGGAAACATATAGTCTGTGGTTTTTTTATTGGTTGTTCAAAACATTACAAAGCTCTTGACATATCATATTTCATACATTTGATTCAAGTGGGTTATGAACTCCCATTTTACCCCAAATACAGATTGCAGAATCATATCGGTTACACATCCACGTTTTTACATAATGCCATATTAGTAACTGTTGTATTCTGCTACCTTTCCTATCCTCTACTATCCCCCCTCCCCTCCCCTCCCATCTTCTCTCTCTACCCCATCTGCTGTAATTTAATTCTCTCCCTTGTTTTTTTTCCCCTTTCCCCTCACAACCTCTTATATGTAATTTTGTATAACAATGAGGGTCTCCTTCCATTTCCATGCAATTTCCCTTCTCTCTCTCTTCCCTCCCACCTCTCGTCTCTGTTTAATGTTAATCTTTTCCTCATGCTCTTCCTCCCTGCTCTGTTCTTAGTTGCTCTCATTATATCAAAGAAGATATTTGTCATTTGTTTTTTAGGGATTGGCTAGCTTCACTTAGCATAATCTGCTCTAATGCCATCCATTTCCCTGCAAATGCCATGATTTTGTCATTTTTTAGTGCTGTGTAATACTCCATTGTGTATAAATGCCACATTTTTTTATCCATTCATCTATTGAAGGGCATCTGGGTTGGTTCCACAGTCTAGCTATTGTGAATTGTGCTGCTATGAACATCGATATGGCAGTATCCCTGTAGTACGCTCTTTTAAGGTCTTCAGGGAATAGTCCGAGAAGGGCAATAGCTGGGTCAAATGGTGGTTCCATTCCCAGCTTTCCCAGGAATCTCCATACTGCTTTCCATATTGGCCACACCAATTTGCAGTCCCACCAGCAACATACAAGAGTACCCTTTTCCCCACATCCTCGCCAGCACTTGTTGTTGTTTGACTTCATAATGGCTGCCAATCTTACTGGAGTGAGATGGTATCTTAGGGTGGTTTTGATTTGCATTTCTCTGACTGCTAGAGATGGTGAGCATTTTTTCATGTACTTGTTGATTGATTGTATGTCCTCCTCTGAGAAGTGTCTGTTCAGGTCTTTGGCCCATTTGTTGATTGGGTTATTTGTTTTCTTATTGTTTAATTTTTTGAGTTCTTTGTATACTCTGGATATTAGGGCTCTATCTGAAGTGTGAAGAGTAAATTTGTTCCCAGGATGTAGGCTCCCTATTTACCTCTATTATTGTTTCTCTTGCTGAGAAAAAACTTTTTAGTTTGAGTAAGTCCCATTTGTTGATTCTTGTTATTAACTCTTGAGCTATAGGCGTCCTATTAAGGAATTTGGAGCCCGACCCCACAATATGTAGATCGTAGCCAACTTTTTCTTCTATCAGACGCAGAGTCTCTGATTTGATATCAAGCTCTTTGATCCATTTTGACTTAACTTTTGTGCATGGTGAGAGAAAGGGATTCAGTTTCATTTTGTTGCATATGGATTTCCAGTTTTCCCAGCACCATTTGTTGAAGATGCTATCCTTCCTCCATTGCATGCTTTTATCCCCTTTATCAAATATAAGAAAGTTGTAATTTTGTGGATTGGTCTCTGTGTCCTCTATTCTGTACCATTGGTCCACTCGCCTGTTTTGGTACCAGTACCATGCTGGAAGTGTGAATCAGGCGGTATAGCAATACCAGATTTCAAATTATACTACAGAGCAATAGTAATATAGTCTGTGTTTGTCTTCTTTTCACTTAGCATATCGTGTTTGTGTTTGTGTGTGTGTGTGTGTGTGTGTACGCGCATGCACATGCACATGCATGCACATACACACATACATGCACATACACACATACATGCACAGTTGAATCCAGGGTCTTGCACAATGCTAGGCAAGCACTCTACCACTGAGCCTCATCCAACCCTACCATGAGTTTTCAAGTTTATATATGTCTCAGAATTTCATTCCTTTTTATTGCTGAACATTATTTCACTGTAAGGAATTACCTGATGGGGTTTAAAAGGTATGGAACCATTTAGGTTTGTATGACTTCTAGTGTATCTGTAGATTCATGGGAGCATTTCAGAGGATATGATGCCAATGATTCATTATATGTAATTATATATTACTATGTAAGTTATTAGATGTCTGTTTCCCACACCAAATCTGATCATTGACTTTCTTTCTGTGTTATTCCTCCCTCTGTGGTGAGCCAGTACAACTATCAGTCCACTGTCACAACAAGTGTAACTCCAACACATGACTTCTTCTGCTTAATGTAACCAAATTTCTGGGTCTGAGACACTCTGATTGTCTAATATTGATTCTTTCACCAATCTCACTGAAGACTCATATTCCTGCTGTCTGAATCCCAAGTCACAGAGCAACAAGGAATGCAGCCTTCCTCTAATCCACCATCTTGACCATCCCATAGATGACTCTTTGCTGAGTCACCCCCATGTCTCTCAGGGGAACACCAACAACTCCCTCCTTACTCCCCACCAGAGGAACTAGCTCGCCAGCCCCTTCCTCCTCAAACATCCTGAGTCCTCAGCGTACAAGTAGTGGGACCTTCACAACTGCCTCAGTTTTGTGATGGTCTTTTGCCCTGTAATATTTGGGGTTCTCCACCTGCTTCTCATTGGTTACCCCAATTCTTTTCTGGCTACTTTCTCTGTTTATCCTTTTCTGAACCTCTATATTCCACCCCAGATTCTTGGTGACTCGAGGAAAAATCTTCTTTTTAAAAAAAAAAATTATATGGTTATTTTTATGTGGTGCTGAATATCAAATCCAGTGCCTCATACATGTGAGACAACTGCCCTACCACTGAGCCACAACCACAGCCAAAGAGGAAAAATCTTGAGATATTTGATGGGTTTTTGGCTAGAGAACACTCTGGTAAAAATCTAAAGATCTCTTGATTGAAGCTCAGATGCTGCAGCCCTTAGGCATAGGAGTTGAGGCCTTCACCTCAGCCTTTTGGGGGAGACAAAGCTTTTCACTGGCAATTGAGAGATTCTTGGCAAGGGTGAAACTTAAGCCCAGGAATTATGAGATTTTGGACCCCGGTGCCTATTAGGATAAGGATTTCTTTCAATTCCTTTTACCTTCTTATCTGTATCTCCAGAACACAGAACATCATGGGACTCTCAAGGGTCACAGGGGTGCCCTCCATCTCTGGGTCAAGATGCCTTATTTAATGCCTGTTTGTCTCTCGTGTTTAAACAACATCTTTCCTTACTCCTTATCTGCCTTCCTGATACTCTGTCCTCCAAGGCTTGCATCTGGAGGTCAGCTACATAAGAAAAACTGGTTTGAGACCAAAGAGAAAAAGTGTCACTTCTAAATTTAAGCTTCAGTGTTTTCTCTTTACTTGTACTCTGGGATTCTGCTCTCTCATTAAGTTCTTCCCTAAATGATGATTGCACAGGGAAGGAAAATGGAAAAATCCCACCTGTGCAAGTTTTCTTTTTCTTGAGAACCTTTTCCTGAGGTCCACCCTCTGCTGGGACTTCATGGGCTTCTACAGTCTTTAAATATTTGTATGACTCTAATTCAAATTGCACTCTTGTCTGATAGATGTTCCATGTGTCTCTTTACTAGGGTAATTGCAGGTGTGTAATTTTTAAATTATTTTTTTAAGCTCATTTTTTTTGGTAAATTCATCTTTGTTCCATGTACCTAAATTAATATATTTTTTGTTCTAATTAGTCTTGTTTTAATCTAACTGAAGTTTTTTAGTCATATGTGTTATACTGCTGTCTTTGTTTGGAGGGTAATTATTCAAAGGTGAATTCTCAAATACACCAGAAAATGAAAGACCCCTGTAGGACCCCTTCACATGGTTCTAAAACAGAGAATAAACAGTGGTGATATTGACATAGATCTGCATCATGTCTAGGCAAGTGGCCATCTGAACCATTGATTCAGTGTCCAGGTGTGATCCATGGACCCTGTCCCAGCCACCCCCAACTGTGCAGGACTCCTCCAGGTCTATGCCCTTTATTCTACAATATATTGATCACTGTCACACTGAAGACATTTGTGACAGGCTTTGTTTTAATTTCTGAAGGGTAAAATGTGATAGAAAATGTGTAATAAACACCTGTAGTTCTTTTGTCTCTTACCTGTGGGGAGCATGTACTTGGCAAAAAGCTATGCAATCTCTATTTCCTGTTTGATTTCATGTAGGTTTGTGCACACCTGTGTATTATATACTGTGTTTACATACATGCTGTGTCTATGCATCATTTATATGCTACCAAACTGTCTTATAGACATATGATCTGGTTTATAGATAAATTTTTTAAAAATGGATTCAAATGACTTTTAGTTCTAATGACTTAAATAAACTTTTAACAAAAAGATCAATTTAAATTATCCAAAAAGATAAAAGTCAAAATGCCTTAAAAATTACTAATCCACATGTTTTTCTAGGTGGTCAGCGAGTCAACAGTGTTGGTTTCTATAAAATGTATTGTGTCCAGTGCTTTTAAGGTTTTTCTTCATCAGAAAGAGATGGCTTGAAACGTTAGCATTCATTTTCATTGGTAATCAAAAGTCAACAATTGAAATGGGCAAACTAGATTCAGCATAGAAGGTATAATCATTTATAAATATGTTTGTTAGAGGAGATACTTGATTAATTTGCAAAGTTAAAATACAGAACATCAAGTTCTAAATATAAACTCAAGTACTCTTGGCTTATTAACTTCTTTAACAAATATCTGCAAAATCTTTTAAGTGATCTTTTTTATAACTCTGGTTCTCTTTATGGCATTTAATGTTCTGTAACTGAATAAAGGTAACCTGTAATCAATAAGCGATTTAAAAATTTTATGTCACTCTTCACAGTGGGATGGAAATTTAAGTTTAAATGTATTTTTTAAAGTAGTAAAAAGAGAGTCTGATTTGCTTAAAAGTTTTGACAATGTGGAACATAAAAATACTTTATCACTTTTTCAAAAAAAAAAAGGGATGTTTAGAGCCCTCAATTCTGTTTGCTTCCTGCTTCAGATATAATGTCATGTTATGTTAAATGATATTCAGATAGGCTCAGGAAACAATATATGATAACTTTGTAGAGAAAAACATTTAAAAAGAGGCAAGGATCAGCTTCAAAAATAAAAAAAAAAACTTTAGAATTCCTTGAGAGCCTTGTCTCACCTGAGATAAGTCTCTGCCTCTCACCCTAACAAGATGAGACAAGTTGAGATGGCTCCAAAGTAGACTAGAATTAAACTCATTTGAAGTTATGTTCATCCTCAGAAAACTTGGAATGGGACCACCATTTGACCCAGTTATCCTACTCAGCATATACTCAAAGGACTTAAAATCAGCATTATAGTGTTATACCCACATCAATGTTTATAGCAGCTCAATTCATAATAGCTAAGCTATGGAGCCAACCTAGGTGCCCTTCAATAGATGAATGGATAAAGAAAACGTGGTATATATACACAGTGGAATATTACTCAGCCATAAAGAAAAATGAAATTATGGCATTCACCAGTAAAATGGATTGAACTGGAGACACTCATGCCAAGTAAAATAAGCCAACCAGTAAAATGGATTGAACTGGAGACACTCATGCCAAGTAAAAATAAGCCAAACCAAACACTGAATGTTCTCTCTGATATATGATGCTAACACACATGGGGTGGGGGAAGAACAGAAGTTTATTGGATTAGACAAAGGGGAGTAAAGGGAAGGGAGAGGGGGATGAGTATAAGAAAGAAAGAAGAATGAACAGGACATAACTTTCCTATGTTCATATATGAATATATGACCAGTGTAATTCTACATCATTTACAACCACAAGGATGGAGAGTCATATTCTATGTATGTATAATATGAACAAATTTGTTCATATTATATACTGTCATGTATTATATACTGTCATGTATATTTAAAAAAACAGATTAAAAAAGTTAAACTCATAAAAGATAAAGTATGTTCAAAAGATATATTTTTGTTGTGAAGATTACTGAGATTTCAAAATAAAGGGGATATAACACAAAATAAAATAAAATTTTTGGGTCAATTATAAAAAATATTTAAAGTTTGTAAAGGCTTAAAATAAAGAAAAATTTGTAAAGGATTTTTTTATGTGATTGAGTTGATAAATATATGGATCTTTGTAGAATAAATACATGGATCTTTATGGAGGCTAAACAGACACCAAAGATACATTAGTGTTATTATAGAAATTATGCTTCTTGGATCAAAGTTATTATACAACAGTTTTGCTTTTGTAAAATCTTAGAACCATTGTCTATCAGTGCTTTGCAGAATTACTACTTCTAACAGAACAACCTGAGTTAATTTAAGACAATAAGTTATCACCTACGGGATTGAGAGGATATAATGCTGAATTCCAGTACTAATAGTTACCCTAAATATTGTCCCTAAGTCAATGAAAGAGATAACTGTAAAATATAGACATTAAAGACAAAACCCGTTACTCCCTCCTCAAGACTGGTGAAACTGGCCTATTGGATATTTAAAATCAAAACTTGAAGACAAAAGCCAAGGAAGTAAAAGGCTAAGGAAAAAGCAGTCAATATTTGACCTTTGCCCTCTAAGGTCAGCCAGGACCCAGGGAATGATGGGAATACTCTAAGGGACATCAACTCTGGCAAGTCACCTGACCTCCTGATCAGGGGGCTGTGAGGACCCTAGAGAATAGGAAGCAACCAGTGAATATTCTGCAGAGAATTATTGGAGAAGGAGATGTTCCTGATGCTTCCAAAGGAAGCCATGAGTGGTCAGCAAGAGTCTGACCCATCCTGGCAGATGAAATGGCTGGTAGAGGAAAGCTAAAGGGGCCAAGCTTCTTCTCACAAGTTCCCAAGAGTGATCCCTGAGGAATCTCAACTGCCCTAAGTGTAGGACAAGATCTATTTTTGAACAATTTAGTCTTAAGTCCTGGAAGTCAAGTATAAGCAAAGCACAGCCATTACGTGGACATTTAAAAGGAAAAACAATCTTTTGATGTATACTTGTGTCAGTCCTCCTAAAAGTCAGTAAACTAGGTGGTTATAAAAAGAGGGCTCTTGTGCAGGAGAGCCTAGTAAGTACCACAAAGGACTCTGATAGAGTGACAAGTTTGTCCTGAGTTCATTTGAGCCTAATCTCACAAATCTACCAAACTTTCTCACCTCCTACATGGATGGACTGGGTCTGTGTTTCTGGCTTTCAATCTACCCCAAAGCACAGCATCCATCAGAGCTAAATGGGCTATACCACTCATTCCTATTCTGGTAGGATTGGGAATAATTCCTGGGTGGATACAGTAATAGGAGGTCTATCTACCTCCCTCTCCTATCATCTAGATTTATCTAAAGATCTCTGTGTTAGTCTAGAGGAAATAGCAACAGCCATAATTACCCTGCAGAACCAGGTGGACTCACTAACAGCAATCACTCTCCAAAAGTGGAAATAATTATATCTATTTACCACCAAGAGATTAAGTCTCTTTCTGGAAGAAAAATGGCAGTTTTATGTAAACCAATCTGGTATAGTTAGAGATGCAACAAAGAAATTAGCAGACTGTCCCTCCAGGATTAGGCAGCACCGTCAGATTCATAAGGATCATGGTCAAAATTTACAGCTGGGTGTTTTGGTACAATCCTTGGTGGGATTCTTTCTGATGCTCCTTCTATCTCTGTTGTTCAGACCCTTCCTGTTAAACCTACTGTCACAGTTGATCTCTTCTCATCTAGAGGCTGTCAAACTCCAGCTGGTGCTGCAGCAGGGCTTCAAACCCATCCCATAAATGGACCCAAATGCCCCATTGATAGGGTGAGAGGGTCATGATTCCCAATTAGGTGGGGAGAAGGACCCCAAACATGCCTAAATGAACTACAGGAGGTGAGACCTCCAGCTCCTCAGCCACCCCAAAAGAATTTTGGGATTATGTCTCTCATGGGTCGGAGTATGAGAAACTCAGCATGTAAGAAACTCACCAGACACTGAGACCTTGGGTCATGCTCTAGCTTGACCCACTATTCTCTACTTTCGAAGTGTTACTTTCCCTTTCCCTTTTAATAAATCTATGCTCTGTTATTTCTGCATTTCTTGCTCACTTGTTTGATTGGGAGGCCAAGAACCTGGGCTTCATCTGGACATCCCACAAGCAACAGTTTTGAGGCATGATTTTTGGTGGATTGACAAGTGATATGGATTCCTGGTCTCCGAGACCACATTTCTTGCTTTTCAGCAGTGATTGATTTACATCATAATATGAATAATGTGTGAGTGGACCTAGATCCTCTACATTGGCCTTTTGACCCCTTATGCCCCGTTATTAGGTCCATGCAAAGTAGGAGGGCTCTTATGTCTTATCCAAATATGTTTAATACTATTAATATTAAATACATATTAAATACATATTCAGTATTAAACATAACCACTATTCTGTAAACTGCCCGTTCATCTTTTCTTAGAGCAGTTATTCAGCAGAGAACTGAAGAGGGTATTTTCTTTTGGTTTTGGAAAGGTCTCACTTGAGTTATGTATATTTCCTTTCTTCCATCTTGACCACATTCATTAGAGTCCTCTATCTTTTCCTGTCATCCTGGTGTTTAATACATCACCAGACAGAATAAGAGTCTGTAAACTGCCTCTGAGAGCAAAGATGTCGTTCAGGATTTGGCTTGAAGCTGCACTCTGTCAGCTTATTTCATTAGAAGTTTTCATTTTCATCATTATCCCAGGGAGGTGTGGGGACCTGTTAGGTTTCTGACCCAGAATGTGCCAGGGGAAGGGGAAGGTAAGGTGGAGGAGAGACAGTAGCAGGTCTTCTGTGGGTGGTGTTTGGGGGCGTATAAAGATCTCATCTCTAGTATCCTTACATGGCATATGAGATAAAAGAAGACGGTTTTCCATGTCATAATGAACGGCACAGTCAAGATGCTGGATGAAATACTGAAAAAAATTCTGGATGAAAGAAGTTTAGAAACTTGGACTAGAGGTGTAGCTCGGTGGCAGGGTTCTTGCTGAGCATGCTTGGCTTGGATCTCCAACATCTTCTAAAAAAAGTTCAGAAGCCTAGTCTTGCACTACTATGCAACTTCCCAGTCATTGCTCCGGGATGCAATGGTGCACTTCGGACAACAGATGGCGACGGAGACCGAAGTTTAAGCTGTTTTTCTTCTGCAGCTGTGGAAATCCCCGCGGAAACCCGACTATTCGCAGGGGCTCTCCCCACGCAGCCTTTGCCTCTCTCTTCTTTCTCACATTACATCAATCTGCCAGGTTCTGACAGCGGCGACGGTGGGATATGGAAAACCAGGGACAGGAGAAGGGGTGATGGGCAGCTTTCCAGACCAGACCCTGAAGCCCTCCTGCTTCCCAGGGACCCAATTGTAGGGCTTCAGGCTGGAGGACAAGTGGGCGACCTGGGTCAGGTGGTGCATCCTGTAGATCCTACTGTGGCCCCGCTAGAGCTGAGCTCCACCCCGGAATTCCGCTCCCGCACCCCGACCCCCGACATTTTCTCCACTAATGTATTATCATCACTTAGTGCGGTCCTACTGAATAAATATTTGTTGAATGAAAGAGTGAAGTAGAAAAATTGAGGCCATGCTCCTCTAAATTGCTTATCTGGGTTCCTTCAGGCCCTTAGTGGCAGGGCCAGGTCTAGAGCTCAGGTTTTCTGATTTCCGGTTTGGTTCTCTTTCCACCAGTTTGTATAATCCCATCGTATTTCCATTTAGACTCTTTTAGTCCTAATTATTGAATGAAAGACTTCATCCTCCCTTAGAGCGGTTAGGGAGCAGAGAACTGCACAGGGTATTTTTTGTTTGTTTGTTTGTTTGTTTTTGGAAAGGTCTCACCTGAATTATATATTTTTCCTTTCCTCCATCTTGACCATATTCATTAGAGTCCTCTATCCTTTCCTGTCGTCTTCCCCAGATGAAGAATTCAGTTTTTACATCTTATCTGAATGTTTATCTGTCACCTGAAAGTTTATGTGTATGTGTGGTGTGTGTGTGTCCATGTCCTAAGGTTTTTCTTTTTTTATTCTGCATTATAATTTGTCATAAAGGTGGAATTCATTGTGATATATCCTTACGTCCATGTAACAGAATTTGGTTGATTCCCTAAGGATTTTCTTAACTCCTAGAGTATGAATCCTACCAATCTGAGGGACGACTGGCATTTGTCTTCTCTGACAAAGTTGTGTTGCATGTTCTGTAAGAAAAGGTGGGGTCCGGTCAGAATTCTCCGTTTGTCTCTGGTTCAGGAAATGTTTAGAGCATGTGATTTGAGGAACAGAATGGACACTACATAGAGGAAATTTGTTGATGGTGTGATACAGTTTGGGAGACGTGAAAGCTGTGGAGATCAGGACCTTGAAAGGGAAATGCATGGTGATTTCTTCTTCCCGATTTCTTTCCCCCTGGTTTACTTTTCTTCAGTTTCTACTCTTGGGTGCTGTCTCCTTGTTATGGAGAATACAGCCAGGTGCAGTGGCACACACCTGTAATCCCAGCAATCTATGAAGCTGAGGCAAGAAGATCTCAAGTTCGAGGTTTGCTTCAGCAACTTAATGAGATCTGCAGCAACTTAACAATACCTTGTCTCATTCATAAATAAATAAATAAATAAATTTAAAAAGGAATGGGGATGTGGCTCAATGATGAAGTGCCCCTGGGTTTAATCCCAGTACAAAACAAACAAATAACCCCCCAAAAAACAAACAGAAAAAAATGGAGAAAAGGGGGGAAAATTAGCAAAAACAAATACATAGTTTTTCTTAGAAGAAACAACAACAAAACCTGAAAAAAATGCTGTGAAAATTTCCACATTTCTTTATGACTTTTATGAAATGTTACAGCCATGTTTTCGGGTAGAGATATTTGATCTAATTACCATTAGGAAGACATAGAAACTCTTAATGGGAGTTACATGTCTTACAAATTTTTTTTCCTTTTTTTTTTTTTTGCTTGCCTCTCCCATCTTGTTCCCTATAATTATCCAACCAATGTACTCTGTTCCAACCACCCTGGCCTTTTTCTTTAAACACACAAAGCTCACACCCTTTGCACCCTTTCTTGCCTCTAACGCTCATCTCTGATATCTTAACATGATTTAAATATACCTATTTGTCACATCTGTTGAAATCTCAAGTTCCATGAGGCAGGAATCATGCCTGTTTTTCTTCTATGTTACTTTTGTAACCCCTGGTAGAGTGGTAATGGGTGGCAAAGTATTTTATTTGAAAAATATTGTAGCATGCGTATCCCAATGGAATACATGCACAACAGAGGTAGCTGATTTATCTATGTTTTCAGCAGGTAGAGCAGCACATTTTAGGCATTCAGTAAATTGTTATTGAATCCATATTGAATTCTTCAGTTGATTTTTGAACATTTCAAGTTTGAAAAAAACAGAAAATCAGAATGCTATAGGTAATAGGGAGGGGGCAATCCAAAAGCAGACTGTGGAAAAGAATTCCTTATGTAAACCCCAAATTTATCCAGATACAATAGTGGTACAAGGAACATGTCTGATTAACGAGCGTTCTCTGTTCTCCTCAGTGGATTTCCAGTCCTTTGCCATACATGATATATAAAGAATGAATAAATTTGCCAAATTAATTAATTCAAAGACTGACCTGAAGATTTTATTTGCTTAATAAAAATTTAAAGGACCTACTCAGTAATTCATTAGGAGAGTGCAACTGAGGGGGTTAAAATATGAATGTCTTATTTTCAAACATTATCAGTACTGTGAAAGTACTTGTTTTTATTCAGAGAGGAGTCTATACTGCTGCCCAGGCTGGTCCTGAACTTCTGGGCTCAAGCCATTTTGCTGCAGCCTCTTAAGTAGCTGGGACGACAGGTGTGTGCACCTGGTTTGAAAGCACTAAACCAGTTAGTGCCTATCATTAACTAAATTCATATTTGATACTAATATGTAGCAGAAATTAAAATTTGCTGTTATTTGCAGGACAATTATAGAGTATTGTGGTCACTGTCACTCTTCCAGTTCCATCGACAGCCCTCAGGCTTGTTCTTGGTGATGTATTTGATGGATTTACACAAGCTGTGTTATTTGAAATTATGCAATTTCATTGTTTCAATATTTTGTTCAAACACTTATTAATATAAATGACTAAAATATTTATATGAAGTTTAAGACTGATGATCAAAGGCACATCTTTAAAACAAATGATAAACTGTGATGTTGGGCAAGTTACTCATACTGAAGCATGGTTTCCTTATCTGAAAATTTAGATAATAATAACTACCCTATTGTATGTTCAGGTTACTTGTGTCAAGATATTTTAAATGTGCCATGTCAGGCACATATTAAAACTTAAAAATGATAGTTATTATTGTTTATATTAATAGAAACAATTGGTATAACTGTAATAATAGTTACATGTCTATTCTCTGGATTAGATTTAGAATTTTAATAACTCATATTAACTTTCAGCTTAACCTGATATACTTCCTGTTAATCTATTTCACTGAAACTGGGGTATCCATAGGCTCAGAGGGGTCAAGTCATCCTTGTGCAGCTTTTTCCTGAAGGGTCTCCTCTGAATGCCATGTAAAATACATGTGTTGATAAATAACTCAGTTGATTAAATAACCCAGGGAACTTTTCTCAACTATTTTCTCATCACAGTCTCTGTTTTGTCCTCTTTAAAAATGCAGAACATGGCTTTGACTTGGGGTTCTAGCTCTTTGCCAGGATCTGCAATTAATATGTCATATCTATAAAATTTTATTTTGTCTGAATACCAATGGTGTCAAAGAGAAAGTGTCTACCTGTTAAAGGTACAATGACTGAGGCTAATAGAGATTATGTAATCTGTCCAGAGTTACAAAATCAATAAATTCAACCATGATACAAATATATTTTCCTTAAAATCTGTTTCCATTCATATTGTATCTTAGTGCTCGTAGTGTTAAGTCTAGGGGGAAAAATGAAGAGCTCTTAGATAATATTATATCCCAAGGAATAGTATTCCACTTCTTCCTGCCCTCTTGCATCCTTAGCCACCATCAAACCCCAAACATCAGAAACAGAATTTAAATAAATGTCACAAGAAGACATGCCTGAGTCATGTTCTTGTTCCTGAATCTTTCTAACATATCTTCAGCATTTTACAAAGTTCAGTGATATTTGAATTTGATCAACCACTAGATATCTAGAGGATGATCAATGGAAAATGTTTCTACAATTATTTTTTAATTTATTATTTATTTAGTTTTTAATTTTTTTATTTGTTCCTTTTAGATATACCTGACAGGAGAGTGTATTTTGACATATTATACATACATGGAATATAACTTCTAATTAGGATCCCACTGTTGAGGTTGTACCTGATGTGGTGTTTACTGGTGGTGTATTTGAGTTGAGAACTTCCATTCAAAATGTTTACCTAGAGACAAATGAGGACTTAAGTCATAGGGTTGATTGGTTTCTTCCTTAGGAACTGTCCAATCCTAAAATTCATAGAAGATTTCCTACTTTCCATCTCTGTGAAGTGAAATGTCAGGTCAATTGGTTGCAGCTGTGCTGAATGCCAAGTGCTTTTGTTAAATTGCTTCTGTTCTAAGTTTGAAAAGATGACTGTGAGAATCCCCAGGAACCCTTGGAGAGAAGCTGGAATTGTGATGGTGGTTCTCATGGTGCTGAGGACTCCCATGGCTAGCAGAAGAGATTTCCCAAGTAAGTGCAGGACAGCTGCTATTCAGAGCCCAGATTTGGAAGTAATTTCTTGGGGGCTCTGGGGCTTAAGCTTATGTCTATTGTATTTTCAACAAACCACAGGTAGAATTTGGAAGGACTTCTACAAGAGTCCTGATTTCTCCTTCTTAGAGTTTTGCTAGATTCCTTTTTTCAACCTCTGCTGTGGAAGAAGGCAGGCTAATTTCTCTATAGTGAAAGTGTTACATCCACTGTCTCACTTAGTCTTTCTAAAGCACACATATATACAAATTGATAACTCTGGGGTATTATTATTATAGTGTATTTTACACTAATTATTAGGAAAATAACACAACAGACATAATAATACATATACACGTAACAAAAATTACAAAGAAGTATTCAAACACCAATAATCAAGTTGAACATATGTGAACATTACCAATTCTTTAAATGACTCCTGTGTACTCCTTTCCAACGGTATACATTTTTGCATTCCAAGAGTAAGTTCTATTGTGACTCTTTTAATCCTATTCTTTTTGCTCATTGTTATAGTTAGCATATATACGAATGTATCCTTAAACAATATAGATTAATATTTCCTCCTCTAAATGTTCTATAAATTCTGAGCTCTGTGTTGCTTCCTTTCTCAATATTTTGTCTGAGAAGACTTGCCACAAATCTCTGATGCAACATTCATCCATTTTCGTTGTTGGGTAGTATATTCCATTTCATGAGGGCAGAGCAATGTACTTAACGTGTTCTTATGTGGATGTAGATTTGGGCTGCTCTTACTTTAAACAAAATGTATCCTGGAATCCTGGAACCCTTGGTCTACATTTCTTTAGACTGAAATAGATACTTCAATTGGAATGTCTGCCTATATTCAACTTGACAAGACAATGTCCAACTGTTATTCACATTAGTTGTCTCATGAGCTGTTCATAAGAAAATCCAATTCTTGACAGCTTTTGGTATCTTAGACTATTTAATGTTTCCCTGTCTGGTGAGTGTGTAGTTATCTTTTTCTCATTTATTTCAAAAAAATAGAAAGTATATTTCAAATTAAGCCCATCATCAGTATGTGCTTTGCAAATGTTTGTACTTTTGACCTTGTGTAAGTCTTTTAATGATGTCTCTTGATGAGCAGAAGCTGTTAATTTTAATGAATTGAATTTATCAATCTTTTAAATTTATGATTAGTTCTTTTAATGATTTAAGAAATCTGTCACAACTCCAGCATCATGAAAATGTTCTCTAGTTTTATCTCCTAACAGATTTGTAGCATTTCATTCATACTTAGGTCTATGTTACATATAGTGCAAGAAGTATGCCTAATTTCTTCTGCTCCTTCTGATGTATATCCATTTATTAGAACATCATTTATTGACAAAATATTCATTGCTCACTGACCACCTTGTGTGCCACCCTTGTAAATTCGGTCTAAATGGATTCATGAAACTTATTTTGGAATACATTGTGCCATTTATTTGTCTATGTCTGTGCCAAAAACATGGTGTTTAATCACCATCTTTGCCTTATGAACCTTTATTGCATTTTAGAATCAGCTTGTAAATTTTGAGTAATCACAAATTGGTAGGAATTTTAAATTATACTCACAGAATCCATAAGACCATTTGGGATAATGTCCTCTTTATAATATTCAGTCTTCCAATTCATGTACAGGTGTATCTGTGTTTATTTAGGACCTTTTTGATGTATCTAATAAATTTCATTATTTCCCTTTTAGAATTCTTGTATATTTTTATAAGACTTCTTCATAATTTTTATGCCATTATAAGTGGTATAATTCACATTTGATTTCACATTTGTTGCTCATCTGTATGTACAATATTTAAAAATGAATCTTGTATCCAGCCATTTGCTGAACTCTCCCTTACTTTAAATTCTTTTAGTTAGTGGATTATTTAGGATTTTTGTTATTTACAGATCCAGCATATGAAAATGCTGGCAATTTTTTTCTGTATTCCAAACATTATTCCATGATCTTCTTTGTTTGACATTTTTTAATTTTCTCTAATAAATGATCAATGCAGGATTTGAGGTAGAGAAACCACTTCATTCATCCTGGGAATAAAATTCTGAGGGTTGAGATAGATTTTATTTAGTCACTGGTCTGTGTTGTCATGTTCCTTTACTCCCTGTGTCTCCCTGTGGCACCCAACACAGGGTTGGTTGGGTGCAAGCCTGAGCTAAATCTAACATGGCCTGGTTCTCTTACAGAGGATTTTGTGTACCAGTTTAAGGGCACCTGCTACTTCATCAATGGGACTCAGCGAGTGAGGCTCGTGGCCACACAAATCTAGAACAAGGAGGAGATTCTCTGCTTTGACAGTGATGTGGGGTGTTTGTGGCTGTAACAAAGCTGGGGCTGTCAAGTGCCAAGAGCTAGAATGCCCAGACGGACCTGCTGGCTGAGTATTGGGCGCACGTAGACACCCTTGGCAGACACTACTATTACCAGACAGCTTCCTTCACTGTTGGGCTGAGAGGTGAGTTTAGGACTGATCAAATTGTGCTCACCTCTGAACTAGTGTGGAAGGCATGTGTGGAAGGCAACTTTTGTGATTCCTAGGATTTTGGTAAAATTGGGAAGGCATTTAAATTCAAGGAAAATCTGTTGCAAGACTTGGCAAAACAGAGTTGGGAGAGTGTGTTAGTCAGTTTTGAGTTACTGCAATAAAATGCTTGAGATAATTAACATAAATAGAGGAGAGATTTATTTTAGTCCATGGTTGGCTGATAGCACTGACTTTGAGCCCATAGTGAAGTAGCACAACACAGTGGGAATATACAGAGGAGGAAAGCATTGTTAGTTGATTGTATTCTGTGAAAATCAGACTGTACTTAAATCAAGACAACCAGGACATTATTAGACCAAATAATCTTAATGGACCATGATGGTATATGCATTGCTGACATAGATATTTATAAAAGGGACATTTTATTTGTTTTTTTTTTTCATTTAAAAATCAACATATAATATTGGTACTTATTTATGAGGTACAGTGTTGTAATTCAACACGATGTGCTGAGATCAAACTGGGGAGATCAGTATTTCCACTTCCTGAAATATTATCATTTTTATGTATTGGCAACCCAAACTCTTCTTCTCTAATTTTTGCAAAGTGTGTAATATTAATTATTGTAGACTATCCTTTGTTGAGCTGTATAACATTAAAAGTGCACCCCTCCTCGTAGGTTTGATTCCCATTATTCACCCTCTCACTATTCCTTTCCTAGGCTGTGGTGACCTCTATTCTACCCTCTATTTCTATGTGATCAACTTTTTTTTTTAATCTTCCACAAATGGGTGAAACCTTTGGTATGTGTGAACACTAATATGTGCTATTTTCTCCACTTTTGTATTAAAGGAGGGACTAAAGCCCACAGCGAGACCCTCTTTGCTGCCTTATTCTCTGACTTCATTTTTTGCTGTCATTCATCCTAGTGGAGCCTATGGTCACCATCTCTCCTGCAGGACAGAGGCCCTAAACCACCACAATTTGCTGATCTGCTCAATGACAAATATTATCCTCGACAAGTTAAAGTCAGATGGTTCCGCAATAAAGAGGAAGAGACTTCTGGAGTTGTGTCCACACCACTTATTCAGAATGGGGATTGGACCTACCAGATTCTTGTGATGTTGGAAGTAATACCCCAGCATGGAGATGTCTACACTTGCCATGTGGAGCACCCCAGCCTCCAGAGCCCCATCACTGTAGAATGGTGTAAGGGCCACTTCATTGATACCAGAGGTTCAGCAGAAAGAAACAAAGGCAGGAAGGACATTGGGTCTTGTGGGCTTGGGGTCCTTCCTTTCCTCTGCTGTTGGACACATTCATACCTTCTCTCCTACACAAATCGTGGTGTCATTTCTGTGCCTAGAGTCATGGAGGCCTGAGATCTCAAGTCAAAAGGCAGACACTGAGTATTGACCTCCTTTCTTTCCAAGATATTATTGCTTTATGTAACCTGATCCCCAGGCTGAGGTTCAGCTTGGCAATGTATCTTCTGCAGTAGTGAAATTTTAGGCTTTAACATTAAAACTAATATTTGGGGATGGTCTCTGGATTTTCAGACAGACCTACCCTGGGGATCCACTCTCCCTTTTCTTCCTGAGCCCTCATCCACCCACTGTTCTCCTGGGGTCTCTGCATGCCCTTGACCCTCCTCTGTTTGTCTCTTATATCTTGGGTTGGACTCCAAGGTTTCTGACGAGGACTCTGTGGGATGTGGGGACAGTCGCTGATGCACAGGCTTCTACTTCCCAGGGGCACTGTCAGAATCTGCCCAGAACAAGATGCTGAGTGGCATTGGGAGTCTTGTGCTGGGACTGATCTTTCTTGGCTTGGGTCTTATTGTCCACTTTTGGAATAAGAAAGGTAAGTCACCTGTAGAGAAAATGGGGAAGACTGGCGCTAGGACTACGTGTTTCAGTTGTAATTTTTCTTATCTCAGTTAAAAGGGGGAGCAAAAATAGGGATAGAAGTAGATTGCAGAAATTAGAAAGGCCTGAGTCCTCCTTGTCCCAAGTCAAGTTTGCTTCATCACAGAGGACAGTGGTGGAGGGTGATTTTTAGACAGAGAAGCTCTCAGTCCATCCTTACCTATGCCAAGCCCTTGTTAACATGTGACTTCCTTAAAGATGCAGAGACTTTGCTCACTACCTTCAGTGACTGACTCAGTGACTTTGGGGTGATGTCACATGGACTGGAGTGGGAGAGAGAGCAATCTGGATATTCTTTGAATTTTCTTTTGGAACTTGGGACAAAGAGACAGAGAAGCAACTCTTCCTTTGCCCATGTTAAGGAGCTTCTCTGTCCCTTTCTCTTTTTGTTCTTGCTGATGATGGAACAACCCAAAGCTCCACCCACAAGACAGAGCCCTACTCCTCTTGCCCAGAAATGTGACACATGTAAGATAGATAAAGATGTTGGCTGGGTTTGACTGGACACCCTAATACGCTTCAGTTTATTTGTTCTTGGCTTCATGCCACACTCTTTCTCATGTGAGTTTGGTTGGAGGAAAATTTTGGAACATTACACATGGTCTCTGCAGGAAATTTCAGGAACTGTTTTCCAGAACAATCCCCAACCTTTGGCACTGAGTGAGGCTTGTATGATGCTCCCAGACCCCCAGATTACAGAGTGCTGCTGAGCTGGATGTTAGGTGAGATGACAGGAGGTTACAGTTCTTACCTGTCCAGTTAAGTATGTGACCTGTGCTTCACCAAAGCACTTAGACTGCTGATAGAACTGGGGCCTTCATCCACATGCCCCTGCAGAAGCTTTGTGTTCACTTTAGCACAGTATCCTCTTTAATCAGATACCAGGAGAGATGGTGAGGAGTAGGTAGTTGTACAAAATCACCCTTAGTGTTCTGAGTTGCAGAGAGGCCCCAGGGGTATTAGGTAGGGGGCTGACTTTCTCTAGGGATTTCTCTTATGACTTATTTTTTTCTCTCTCCTTCAGGGCTCATGCACTGATTTCCAACATGTTTCTTCCTGTTACCCCTGTTCCATGGTCTACTGCTGTCTTCACCCTTGTGCACAGTTCCTAGACTCCCTTCTCTCTGGCCTGTGAGGAATCCACCTCTGCCAGCCCTGTCCCCCATCAAGACCTGAGTCCCACAGTGCCTGAGCAGCAGATGCAAGGCCTTCTTCTTCTCCGCGTGCTCACACAGACACAGACACACACACACACACACACATACACACACATACAAATTTTATTTGTGATGGACCTTTATTTTATTCATTTATTTATATGTGGTGCTGAGAATCAAACCCAGTGCCTCACACATACTGTACCACTGAGCCAAAACCCCAGGCCCCTGGCCCTCTTCTTGTTCTGGTATTTCCTGAATTTCTGTGACTACTTTCCACCTGACGCTGGGAGCTCTGCTCCCTGTGCTGCCTGACACATCTGTTTGGGCCACAAGTACTTTCAACATGTTTCTGATCTTGTGCTCTGTCTGAAGACTTCCCATAATTAAATGTCAAACTCCTTTATCTATCTATCTATCTATCTATCTATCTATCTATCTATCTATCTATATATATATATATTTGCAAAATTAAATAGATTTGTGAGCCCCTTGTGTTTCTGATTCTGATTGATTAAAAGTGGTGGTGGGAGATACTGACACAGAAATGAACAGATTCTAGAGGGCTAGTTCAGTGATGCCCCAAAAGGGAGGAGACTAGGGGAAGTCATGGGTCCCCATACCTGGTCTAATTCAGATGCCATGTAAAAATGTGAAAAAGTATGAAAACATTCAATTGTCCACCATCCGGGGGCTTGGAAGTTGGGGTTGTGTACAGCATTCTTTCCTGGATTCTGCTGCAGCCTGATTGTTTATTTGAGCTATTGGAATTATTTTGTGCCATTATGTTACCTAACAACACCTAACACTATAAGTTAACCATCCTCACCCCACAAATGTCTCCTGATATTGTTGACTATGTACATGGGGGTAAAAGACAATGATTTTGGGTTGTGTCTGAACTACCAGGTTATATACTTGCCAGTGGGAATTTTATTAGAAAATAATATGTTGATTGCATGTGATGGAAACTCTACTAATACCATCCCAAGAAAAAAATTAATTATTTGGCATATAATTTAAAAGTTCATAAATTAATTTGGCTTCTGAAAAATGCTTATATCAAGGACTAAGATGAGATTCTTTTCTCCTTTGTCTCTTAGTTCCTTCCTTTCTCTCTGACCTTTTCCTCCTGTCTTTTCTCTCTTTTCTCAGTGTGCTTCTTTTTCTACTCTGTAGCTCTTCATCTGTCTGTCTATCTATCCAGTTTTGGTACTGTGGATTGAACCCAGGGGCACTCAACCACTAAGCCACATCCCCAGCCCTATTTTGTATTTTATTTAGAGACAGAGTCTCACTGAGTTGCTTAGTGCCTCACTGTTGTTGAGGCTAGTATTGAACTCATGATCCTCCTGCCTCAGCCTCCTATATCTCCATGCAGCTGGGATTACAGGTGTGTACCACTGTGCCTGGCTGTCTCTTTATTATCATGCATTTTTCTCGATCTCCCTCTATCTGAAGGATCATCTCTCTGTTCATGTATTAAATGGTTTTTCTCACTTTCTTCCATTTGCATTCCTCCATGAATGTCTCTCTCACACGTCTTTTATTTCTTACCTGCATTAGAATGTCTTGCTGTCTTTTTTTTTCTTTTTCCCTCAATCCATCCATTGGGCTGTGCTCATGGTGCACATGATCATTTCTTTCTGTCCTTCTATAGACCATTATCTTTCTCCTTGTCTGCATTCTCTCTTTGTGTTTATCTCTCTGCCTCTCTTTATCCATCTTTGCCTGTGTTTCTTTCTCTCTTGCTTTGCTCCCTGTGTTTGTCTGAGTACTGCTTTTCCTGATAGTTCTTATTTTCTCCTCTGGAAATATGGGTATGTAGAGGAACATCTCAGACTTCCAGCCTATCATCTGAATAGCAAGAGATCAAATATGTCAACTCCAGTTTAACCATCTGGAGAAATCCCTGATAGAGTGACATTCCAATTTCTCAACCAATCATTTTAGCCATGAGATATAGGATTCTAAGTCAGGCCTTAGTTTTGAACCAATTTCTGTGCAGAAAGACAGATTTTATTTTCCTCAAAAAAAAAAAAAAAAGGAAAGTATGAAAAACAAAGCAAGGCTGGATAGATGGTAATAGTAATAATTATAATATAATCATAGTGATATCAACTGTCATTCCCTCTATATAGGAAGTGTCCTTCTCTGTTTCTTTTCCTACTCATTAAAAGTTTGTTGCCAAGGGAATAGCTCAGTGCTAAAGCCCTTTTCTAGCATGCAAGAGGTCCTGGGTTTGATCCTCAGCCCCACACCCTTCAAGTATAATTTATGTAGTTTTTATGCAATGAAAGTTTTATTTTTGCCATTATAGAAAGAGAATTTCAAATCATATCAACTTACAAATCCAAGCTCTCTGGTTACATGAATTTATCTTTATTTGCTTTGAGTGTTCATTATTGACTCTGTAAATGATGGTGGAAGGATAAACTCATCTACCTTCAAAACATGAGGAAATAATAGCATAATAACAATAAAAGTATAATCATAAATCACTTTTGCTCACATAAAGTGGTATTTGATAATCTGGGTGAAGTCAGTCCTCATTGCTTATTTATGCTACCTATTACCAGATGAGGAGGAGGGAAGCCACTGGGATACAAATGCAGTAGCTTCTGGAATTATATAATAGAACACCCCCACACTCATTTCCAACATATATCTGCCACTACTATCTACTTTGGAGGGGTCATCAGGGAAAATAAAGTTGTCAAAGTTAGGGCAGGTATTGATACATTTGATATTTGTTCTGTCCATGTAAGTCTGATGGTAAACATTTACAGTATGGATCCCCAGGATGTCCTACTACTTGAGTTTTTCTAAAAAGAGATCAGTAGTATCTCAGGTTCTCAGAGTCCTGCATTATTTATATTTAAATAATCAGATCACATACTTTGAAATGCTATGCCTTATGGTATTCAGTAAGTGCTTAGTAAATATTCGCTGGTTGCTCATGAAGACCTTTGTTTCATGGGTTAGCCTATTCCTGGAATCTTTTTACTTTTTTTTGTATCATTTTTTAATCATACACTTTGATGTACATAGTGTCTCTTTCCCTCACTCATGATGGCAAAATTGTCTTGGCTATTTTGTCACTTTGACACATATAGTGGTAGTGATGGTGGGGTATCTCTATACAGCAGGATTTTATTTTTTATTTTTCAGTGTTAACTTTTGTGTTTTTATATTTTCCTGTTTTGGAATATGCAATAATATTCTTTTTTTTAATCTACAAAATGTTTCATTCACTACCTCTACTTTCAACATCCTTTGTGCACTTCTAAACATCCAGGAATTCTAGATATTTCAAATAAGGACTTAAATTTGAATAAACCACACACATATAACAATGGTTATATCTGAAAGTGTTTTCTAAGTAGGATCATTCTGGCCTAGTATCCTTCATTTCTTCCACTTCTTTTTCCTATGTTACCTGTGTCATATCTGAGTGTCATATAGTGTGATATTACAATTTCAATTCCAAAAGGCCCTTTCATAAGACTGTCTTTCTATGAATTTTAACATAAAGTCTACAAAATGTGTTAGTTTACTAACTCTACTTTTGTTATACATTGGCAACCTCTTTAATATCTAGAGGCTATATATTACAAAATTAAGACTCTTTTGTCCAGTATATACACAATATATACAGAAAAGCAAAGTTAAATAAAATGCACATTGCAGGGCAATGGGTAAGCTGAAATCGTCCAGCAGACTTAACAAAACCTTTTGCAACTTCCCTCCTGCCTCCCTCAGCCCAGTGAACAAGTACAGACAGTGTTCTGTTCAGAGGTGGTTTAACAATTCCAGACACAGTATTTCCCATCCATTTTTAAAAGCTATTTATAAAATGTTTTATTCTACTACTTCTAAGTTCATCAAACACTTCGAAATATATAGAAGGACTAGATATTCCACATAAGAACCTGTCCACTAGGCACACACATAAATAAAATTGCACACACAACCATGGTTATAATCAGAAGTATCTTCTAATATTTTGTCCTTGAAACTTTCGGTCCTCACTTCCTTTTCTCTACTTTCAATCCAGTGGACAAGTAGAAACATGAATGCTTAGAGATGGTTGAACGAATTCACATCCAAAAGTTATTTATAGAGGACAAGCTTTCCTATGAATTTCAACACACAATGTACAAAATGTGCTAATGTTACTAACTACTTGGTCATACACTCTTTAACATCTAGAGACTAGATGTTGCAAAACCGGGTCTCATTTGTCCATTGTATATACTAGATACACAACAAAACAAAATGCACAAAATGTATAGAATACTGATGTCTGAACATGTCTAAGTATGAACACATGAACATATTACCCTTTGCAATTGTTCCTGCCCTCCTCCACATCACTCAACAAGTACAGATAGTACTATAGTGCTCACAGAGGTAGTTTCACAGTTCCATTCCAAAAAGACAACATTTTATATGAATTGTAGCAAAATGACATTTGACTACCTCTATATTTAACATACAGTGGGCACTTCTAAACATCTAGACAGACTAGGAGTTTCAAGTAAGAACTCAATTTGTTCACTGTGTACACAAGAGTCTTAAATAAGTTGCACACATGTAACAATAGTTCTAATTTGAAAATGTCTTCAAAATGTGAGTATTCTGGCCCTTCACTGACCCAGTGGGCTATAATACTCAAATTTTCAGAAGACAATCTTTCTTAGGTATTTTAACACAAAATATACACAATTTGTTTATTAATTCTACTTTTGTCATATACTGGCAAGCTCTTTAACATCTAGAAAGGATTAGATTAGGATTCATTTGTCCTTTATATACTCTACATACAGAACAAAGTAAAACAAAACCCATAGACACAGAAACAACCCTTGCTACACTGGCATGGTGCTCCTGAGGAGCAGCTCACAATCTGCACCACTAAACAGGGGGTTTGGCTATTTCCCCCAAAACATTTTATAGAAAATTTACAAAATGTATTATATTTTAGCATTTGTACTTTTAACATATACCTGGCACTTTAGAACCTCTTGAAAGTCTAGATATTTCAAAACAAGTACTTAGCATTTTCAACTATATATACAGTAATGAGGAATAAAATGCCCAGATAACAATCATTATTTTATGAAAAATGTCTTTTACACAAAACCATCTGGCACGGGACCTCCTCTGTCTCACCATCAAAGGTACCTCCACGTCCTATAACTTACTGGACAAATGTGGACGAGTGTCCCTCCTAGAGCTGGTCTAACAAATCCATTTCAAAGTCCCTTCCAGAAGACATTTCTGAGTTTTTAACACGGGCATTTACAGATGTCACCGTGTACCTCTATCACACGTGGGCAACCTCTTTACATTTACAAGGTCCTGACGTAGCACTAGTTTTAAAGGTGGGGGAGTTGAGAGCGACCTTTCATATTGTACACACAGGCTTCTACAAAGGGCCACGGAATCTTCCTGTAGGGTGGTGGCATTTCCAGTGGGTCACTTGCGGCCTGTTGCTCTGCAGGCTCTCTATGTAGGAGTAACACCGAGCGCCAGGTCTAACCAGTACACCCTGGTCATCTGGGCGTTAATCACCTTCCAGGGCAGTTAAGGCCTCTGCCTTCTCTTACAAGGTGGTGTTGCCAGAAGCCAGCACCAAGGGGTCACAGAGGGCCCTGCTCTGTGCTGCTCTGCTGTCCAGGGTGTGGCTGAGCTTTAGGTGTCTACTAGCATGTTGGCCCTTGAAGTCCCCTCTCGCCTCCACCGCATTGGAGGACCGCCTTTCTTCTCCACTTGTCCTGCCTACCTCCATCCATAGGCCCCAGGTCCTCAGTGGCGGTTCTGCCTGGAACCTACAGGATTGGGACAGCAGACCAGGCAGCAGCAGGGTCTGGGTCTGACAGGTCGCCACAGCCCTCAGGTCATCCAGCCTTGACAGCCTGGGTCAGCCAGTGAGCAGGCATGGCCAGGGCTCCAGGGTCTGCAGGGCAGAGGCCATGTCCTGTCCCCAGGCCCTCAGCTCACCTGCTGACCTGTGGCAGAGGGCCCCAGAGAGTCCCCAGGAGCAGGTCATGCTCCGTTTCTCATCACTCTCTCTTCCAGAACTGATTCTGCAATAACCTTATTTAAAAAATCTTCAATATTCCTGTAATCCCAGCAGCTAGGGAGGCTGAGGAAGCAGGATGGTGAGTTCAAAGCCAGCCTCAGCAATTTAGCCAAGCCCTAAATAACTTAGTAAGACCCCGTCTCTAAATAAAATATAAAAAGGGCTGAGGATGTGCCTCAGCAGTTAAGTGCCCCTGAGTTTAATCCCTGGTAGGAAGAAAAAAAAATCTTCAATGCTGTGTTTTCAACAGAAATAGCATGCTTTGTCATATAAGATCTTGAAGTCAATAATTTTGCTGAACTCTTATAAATCTCATGAGCCATCTTTAGAATTGTTGGCATTTCTTGTATCACATTTATATTATCTGTTAAAAAGATAGTTTTGTTTCCTCCTTTTCTCCTATTTTAGCTTTGTCTCCCTTTCTAACTCTCTGTAATGTTGGGACAGACATTCAGTAACCTACCAAGAGGGTGTTGCTATAGCTGCCATTTTTGTTTCATTAAAAATTGTCCTATTTTGAAGTTCTTATTCTAAGGCTTTCTCTTGATTATGCCAGAGGCCAGAAAAAAATGATTGTTTTCTAATTTCTATTTACCAGAGAAAGCATGTTAAAATGAGGGGGTTCTCTAAGATATCCTTTTCATTTTAATTTAAATTTTATGTGGACTCAGAAGATGGTTAATTATTCAATGTTGCTGAAGTCTTTCATTCACTGATACAGACAAAACCCCCAAAACCATGTTCTTAAATTTAGTGCTCAACAAAGGAGTTCAAAGTCATAGGTACTACAGAAGAGGGAGCTGAATTGCCATCAAGGATTTTTTCTTCTATTCAACTGATAGACACGGAATATTGATAAAAGAACAGTGGCAGAGCAAATTTTTCTTTAGCTGATTTTAGGAAGATAAGAGTTTATTACAAAGCTTAATATAGCTCAGAGAATTACCAGAGGAATAGAAGAAGCTGAATAAGGTCACTGAAGAAGCTACTACCTCTTCTCTAACCAGGGAACCACATTGGTTGGGATAGCCACATGGGGAAGCCCCTCCATTTAGTGAGCTGCTCTGATCAATTTGCACTGGTAAAGGGGACTTGCTATGTGTTGCCTCTTTACATCCCTAAAGTGATTTATCAGATATGAGGATCTTTCCTCATTCCAACACAGAAAAATAAGGTAACTTTTCAGCTGAAAGAACATCTAATCATGTTCAACTACCACCAGAACGCTTCTGATTAGCCAATCTAAATGTCACCAAAGGTTACCCAGGAAGCGTCCTCTTCAAAGCTGCACCTTCTGAAGTCAGGAGAATGCACTGGAAGAGGTTGAGAACTGTTTTATTCCAACCCACTACATAAGGGAATAGGGCACTCTTAAAATTTTTTTCACTTCTATTAGTAGTATAAGTAATTTTCAGATCAAATCTTCTTCCATGGAAATTACGAGTGATTGTCTTAGATTAGATTATGTGCAAATCAATAGTTTTTTGGCCCAACAGGCCTTTTCTACTTAATGAAACAGCAACCACTCCAACAAAACAAAACAATAAATTAAAGATAATCTTTTCCTTAAAACTCACATAACATTAATTTAAATATAATTCTTTACAAGAAATAATTGACTTGCCTGTGTCTTATGCTCTATTTTAATATATTTTTACAACTTGTTTTCTTAAATGAATGATGGCCTTCTTCCTTTTTCATCTCTCAAACCATAAATTATGGTTTCAGTGGAGAAAAGTCAGCATTACCACAATTTCCCTTTCAGTCAGCTGTGGCCAGGAGTTTTCAGAAAATAACAGAGTAATCCGAGTAACTTCCTTCACTATGTCTCTTACTATGGTTTTATTAATTCATGAATGGCATTCTTTTTGTCTCCCAATTAACTTAGCTATACTGTCTCCCTATTTGTTGCTCTCACATGCAAAGTTGGTCCCTGCTTTAGGAGTTGCACTTACTGTTCTTGCTGACTGGAGTGTTTTGCTATAGATTTCGAATAGTTGGCTTTTTCTTGTCATTCAAGTTTCAGTTCAAATAGTATATATGAGACTAGCCATACCTACTCATTCCCTCAATTATGTTGTTTTTCTTAAGGGAACATTCATTACCATCTAACTTGGAATATTACCTGGCTCATATTATGTAATGAAACAAATAACATATGTATACATTAATCTCACTAAGACGTTAACCCTGATTTTAGATGACACAAATCACTATAATATATTAGCATAAAATAAAATACAGAAGAAGGAAATGAGCATTGAAGATATGTGGGACATTATGTAATGGTTTAATATAATTAAAATTATTCTAGAAAGAAGTGATAAAGGATGCAGGAAAGGAAACAGATAATGGCAGAGAACTTTCTAAAAACCAATTAAAGACAAAACACAGGTTCAAGAAAGTCAACTTCATAGGCAAAAAAAATGCCTTTAAATAGTATGAATAACTTGCTGGAAACCAAAAATAAAGGGAAAAGCTTTCAATTAATGAGAGGAAAAAATGCATTATTTTCAGAAATGAATGAGTTAGGATTAACTTTCAACAAAAAGAATAAAATCCAGAAAACAATGGAAGACATCACTAAAATCCATCAAGATCATCCTTGGCCCCCAGAGAAACCTAGAATCCCAAAATCTTCTAAAACATTCTTTAGTAGTAATGCTCAGAATCTTTCTGTACTGGCTAAGTTGGAACATAGCCCACTAAAGTCTCTCTTTCCCAGTGATCATAATGGAAAATATTGAACAGAATGTGTAAAGTGTCACCCATGGACATTGAAAAGTAAACAGTAGCAGGAGGGAAGTGGAATCTGAAGAAATGGCAGTCAGGGAGGGGTTCCTGGTTCTTCTCTCTTTTCTCTCTTGGCTTTGGCTGGTGCCGCAGTCTGGCTGGGCACAAATCACGAGCCACTGAAGCAGGAACAAACTTTATTTCTGAACTCCACCAGCACGCTCCACACATGCTCCTGGACACCAAGCGGCTCCTCCAGGAACCAGCAGCCGGAAATATCCTCTGGAAATCCCTCCTCCTGCACTTCCCCAACCAATGGGAATTCTCCGGGAATCCCCACGAGAACTCCAAAGTAGCGTGAGAACTCAAAAGTAGCAGCTGAGGCGGATAGTAATGCCTCACCTGTCAACCAATACTATTGGCAAAATGCCAGGGGCCATTCCGACTCAGCTGTGGCTCTCAGCAGGCTGGGGTAACTGTGGTCATGGAGCAGAGAGAAGAAACTCCCAAGACACTCCCTGTTTCTAGCCAGAAGATTGGAAAGGGGAAAGTTATAGAGAGTATGTGGGAAATACACCTTGTTTGTTTTTGTTTTATTTTATTTTTCTATTCTAGCTCTGTCCTGGGTGTGATCAAAACCAAGAAGCTGCACTAAGGTGCAGTGGTGGAGGCATTAAAAAACCCAAGGGCAAAACCCATTTGACAGCCATAAAAACTGTGACTTATGGAGGTTGAGGATATTTCCATATTATTTTTCTCTCTTCTATTTTGACATTTTGCCTCAAAAGCAGCTCTAATTGTGTGGAACCATATAATAGTACTGGAAACTATTTTGAGAGAAGCTCATCTTTCTGGACTTAGAAACTGGTAAAGGGACCCATAGGAACTGAAGTGTGTGGAGAAATGACACAGAGGAGAGAGATGTTCTATGAATTCTTCATCATAAACCTTGGGGATCCCAGGATGCACCTGAGTGGCACAGTCTTCCACCAGCTCACCAAATGCGTTAGTAACTGGGCTATAAAATAACCACCATCCAAGTGCCAGACAAAACACTGAGTGGCATATGCTCAAGGCAGGCACAGAGCAGCATTGCAAAGGATTAAGAAACTGTACTGTCATCAGTACTACCATTTACAGAGATGAGACAGAGCTTGCCTTCTAATTCCGATGATGTTAGTTGCCTGCTAAAGCAAAAATTTCAACATTTCTCAGAGGCTTTAATAGAACACAGAGCTGACATGTATATTCAAGATATGCAGACTATAATCCGAATTTATTTGGCACACAAATAATCCTGGGTAACATGACCACTTCTAGAAGTTTTTAGCATAATTATTTAAAAAAATGGAGATGGTTGTGGTGGCACATATCTATAATTCCAGTGACTTGTGAAGCTGAGTAAGGAGAATCACAAGTTCAAAGGCAGCCTCAGCAACTTATCGAGGACCTAAGCAACTTAGTGAGACCCTATCTCTAAATAACAAATAAAAAACTGGCTGGGGATGTCACTTAGTGGTTAAGTGTCCCTGGTTTCAATCCCCAGCACTCCCACCCCCCAAATAATCTAGAATAAAAAAATGACTTAAGCAAAATAAGAATTCACTAACAAATTTAATAGTACAATGGAAATGACAAGTAAAAGTGCAAATGAATTTGAAGATGGGTTTATATCCAGTATACAATTTGAAGAACAGAATGAGTATTAAAGAAATGAACAGAGATTCAGGGACCTGTGGGACAATAGCAAAAGGTCTAATGTTCATGTCACTGGAGCCCCAAAGAAGAGGAAAAAGAGATTAGGTGCACAAGATGTACTTGAAAAAGAAATAAATTCATATCCAAATACATACATTTATAAACTGAAGAGGCTCAGTGAACCGCAGAATAGATAAAATAAAATAAAACAAGCACCGGAATCATTCTAATCCAATTACTAAAGATTAAAGATAAGAAGTCTTCAAAAGAGCCAGAGAAATATGATAAACTAGATATAAGTCAACAATGATAGCAAGGTGAGGCGACTGAGGTGATGATACCTGTGGTTCCCATCAGGGAAGCCAGCTGGGCAGGTTGGAATGCTGACCCAGAATGAGGGAAAGCCCAAACGTGAGATAGAGTCAAAAGACTATGAATACCAACAGCGGTTGGGGGGCTATCAGGGATTGGAATATCCTTTAATTACTTTCTTTATTACATCTTTTATAATGACTATAATCATCCATAAGCATGAAGGCTGAGTGATAAAATAGGTTTAATGAGGGTTGTCATTGGATCTTGGCAGTAGAAGGGCTGGAATATGGTACCTCCACCATGACATTGTGGTCCATGTGATGTCAGCTGCAGCTGCTGTGGGAGGTTATGAGGAAATCCAGACTCCCTCCCTCAAGCACATCTTGTCCTGCTACTCAGAGCCATCTTCAGGGCCCATCTGGTCTATGTTAACGTGTAGCCTAGGAACTTAGGGGTATCAGTGCCCCTGGAGGCAGTCCTCAACCAATAGAAGTAGAAGACAATAGGTAAGACTTTTGTCCTTTAGATGACAGTTAGGGAAGGTGTTCTGCCTACTGTGCAGCAATATCATCTCCATTGCCCAGAGTAGTAATTTTAATAACACATCCCTTTTTGTGTGTGTGTGTTTTCCCCTCCTTTACCCTTTCTCTATTCTTTTCCATCATTCTTGTTCCCAATAAAACCACCTGTACCTAAGTCCTTGTCTTAAACAGTTAGTTATCTGTGTGATCCTCATTAACGGACAGGTTAAATGCCAAAGAGAAATATGCTGTACTTTATGTTTTACCAAGAATGTGGACCTATACTTAATTATCCCCCTCAATCTATACTTATTTTTTTCTAATATTATTTCTTATCTCAAGATCAGTAACAGGTTTCCAGTAGCATTTATTCCTTTGTTAATTTAGAAAGACAAGAAGTCACTAGTTTTTCAGTATGATGGAGTTCTTGAAACTGTTGTCCTACATTGCTTATCTGAGAGACATGTGTCCCTTTTACATGATCTATAGAACCCTTAAACAGAGTCTAGAAGCAAAGGAAGAACTTATCAACCCCTTTGGTATTTTATTATCAATACATGCAAGATACCTCTTTTTCACACTTTGACAACACAAGAGAAAACAATTTATTTAGATCCAAATCATTTCTTTGTTCTTTTTGTCAATACAAACCTTGAAAGAAAATGATTCTGATGAAGCTACCAAAAATTAGAATATAACATTCATGCTTTTAACAATGAGTATCTCCAAGAATGAAATCTGAACCAAACGGATCTTCTGGGTCACAGGATACCAAACCCTAATTTATTATTTTTAAATTTTGCTTTCCTGCTTTTTTAGTAACTTGCTATATACCACTTCCCTCTTTCCTTGTTTCTTTATAAGATTTTTGCTTTTCCATGAAGTACTCACTTCTTCCCTCTTGTCTTGATTTGTGTCACATGAGACCTGCCACTTCCAGTTTCAGGTCTAAATTTGGCATTTGTAACTTAGCCTCAAACATCACTGGGGAGGTTCTTGTAGGATGGTGACTGTGGAACTGGAAACCACCCATACTGCTAATCCCCTGCCTTCAAAAAAAGGAGAAAACAGACTCTCATCAGGAGATTGCTAACCCAGAACCCTATGTAAAGCATCCTTTACAGAATAGATGGGCATTCTGTTTTTTTTTTTTTTTTTTAATGATAAAAGTAAAACGTCGCAAGCAAACCTTCTACTGATCTCTAGATTTGATACAGTTGAAGACTTTGGGGTTGTATAAAGCCATACCTAGTTGTCTAGTAATTTAATGCCTGGCTATGACTACTCAAATTTTAAGGATGGTTTTGAGCCTGTGTGGGAAGATGAGAAAAACAAACGGGGTGGAAGATGGCTCATGACACTGAACAAAAGGCAAAGACAAAGTGGACCTTGACCGCTTTTGTCTAGAGACACTGCTGTGCCTTATTGGAGCAACTTTTGATGACCACAGTGATGATGTATGTGGAGCTGTTGTTCATGCTAGAGCTAAAGGTGATAAGACAGCAACATTGACTTACTGAATGTGAAAACAGAGAGGCTGTTACACATATAGGGAGAGTATACAAGAAAGATAGAGATTGGTTATCAGTCTCATGAAGACACAGCTACTAAGAGAGGCTCTACCTCTAAAAATAGATTTGTGTTTAAGAAAGGGCCTTCTGAGTGTTCTCAAGGAAGACTGCCTCAAGCAATAGAGATTTGGGGCTGAGGCAAAGCCTCTTCAAAAGCAGAGTGGACTGCATTTAATTTTTATTCCATTTAAATATTGCTAAGATGTAAGGAAGTCTCATTTACCTTTATCTAATGTTTTGATGTTCATTTTTAAAAAATTAAAAATAGAGTGTCCAATATCCCAATCAAAGAATTGCAATCAACACAGTTCCCCAGATTCCATAAATGCATTCCTGGCCCATTTTGTATTAGCTTAATAGAATTGCCATTACAAACAAGTTTTACCCATTGACAATATTCGAAAGGACTTGCATTTCTATATTTTAATAAGAAAAAAATTGAGTTTATGTTCCATTGTATGCTGGGCTTATTCTGCTGGTTTGAAAGAATATGATGCATACAGTTTTCTAGCAATTTTCATTGTTTCTTTTGACAGCATTTTATTTACTGTACTCTTGATGATGGGTGCTAGATTTTAATTTATTTGTTTCTCTACTTGATAACACTGATGATTCTAATTTCAGTTTTCCATTTCCCTCATGTAACTTGGGTGAAGCATCTAGGAATATGACACAAAAGTGTAATAAGTATTAATTTCGTGCATATTTTGTTTTTTTTTGTAACTACAAATTTTTTTTTAGTTCTTCCTTTTTATTTTTATTTATTTATTTTTAAATTTTTTATTGTTGGCTGTTCAAAACATTACATAGTTCTTGATATATCATATTTCACACTTTGATTCAAGTGGGTTATGAGCTCCCATTTTTACCCCATATACAGATTGCAGAATTACATCAGTTACACATCCATTGATTTACGTATTGCCATACTAGTGTCTGTTGTGTTCTGCTGCCTTTCCTATCCTCTACTATCCCCCCTCCCCTCCCCTCCCCTCCCCTCTTCTCTCTCTGCCCCCTCTACTGACATTCATTTGTCCCCCTTGTATTATTTTTCCCTTTCCCCTCACTTCCTCTTGTATGTACTTTTGTATAACCCTGAGGGTCTCCTTCCATTTCCATGCAATTTCCCTTCTCTCTCCCTTTCCCTCCCACCTTTCATCCCTGTTTAATGTTAATCTTCTTCTCATGCTCTTCGACCCTACTCTGTTCTTAGTTACTCTCCTTATATCAAAGAAGACATTCGGCATTTGTTTTTTAGGGATTGGCTAGCTTCACTTAGCATAATCTGCTCTAATGCCATCCATTTCCCTGCAAATTCTATGATTTTGTCATTTTTTAATGCAGAGTAATACTCCATTGTGTATAAATGCCACATTTTTTTTATCCATTCATCTATTGAAGGGCATCTAGGTTGGTTCCACAGTCTTGCTATTGTGAATAGTGCTGCTATGAACATCGATGTAGCAGTGTCCCTGTAGCATGCTCTTTTTAGGTCTTTAGGGAATAGACCGAGAAGGGGAATAGCTGGGTCAAATGGTGGCTCCATTCCCAGCTTTCCAAGAAATCTCCATACTGCTTTCCAAATTGGCTGCACCAATTTGCAGTCCCACCAGCAATGTACAAGTGTACCCTTTTCCCCACATCCTCGCCAGCACTTGTTGTTGTTTGACTTCATAATGGCTGCCAATCTAACTGGAGTGAGATGGTATCTTAGGGTGGTTTTGATTTGCATTTCTCTGACTGCTAGAGATGGTGAGCATTTTTTCATGTACTTGTTGATTGATTGTATGTCCTCCTCTGAGAAGTGTCTGTTCAGGTCCTTGGCCCATTTGTTGATTGGGTTGTTTGTTCTCTTATTGTCTAATTTTTTGAGTTCTTTGTATACTCTGGATATTAGGGCTCTATCTGAAGTGTGAGGAGTAAAGATTTGTTCCCAGGATGTAGGCTCTCTATTTACCTCTCTTATTGTATCTTTAGCTGAGAAAAAACTTTTTAGTTTGAGTAAGTCCCATTTGTTGATTCTAGTTATTAACTTTTGTGCTATGGGTGTCCTATTAAGGAATTTGGAGCCCGACCCCACAGTATGTAGATCGTAGCCAACTTTTTCTTCTATCAGACAGCGTGTCTCTGATTTGATATCAAGCTCCTTGATCCATTTTGAATTCACTTTTGTGCATGGCGAGAGAAAGGGATTCAGTTTCATTTTGTTGCATATGGATTTCCAGTTTTCCCAGCACCATTTGTTGAAGATGCTATCCTTCCTCCATTGCATGCTTTTAGCCCCTTTATCAAATATAAGGTAGTTGTAGTTTTGTGGATTGGTTTCTGTGTCCTCTATTCTGTACCATTGGTCCACCCGCCTGTTTTGGTACCAGTACCATGCTGTTTTTGTTACTATTGCTCTGTAGTATAGTTTGAAGTCTGGTATCGCTATACCGCCTGATTCACCCTTCCTGCTTAGCATTGCTTTTGCTATTCTGGGTCTTTTGTTTTTCCATATGAATTTCATGATTGCTTTCTCTATTTCTACAAGAAATGCCGTTGGGATTTTGATTGGCATTGCATTAAACCTGTAGAGAACTTTTGGTAATATCGCCATTTTGATGATGTTAGTTCTGCCTATCCATGAACAGGGTATATTTTTCCATCTTCTAAGATCTTCTTCTATTTCTCTCTTTAGGGTTCTGTAGTTTTCATTGTATAAGTCTTTCACCTCTTTTGTTAGGTTGATTCCCAAGTATTTTATTTTTTTTGAAGATATTGTGAATGGAGTGGTTGTCCTCATTTCCATTTCAGAGGATTTGTCGCTGATATACAGGAATGCCTTTGATTTATGCGTGTTGATTTTATATCCTGCCACTTTGCTGAATTCATTTATTAGCTCTAATAGTTTCTTTGTAGACCCTTTTGGGTCTGCTAGGTATAGAATCATGTCATCTGCAAATAGTGATAATTTAAGTTCTTCTTTTCCTATTTTGATGCCTTTAATTTCTTTCGTCTGTCTAATTGCTCTGGCCAGTGTTTCGAGAACTATGTTGAACAGAAGTGGAGAGAGAGGGCATCCCTGTCTTGTTCCAGATTTTAGAGGGAATGCCTTCAATTTTTCTCCATTCAGAATGATGCTAGCCTGAGGCTTAGCATAGATTGCTTTTACAATATTGAGGTATGTTCCTGTTATCCCTAGTTTTTCTAGAGTTTTGAACATAAAGCGATGCTGTACTTTGTCAAATGCTTTTTCCGCATCTATCGAGATGATCATATGATTCTTATTTTTAAGTCTATTGATGTGGTGAATAACACTTATTGATTTCCGTATATTGAACCAGCCTTGCATCCCAGGGATGAATCCTACTTGATCATGGTGCACAATTTTTTTGATAAGTTTTTGTATCCGAGTGGCCAGAATTTTATTGAGGATTTTTGCATCTAGGTTCATTAGAGATATTGGTCTGTAGTTTTCTTTCTTTGAAGTGTCTTTGTCTGGTTTAGGTATCAGGGTGATGTTGGCCTCGTAGAATGAATTTGGAAGTTCTCCCTGTTTTTCTATTTCCCGAAGTAGCTTGAAAAGTATTGGTATTAGTTCCTCTTTAAAGGTTTTCTAAAACTCTGCTGTATACCCATCTGGTCCTGGGCTTTTCTTAGTTGGTAATCTTTTGATGGTTTCTTCTATTTCCTCAATTGATATTGGTCTGTTTAGGTTGTCTATATCCTCCTGACTCAATCTGGGCAGATCATATGACTTAAGAAATGTATCTATGCCTTCACTATCTTCTAATTTATTGGAGTATAAGGATTCAAAATAATTTTTGATTATCTTCTGTATTTCTGAAGTGTCTGTTGTGATATTGCCTCTTTCATCCCGTATGTTAGTAATTTGAGTTCTCTCTCTTCTTCTCTTCGCTAGCATGGCTAAGGGTCTGTCGATTTTGTTTATTTTTTCAAAGAACCAACTTTTAGTTTTGTCAATTTTTTCAATTGTTTCTTTTGTTTCGATTTCATTAATTTCAGCTCTGATTTTAATTATTTCTTGCCTTCTACTTCTTTTGCTGTTGTTTTGCTCTTCTTTTTCTAGGATTTTGAGATGAAGTATGAGATCATTTATTTCTTGGTTTTTTCTTTTTTTAAGGAATGAACTCCAAGCAATGAATTTTCCTCTTAGAACTGCTTTCAATGTGTCCCATAGATTCCGATATGTTGTGTCTGTGTTTTCATTAATCTTTAAGAATTTTTTAATTTCTTCCTTGATGTCTTCTATAACCCATTGATCATTCAGTAACCTATTGTTCATTCTCCAAGTGATGTATTCTTTTCCCTTCCTTCTTTTATCGTTGATTTTCAGTTCCATTCCATTATGATCAGATAGGATGCATGGTATTATCTCTACTCCTTTACATTGTCTAAGAGTTTCCCTGTGACATAATATATGATCTATTTTTGAGAAGGATCCATGTGCTGCTGAGAAAAAAGTGTAACTGCTTGATGTTGGGTGGTATACTCTATATATGTCAATTAAGTCTAGGTTATTAATTGTGTTATTGAGTTCTATAGTTTCCTTATTCAACTTTTGTTTGGAAGATCTGTCCAGTGGTGATAGAGGTGTGTTGAAGTCTCCCATGATTATTGTATGGTGGTCTATTAGACTCTTGAACTTGAGAAGAGTTTGTTTGATGAACATAGCTGCACCATTGTTTGGGGCATATATATTTATGATTGTTATGTCTTGTTGGTGTATGGTTCCCTTGAGCAGTATGTAGTATCCCTCTTTATCCCTTTTGATTAACTTTGGCTTGAAATCTATTTTATTTGATATGAGTATGGATATTCCTGCTTGTTTCCGAAGTCCATATGAGTGATATGATTTTTCCCAACCTTTCACCTTCAGCCTATGTATGTCTTTTCCTATCAAATGCGTCTCCTGTAGGCAGCATATTGTTGGGTCTTGTTTTGTGACCCATTCTACTAGCCTGTGTCTCTTGATTGGTGAGTTTAAGCCGTTAACATTTAGGGTTATTATTGAGATATGGGTTGTTCTTCCAGCCATATTTGTTTATTTATGTTACTAAACATGGTTTGTTTTCCTCTTTGATTATTTTCCCCCCTTTAGTGTCCTACCTCCCACTGTTGGTTTTCATTGTTATTTTCCATTTCCTCTTCCTGTAATGTTTTGCCAAGGATGTTTTGAAGAGATGGTTTTCTAGCTGCAAATTCTTTTAACTTTTGTTTATCATGGAAGGTTTTAATTTCATCTTCCATCCTGAAGCTTATTTTCACTGGATACACAATTCTTGGTTGGAACCCATTTTCTTTCAGTGTTTGAAATATGTTATTCCAGGATCTTCTAGCTTTCAGGGTCTGTGTTGAAAGATCAGCTGTTATCCTGACTGGCTTACCCCTAAATGTAATCTGCTTCCTTTCTCTTGTAGCTTTTAAAATTCTCTCCTTATTCTGTATGTTGGGCATCTTCATTATAATGTGTCTAGGTGTGGATCTGTTATGATTTTGCACATTCGGCGTCCTGTAGGCTTCTAGGATTTGGGATTCTGTCTCATTCTTCAAGTCTGGGAAGTTTTCTCGTATTATTTCATTGAATAGATTGCTCATTCCTTTGGTTTGAATCTCTATCACTTCCTGTATCCCAATGACTCTTAAATTTGGTCTCTTGATGTTATTCCACATTTCGTGGATGTTCTGCTCATGGTTTCTTAACAGTCTTGCTGTGCTTTCTATGTTCTTTTCAAGTTGAAATACTTTATCTTCATTGTCTGATGTTCTATCTTCTAAGTGTTCTACTCTGCTGGTAGTATTCTCAATTGAGTTTTTAAGTTGGTTTATTGCTTCCTGCATTTCTAGGATTTCTGTTTGTTTGTTTTTTATAACCTCTATCTCCCTGTTAGTTGATCTTTTGCTTCTTGGATTTGTTTATGTAATTCATTGTTGAAGTGATCTTTCATTGTCTGATTTTGCTGTCTGATGTCTTCCTTGAGACTCCAGATCATCTGAAGCATGTATATCCTGAATTCTTTATCTGACATTCCATCTGCTGCAGATATTACCTCTTCTAACGTTGGAGTTGACCTGCATTGCTTGTGGTCCTTTCTTTCCTTGTCTCTTCATACTGTTCGCGTTTCTTTCTGCTTGGTGAAACTGTTGTGCTATTGAATTTTCCCCCTATATCTTTATATTGGTCTTGTATAGTTGCAAAGTCTCCCTCGCAGGCGCAGGCGGCGGTTCTGCCCCTCTGCGGGCCACTAGGCTTGTTCTGTCGGTGGTCACAGTTCTTCCTACTTTGCAGGTGCAGGCAGTGGCACTGCCCCTCTGCAGGCCTCTGGGCCTGTTATGTGGGTGGGTCGCAGGTCCGCCTATCTTGCAGGGGGGGAGGGGGCAGCTCTGCCCCTCAGCAGGCCGCTGGGCCTGTTCTTCCGGTGGTCACAGTTCTGCCTACCTTGCAGGGGCAGGCGGAGGGGGCGGCTCTGCCCCTCAGCAAGCCGCTGCACCTGTTCTGCAGGTGGGTTGCAGGCCTGCCTACCTTGCAGGTGTGGTTGGCAGCTCTGCCCCTCCGCGGGCCACTGGGCCTTTTCCGTTGGTGGTCACAGTTCCGCCTACCTTGCAGGTGCGGGGGGGGAGGGCCGCTCTGCCCCTCAGCAGGCCGCTGGGCCTGTTGTGCAGTGGTCCCAGTTCCGCCTACCTTGCAGGCACGGGGGGAGGGGGGCGGCTCTGCCTCTCAGCAGGCCGCTGCGCCTGTTCTGCCGGTGGGTCACAGGCCCGCCTACCTTGCAGGCGTGGTTGGCAGCTCTGCCCCTCCGCTGGCCACTGGGCCTTTTCTGTCGGTGGTCACAGTTCTGTCTACCTTGCAGGCGCGGGGGGGAGGGGGTGGCTCTGCCTCTCAGCAGGCCGCTGCGCCTGTTCTGTGGGTGGTCACAGTTCAGTCTACCTTGCAGGCGCGGGGTGAGGGTGCGGCTCTGATCTTTGGTTTTTAAACATAATTTTACAAAGCCTACATAAATTGTTGCTCAAGTTCACATGAATATTAGCTAACACAATATAATATCACACCTAAAACATGAATTCAAGAAAAGCTGAAAGCTTTTAACCTTTTGTAGAAAAGTAGTAATGTACTTTTGTGTTTTGCAATAAAACCTTCACACAGATTAGGCTCTCATTAACTTAAAAATACATTTAAATTGTATCTCAGTGTAAAAAGTAACATAGAACTTTACATATCTTATGGATAACAAGTCCAGTTATAGAACACAAATGATATAAATAAATCAACATGTTTTTCTTTTTAAATCTAAAATTACCATACAATTTTAGAACACCAGCTTGATATAATGCTCTTTCTAAAGCTTCTACCTTACAGACTTGTATACCTGGAAGATATGGACACATTAACACCACAATTACATTGATGTTTGTATATTAACCAGGTTTAGCTTTTAAAGAAATAACATAGCACAATTCTCTAAAACAACAGCACTTGTTTGACCAGCTGTTTACTTTCTTTAAGATTACTTGCTCAAAAACTTACACTTATAAGCAACTTACACAGACCTTTTTTATATCATTTACTTAAAACCCTCTTAATCATATAGACTCTTATCCAGAAGCACATTTTCCCTCTATTAAATCCATATCTAGAACCTTCTAGTTTCTCTTTTTTATCTGTTAACCTCCTTCTGTTCACATTTTGAAACAATACTTGTAAATTTTTGAATTTAAGCAGATTTAACATTTTATTAGGGCCTTTTTGAACATCTAGAAAAACTTATAAGCTTAATTTTAAAGACATCTTTACTTTCATCTGTTTACCCAATTTAAATTGAACCATTTGAATCACGTGAATCAAAGATATTTGGATCCATTTTTTAATTTTTTATGAGCGCTCCTCATCTGTCAATTGTCATATCACTGCATGATATATGGACATACACACATACAGACATACCGATATACAACATGTAACACAAGTGTAACACAACACAATAGTAAAGGCCTTGTAGCTTTCTCAGGTGAAATCTCATTGCAATGTTTAAAAAAAAACTCCAGTTGATCAAAAATAGAACTTATCAGAAAAACATTAACTTGTCTGTAGGATCAAAATCATGAGCTCAAAAAAAAAAAATACAGAATTTGAGTGCCCATAAAAAGACACTTTTACTCTTTTTTTTCTTGGGCCTCAGATCTGTCTCCTACTGAGTGCTCCAGGCTTCTTCTATTTGCATATCAACTTAAGTACCTATGCATCTTAGGGAACTTGGGCAAGTTTTGCTAATTATCCCATGCCTTTCTCTCAGTCCTACAACCTCAATTGTTAACATTTCTGACCTGTGAAGGAAGGGGAGCATCCAGGAGGGAATGGATGCGGGGTTGGGAGTGTTGCATAGCCCATATGGAGGCAAATGTGATTGGGGCTTTCCCTCAGTGCCATTCATCTACTGATCACCCTAGATACCCCTGAGGGCTGTCAGGAGGGGGCTCAAGAGAAAGGAACCTTAAGAATACGTCTGAGTGTAGCCCAGACCGGAATTCTGCAGTTGTTCCAAACTCTTTCCTCCACCTCCACGCATCCGAGGCAGATTGGGATTCGGGACACTGTGTACTCATGCCAATTGCTCTCCGGGCCCAGACAGAAAAGTTGGAAGTGGCTTTGGCAGAACCCAACATGCCTGCTCTGTATTGAACAGGTGATTGAGAGCTGCCTAGGCCGGGAAACCTCTCACCCGAGTCTTGAAGAGTGGCGGCTGCACTAATTGCATTTAAGTAGCTGTCGGGTGCCCACCTTACCCTCCAGAAAGAAAGAGAGAGAAAGATGCACCTCAAACAGACATGGGGTGCGTGCACTTACCTTGGTGTAGAATCTCGGTCTGGGACCTCCAATATGTTACCGCTGTTGACTGGTGACGAGTTCTTGCTTCCCCAATGTTGAAGAATAACACCAAAGAAGCACGCCGAGGCAAGATCAGAGTAGAAATTAGAAGTTTATTAAAGGACAGCAGAAAAGACTTCTCCCGGAGGAAGAAGGGGACCCAAGAGGAGGAATCCCTCAATCACATTCTTTGCCATAATGAGGATCACCTGTACCACAGATAGTTCCTAATAACATGTTCTTCATTTCCAAGTGAAGCCTCATGAGACTAATCTTTACTTCTGAAAATCTACAAGCAATTTTTCAGGATTACTTTGATTCTTAGGTATTTCTTAGGTATTCACTAAGGAGACTGAGGCTCACTCTTTATAGCTCTCTTCTTTTTCTTTTGGGCCTCCGGAAGAATCATCCTTCACATTCTGTCCATGATTGTGTGGACTTTTTATAGCACACAGCAGAAAATCTTTGCATCCTGTATCCATTTTGCAATTCCAAAGCTTTTTCCATACTGGTTACACTAGTACTGTACCCTTTTCCTGATACATATTTTCTATCTTAGTCCATTTGGGGTTGTCTTAACAACATTCTATAAACCGGTTGAATTATAAATAGCAGAAGTCTCTTTCTCTTAATTCTGGGGCTTAGAAAAACCAAGATAAGGACACCAACAGATGTGACTTTTGCAGAGCCTATTCTCTAGAAAGCCATCTTTTCACTATAACTTCATGTAGCAGAAGGGGCAAGTGAGGCTAGGTGCAATAGCGAATACCTGTAATCCCAGTGACTCAGGAAGCTGAGGCAGGAGGATCACAAGTTCAAAAGCAGCCTTAGCAATTTAGCAAGGCCTATGAAATTTCATGAGACCCTGTCTCAAAGCAAAAATATAAAGAAAAAATTGGAGATACACTCAGTGATAAAATACCCCTAAGTTTAATCCCTAGTACAAAAGAAAGAAAAAATAAAAAGCCAGTGAGAAGTCTTAGAAATATATTAAAAGGGCTCTTGTCTCAGTCTAATAACCCAATCTCCTAAACCATCACTTCAGAAGGTAGGATTTGAACATACAAATTTGGGTAAAGGGACTAATAGCATGTGGTTTCCTGTTTTGCATAGTCTGATGTCAAAGTCCCCATTTCTGTCTTTTCCCTCTTCAAGTAATTGAGAGACAAGTTTTAAAAATTGACTGTTTTAAATTTTAATTAACCAAAAATTATATTTGTTTTCATGCAAATTGTCTTTTCCATGATATTGTATACTTGATGAGAAATAGGTATGTTATGTCTTATTCCCTTCTGTACATCGAGTACTTAGTAAACTTCATGGCACATAGTAGGAATTCTGTAACATTTGTTAGATAAATAAATAAATGATGATTAGGAAGTATTTTAAAGATTTCACTCTGTGTCATTTTTAAATTTTTTCAATAGTTTCTTTTGTTTCAATTTCGTTGATTTCCGCTCTGATTTTAATTATTTCTTGACTTCTGCTACATTTGCTGTTGTTTTGCTCTTCCTTTTCTAGGGCTTTGAGATGAAGTGTGAGCTCATTTATTTGTTGGTTTTTCCTTTTTTTGAGGAATGACCTCCAGGCGATGAATTTCCCTCTTAAAACTGCTTTCATTGTGTCCCATAGATTCCGATATGTTGTGTCTGTATTTTCATTTATCTCTAAGAATTTTTTGATTTCCTCCTTTATGTCTTCTGTAACCCATTGATCATTCAGTAACATATTGTTCATTTTCCATGTGATGTAGGATTTTTCCTTCCTTCTTTTATCATTGATTTCCAGTTTCATTCCATTATGATCAGATAAAATGCATTGGATTATCTCCACCCCTGTATATTTACTGAGGGTTGCCCTATGGCATAATATAATATATGGTCTATTTTTGAGAAGGATCCATGTGCTGCTGAGAAAAAAGTATATCCACTTGATGATGGTTGATATATTCTATATATGTCAGTTAAGTCTAGGTTGTTGATTGTGATATTGAGTTCTATAGTTTCTTTATTCAACTTTTGTTTGGAGGATCTGTCAAATGGTGAGAGAGGTGTGTTGAAGTCACCCATAATTATTGTGTTGTGGTCTATTTGATCTTGAACTTGAGGAGAATTTGTTTTATGAACGTCGCAGCACCATTATTTGGTGCATAAATATTGATAATTGTTATGTCTTGTTGGTGAATGGTTCCTTTTAACAGTATATAATGTCCTTCCTTATCCCTTTTGATTAACTTAGTCTTGAAGTCGATTTTATTCGATATGAGGATGGCCACCCCTGCTTGCTTATGAGGACCGTGTGCGTGGTATATTTTTTCCCAACCTTTCACCTTCAGCCTGTGTATGTCTTTTGCAATCAGATGTGTCTCCTGGAGGTATCATATTGTTGGATTTGTTTTTTTAATCCATGTTACCAGCCTATGTCGCTTTATTGGAGAGTTTAAGCCATTAACATTTAGAGTTACTAGTGATATATGGTTTGTACTTCCAGCCATGTTTGATTATTTACCTTCTTTTTTTTTTTAATTTAATTTAGTTTGTTTCTCCATGGTTAGCTTTCCCCCCACCCTCTGTTTTTATAGAGGCACTTCCCACTGATGATTTTTGTTATTGTTTTTCATTTCTTCCTCGTGTAGTGTTTTGCTCAGGATGCTTTGCAATGCTGGTTTTCTGGCTGCAAATTCTTTTAGCTTTTGTTTATCATGAAAGATTTTTATTTCGTTGTCGTACCTGAAGCTTAATTTTGCTGGATACAGAATTCTTGGTTGGCATCCATTGTCTTTCAGTGTTTGAAATACGTTGTTCCAGGATCTTCTCGCTTTCAGTGTCTGTGATGAAAAATCCGTTGTTAACCTTATTGGTTTACCCCTGAATGTAATCTGCCTCCTTTCTCTTGTAGCTTTTAATATTTTCTCTTTGTTCTGTATATTGGATATCTTCATAACAATGTGTCTTGGTGTTGGTCTACTGTGATTTTGTGTGCTCAGTGTCCTGTATGCATCTACAATTTGTATATCCGTTTCCTTTTTTATTTCTGGAAAGTTTTCTGTAATTATTTCATTCAGCAGGCTACTCATTCCCTTGGTTTGAATCTCTGTACCTTCTTCTATCCCGATGACTCGTAGGTTTGGTTTTTTTATGTTATCCCATATCTCTTGGATGTTTCTCTCGTGATTTTTAACCAGCCTTTCTGAGTTGGCTAGGCTCTTTTCAAGATGATATATTTTGTCTTCATTATCTGACGTTCTGGCTTCTACTTGCTCCACTCTGTTAGTGATACTCTCAATTGAGTTTTTAATTTGGTTTATCATTTCCTTCATTTCTAGAATTATTGTTTGATTTTTTTTATAATCTCTATCTCCTGATAAAGATGCTTAACTTCTTCTTTTATCTGTTTATGTAATTGATTTTCAAAGTGGTCTTTCACTGTTTGGATTTGCTGTCTCGTATCCTCTTTAAGGTTCCATTCCATCTGTCTAAGGTGTTCCTTGAGTTCTTTATATGACCATTTTTCTGCTGACTCTAGGTCCTCCTGAATATTTAGGCTGTCCTTCATTGTTTGTACCCCTTTTCTTCCTTGCTTTTTTATGCTGCTCATGTTACTTCTTGTTCTGCTTGACTGCTGAGTTACTGTTTACTCTTATAAATTTATTTGATGCTTGGGAGGAAAGATATTAGAAGGGAAGGGAAGAAGTCACTAAAGAGAATGAGAGTAGGCAGGTAGGATTCAAGGAAGGGGGAATAAGAAAATTGAAAAGAAATGAAAAGACAAAAGAAACAAAAACAAAATACACACAAAAAAGTTAGAAAATAAAGAAAGAAAAGAAAAAAAATTTTTTTACAAAAATAATAATGATAATAAAAATAATGAAAATTAAAATTAAAAAAATTATAATAATAATAAAAAAAATTAAAAAAAATTAGAAACATTAAAAAAGTTAAAGAACAACAACAATACAAAATTGAAAGTGAAAGAAAAAAAAAGAAAAAGAAAAAAAATGATAATAATAATAATAATAAATGCAGTCATAGAGTTTGATTAATTTCTCTTCCAGTAGGTGGAGCTGTGCCCACTGGGTCAAGCTTCTCCTCTCACTAAGTGGGAACCAATCACTGTGCAGCAGCTCTTCCTCACAGACTGGGCGGGTCTCCAATCCTGAGTGCCTAGGGCCTTCTCTTGTGTTTCCTCAAGCCAGGCCACGCTCACCTGTGACGCTCACCACAATACTGGCTACACGCCATATCTGCTGCTCCTGGGAGCCCTGTTGCGCTGGTTTCAATGCAGTTATCTCCTCCGCCCGTGACGTCAGTTCTCTGCCAAGGTGGTATCACATGTAAATGGTGACCGTTCGTTCCCTTTGCCGGGTGACCAGTGCAACGGGTGGGTCCTGACTGTCTCTCCCAATCCCCGTTTCAATCCTGTGGCCACTGCCTATGAAGGCTCTGTTGGCTTTTACCTCTGTAAGTTCATAAGGGCCAACCAGTTATTTCAGCGGGATTGTTAGTGCTGAGTCACGAGAAGCAGGCGAACCGGAGCTTGGATGCAGCCGATCCGGGCTCGGTGTGTGTGTTCTGAGGGGCCCAGACTGTACACCCCAGATCCACGTCAGCTCAGCATTGCCTAGTGATCCTGGGCAAACAGAATTTATACAGTTTATAGCTCCCTATGCCCGCGCAGTTGAAGAGGTCAGAGACTTGATCTCTCCCCGCCCGCTGCCATGTTAGATCTCCTCAATGATATTCATGTTGCCCTTACAGCTTCCTGGCATAAGCAAGTTCTTGGGATTATACAAACTGCTGCTTCTGTTTCCAGTCCAGATTTCTAGAAATTAAACCCTGCCGCCGTCGCCTCTTCCCTGGGGCCACGCTCAGGGGTGCCGTGCTCGTCCGCGACCGTAGCTGCGCCAAAGAACCGGTGCCCAGCCCCCAGGGCCCAAGCGGCTGCCGCCGTGGCTCTCCGGCTCCCTCCTCTGAAGCACGGGTCCCCTCGCAGGGGCATGCAGAACGACCCCAGAGCAGGCTCTGCCCGAGGGTGCAGCGGCGAACAGGCGACCCAGGCGCTCAAGGCTGCGGTCCAGCCTTTGGAGGACAGGGCTCGGCATGCAGCCCAGCTCCAACCTCTAGGTGCGGCTGCCAGACAATGTAGCCATAGCCATCAAGACAGCCAGCAGAAAGCAAATGGCGGCTCCCGCGGAGTGGATTTTCGGCACAGAAACCGCAGCCCAGCCAACGATCCCAATCCACAAACTCTCCCTGTATAAAAAATATTCAAAAAAAAAAAAAAAAAAGGCAGGGAGCACTGAGCTTTCTTTGCCTCGGGTACTTACAATCATCTGCTGATTACACATTCACCTTTTCTGCCCGGAGTGAAGCGAAAGAGGAAGCAGATGGGAGCAAAGCGCCTGCGGCTTTGGGCGGCAAAGCGTCCGGGAGCCAAGCGTCTCTTTTTCGATCTCTTTGTTCTTCCTGCTGCTTGGCAAAGTGGTCCGCTACAGATTAACGGTGAAAGGGGTTCTTATGCGCTGTGCAAAATCTCGATTAAAGCCACTGCTCTGAGCACCACGCTCAGCACTTCAGCAACCCCCGTGCACAGCGGCCATCTTCGGTAAAATTCCTGTGTCATTTTTAAAATACTTTTCTTTGCTTGGATTTTTTTGGGGGAGGTTAAACTTTAATGATTTTTTTAGTGACCATGACATAACCGTATAAAGGGCTAGAAAGGAGGCTGATATGTACTGGCATGAGTTATAGATTAAGAAGGTATTGTCGAAATGGAACAGAAAAGCAGAGAGAGTTAAAGAATGATGTAATTTAATCTGTTTTGCCCTCCTTCTACTGTTTTGATGGTTAGATGTGACAGGACTTGGAGTATGGGCTGACCAGCTGAGACTAACTTATTTCTAAGTCCCCAGATTTTCCATCACACATTATCCCAGTTTTCTGAGACAAAAAAAACCACCACCACCACCAACAAGATGTTACAATTATAATAATGCCAAACTTTGGCACTTACAGAGCTCTTTATTACTTAGAATACACATTTGATTATTTATTTATTTATTTTTTATTTTCCCCATTTTATTTATTTTTTATTTATTTATTTTTTAATTTTTTATTGTTGGTTGTTCAAAACATTACATAGTTCTTGATATATCATATTTCACACTTTGATTCAAGTGGGTTATGAGCTCCCATTTTTACCCCATATACAGATTGCAGAATCACATCAATTACACATCCATTGATTTACATATTGCCATACTAGTGTCTGTTGTGTTCTGCTGCCTTTCCTATCCTCTACTATCCCCCTCCCCTCCCCTCCCCTCTTCTCTCTCTGCCCCCTCTACTGTCATTCATTTGTCCCCCTTGTATTATTTTTCCCTTTCCCCTCACTTCCTCTTGTATGTACTTTTGTATAACCCTGAGGGTCTCCTTCCATTTCCATGCAATTTCCCTTCTCTCTCCCTTTCCCTCCCACCTCTCATCCCTGTTTAATGTTAATCTTCTTCTCATGCTCTTCGACCCTACTCTGTTCTTAGTTACTTTCCTTATATCAAAGAAGACATTTGGCATTTGTTTTTTAGGGATTGGCTAGCTTCACTTAGTATAATCTGCTCTAATGCCATCCATTTCCCTGCAAATTCTATGATTTTGTCATTTTTTAATGCAGAGTAATACTCCATTGTGTATAAATGCCACATTTTTTTTTATCCATTCGTCTATTGAAGGGCATCTAGGTTGGTTCCACAGTCTTGCTATTGTGAATTGTGCTGCTATGAACATCGATGTAGCAGTGTCCCTGTAGCATGCTCTTTTTAGGTCTTTAGGGAATAGACCTAGAAGGGGAATAGCTGGGTCCACTTTTTCTCCTCCCAACCTGGGCCAGGTCATTCTGCCTGGACACTCCTGACTGGGCCACAGTTCTCACTCCCATGTCGTCTTCTCCTAAAGAAGCCAATCTTTGTCACTGCGGTTTGAATTTTAAAGTCCACAGCGACCTCCCCCCTCTCCCCCACTCCAACTCACAGAATCTCCACATTGCTGCAGGATGAGGGTGCTGGCGCCCCAAATGCTGCTCCTCCTGCTCTTGGGGGCCTTGGCCCTGAGGGACACTTGGGCCAGTGAGCACAGGATTGAGAGGGAAATAGCCTCCATGTGGGAGGAGCGAGGGGACCATCCAGTGAGCACTAAGGACCTGGGGAAGGTGCGTCCCGCCGCCCCCAGCCCAGACCCTCCCCAGCATGGCGCGGTCCTTCCCTTCCCTCCCCTCCCGCCCCTACGTCCTGCCCTTCTGCTCCCACAGCCCCCTTAGCGTCTCTGGACCCCGCTCCTCTCCTCCTGGGTAGTCAACCTGGGACCTGGTTGGGTGGTCTCAGCGGCTCCCTTCCCCAGGCTCCCACTCCCTGAGGTATTTCGACACCTCCGTGTCCCGGCTGGGCGGGGAGCCCCGCTTCATCTCCGTGGGCTACATGGTCGACATGCAGTTCGTGGGCTTCGACAGCGATGCTGAGAGTCTGAGGATGGAGCCGCGGGCGCCATGGATGGAGAAGATGGGGCCAGAGTATTGGGAACGGGAGACACAGACCTCCAAGTGCAACTTACAGAGTCACCAAGTGAGCCTCAACACCCTGCGTGGCTACTACAACCAGAGCGCAGGCGGTGAGTGACCCCGTCCCCTGTAGGAGGTCGCGACCCCTCATGTCCCTCACAGACGATCCCGAGTCCTCAGGATTTCCAGGCCGAGTCACTCCAAGGCTGAGGGACTTGCGGGGACCCTCTACCCAAAAAGCACCCTTGGGCACTGTGACCGGTTTCGTTTTCAGTTTAGGAAAAAACCCGCAGGGTGGGCGGGGATGGGCCATGGCTGACAGGGCCGGGGACAGGCTCTCACACCTTCCAGAGGATGTATGGCTGCGACGTGGGGACGGATGGGCGCCTCCTCCGCGGGTACCTTCAGGACGCCTATGATGGCGCGGATTACATCGCCCTGAATGAAGACCTGCGCACCTGGACCACCGCAGATGTGGTGGCTGAGATCACCAAGAGGAAGTGGGAGGCAGCTGGTGACGCAGAGAGCTTCAGGGCCTACCTGGAAGGAGATTGCTGGAAGTATCTTGCAGGCTACCTGGAGAAAGGGAAGGAGTCGCTGCTGCGCACAGGTATGAGCAGCTGCTGAACACCTGCCCCATCTCCTGTAGATCTCTCTAGCAGTTCCCAGGAGGAGGGGAGGAGAATGGTGCCCACTGTAGAGCATCTCCCTGCTCATAGTCCAGAGGGGAGGGTGTGAGCGTGGATTCCCAAGTTCTGTACTAGAGAGGAACTGAAGGCTGCTTTCTCTAAGGACAAGTAAGGGATCTGGTCGCTCTCTCCCTGGCTGGTGGGAAAGGCAATAAATACCTGACCACAGGTTCCCATCAGCAGTCTTGGCATCAAGGATAGACTGTCAGGTTCATTCCAGCCTAACATCCTTGGAGGTCTGACTCCAGCTTTTCCACATGTCCCAACCTCTATCAAGACCAGAATCTGAAGTCTCTGTCAGGGACCTGAAGACTCTTCCACTGGGTATTCTCAATCTGATTCTAGAACTTTCCAAGGAATAGATTGTGCCAAAGCCTGCATCCTGGCTTGTGTCTAGATTTTGTGCTCTCTTGCCCACCTGAATCATGTTGTCTATCACTCAGGATGGTCATGTGATAGTCATGTGAGCACTGCTTCAGTGGCCCAAGAGGAAATGCCAAAATGTCGGAATTTCCCTGTTCTTTCCCTCAGACCCCCGAAGACACATGTGACTCACCACCCTATCCCTGAAGGAGATGTCACTCTGAGATGCTGGGCCCTGGGCTTCTACCCTAAGGAGATCACCCTGACTTAGCATTGGGATGGAGAAGACCAGACCCAAGACGTGGAACTTGTGGAGACCAGGCCTGCAGGGGATGGAAACTTCCAGAAATGGGCCACTATAGTGGTGCTACATAGCTTTGGACAACTGATGTACATAATTTTAGACCAGTGATCTTATCTGTAAAACAGAAATGGTAAGTCTTACTTTATAATTAGTTGATATGTAACCTAAATCATATGTAAAAATACGGTGTTCATTTAGTTGGCATAAGCTCTTCATAAATCTCCCTCTGTCATTTTGGTGTCTGTAGAATTTGTAATGATAGACCTACTTTCATTTTATCACTGGTAATTTGTCTTTCTCTCTTCTTTCCTGCAAGTTTATACATTTTTATTAATCATTATACAGTATCATCTTTAGTGTTTGATAATGCTGTTTGCCAGTTTTCTTTTTCATTGGTATCTGCTTTTAGTTTATTTATTTATTTTCTTATACTTCTTTAGGTCTATGACTTTTTTCTACCTTCTCAAGGTTGAAACTCATATCACTAAACATTTCTTAAGTCCCAGTGTACATATTTTAAAGGGATTAATTTCCCTTCTAGCTCTAACTTTAACTGAATTTTGATATAGTGTTGGTCCAACTGATGTGTTCACTTTGCTAACAATGTTCTAACTGTCCTTTTCTGATTTATGTTCCAAGGTAGACAAGAAACTCATATGTAACCCACTGTTACAATATAACCAAAAGGCAGAAAGTACTATGTATTTTGAATCAATGTATAAGTAGGGAAATAAATACCCAAATCTATCAAAGTCACATTGGATACTGGTTTAATGACTAATCTAATGGAGACTGACTGGAGAAGAAGGTAGTGCATGAAGGGCTTCAGAAGAATAGGCAGAAAATCAACCTTGTGAAAATACCCTTCTATTCTGAGTAACGGCATTTTGAAAACTAGCCTTGGACCTAGAATACAGGATGCTGCATTCCACACTTGCTGTGATATTTAATGAAAGGGGCTTGAAGGTGGAGAGAATCAGAGGTGATAGACTTGGGAAGGTGTTGATCTTGGGAGTAGAGAGGGGACTTCAATAATTTGGGCTCCTGTAAGAGACATAACAGTAAAAATAAAAAGGAAGTAAGTGGAGGGATTGAAGTATTTTTAGAAAAAAAAGGAATCACAAAATCAGACCAATTAACTTCTGATACATTATTGAAACTGCACTGCCCTGTACTAGCACTAGAGGGTCATCTTGAACTAAGAAACTCAGCAATCCACAAAAATCCTTCCCTTAATATACAAATCACTGTGCATAGCACAGGAAAATAGACTTCACAGAATAAACCAAAAACTATTTTAATAGATGTGATCTATTAAAGCCTCTGCAAGCTAGCATATAGTGTCTCCAATACAAGAATGAAGGGAAGAACAAGAATGACTTTAACACCAGTAATGAAGCCCAAGGGAAGTGTAACACCGGGCCCCAGATGGAATCAAGCATTCATGAACTGAAGGAAAATTCAAATTAGAAATGAAATGAACAGAATACGGAAAGACGTGAGTTAACTCAGGAAAGAAAAAAAAATACAAAAATCCATTGAAAATGAAGACTAAATGACAAATTAATAAGATTTTGAAGTTAAAACATAACAAAGGGCATTGTAAAATGGCATAAAAACAGTATAGAAATAGATAATGAAATAAATAGGTAAATGAGTATCAGTGATTGCCTCAGTTTCCTAATGTTGCAAAACAAATTACCATGAACAGCAGTTATAAATAACACAAATATATTTCCTCATAATTCTTGTAGGCCATAAGTCCAGTTGGAACTTCCCTGGGTCCTCTACTTCTGGTCTCACAGCCTACAATCAAGCTAGGCCAGGCTGCATTGCTAACTGGAGGTTTGATTAGTGAAGAATCCACTTCCAAGCTCAAGTAGGCAAGATCCACCTACTTAGGGGTGAAGCACTGAGGGTCCTGTTTCATGCAGACTGCTGACCAGGGTCTACACTCAGCTGCTACAGGCCACATGGACTTTCACAGGTGCTAACACAACATAAAATTTATTTCAAAGACAGCAAGAGAAAATCTCTTAAGCATGCTAATATAAAGTCTCACATAACAAAACACAACCATGGAGCAATATTCTATCACTTTTGCCCTATAACTTCTAGCTAAAGGAAGGACATCCTATTACATTTGTTATGTAGCATAGCCTCATCACCTTTGCCACATCATTCTGGTTAAATTCAAGTCACAGTTTCTGTTTGCACTAGAGGGGAGGAGGTTACACAAGGGTGTTACTCATTAGGGGTCACTTTGGCATGCATCTACCTTCTAGCCCTCATGGCTTATATGTCTCTCATGTGTAAAATACATTCATTTTATGCCGAAGTCCAAAAGTCTCATTCTATGGTAACAACAGCCCACAGTCCAAAATTTCACGTAAATCAGGTCCAACTTAAGATGAGGCTCCTGGGAAAAATTCAGTACAACTCCTGGGATAGGATTCTTCTCCATCTGTGGAATTGTGACTAGGGACAAATTATCTACCTCTAACATACCCAGTTTATACTTGTGGGGCAGGCATAGGGTAAGAGCTACAGGCATTCTTGTTCAAAAAGGGAGAAAGTAGAAGGTTAAAAGGGAGTCACTGGCCCATGCCAGTTCTGAATTCCAGATGGGAAAACTCTAACAAGACCCCTTTGGCTAGGTTCTAAGGCCTGGGATTAATCCACACCCCCACTTTCACAGATGTGGAAGGGAAGGACCAGCTTCCTTCCTGCAGGGTGACAATGCCACTTACTCTCAGGTTTCAGTGGCTCTTGGCTGTATTCTCTGGATTTTGGGTCTGCCCTGAATCATCCTTCTCTTTTCATGGAAGGTGCATGTGTTTGCAACTGAATAGTTTTATCAGTTCACTTCCTGCTAGTGGAATTTTGTGAGTCCACAAGCCTGCTTCACTGTGCTTTCTCCCATTCATTGTAGGCAAACACATTTCTTAAACCTTTGTGTGTTTTCAGTGTATTTCAGGGGGATTCACTCAAGTAGAGTGAAAAGCAACATCCATCAGTCTTTTTGAAACAGTCTCTTCTCTGTGTGCTCTCTGCTGAGGTGGTTGAGGGACAACAGCGGAGAGGACAGGTGAGAGGATCCTTTGTGTGACTGAATTCTCTAACCATTTGATCTTCCTGTGGTGCATCTGCCACAGTTGTGCAGTGATTGGTACAGAGGACAGGCAAAGAGGTGAAAAATACACATAGTGAAATCCATAAAGAAGAGAGGAAAGAATAAGACAGTGCTAAGGTTATTTCATTTCTAAATTGCTTTCATTCTTGAGTATAAGAAGAGGGCACTCTTTAAGGCAGATGCAGAAGTACTAAACAGCTATCAATTTAGAATATTTGGGTAATGGTGTCACAGTCATGAAAAACCAGAGGATGGGAGAGAAAGATGAAATAAAAACTAGACTCCTGTTCCATCTATACTGAAACACATACAATTAAGAAAATATATTGCTGTGTAACAGGTATTCTAGAAAAAGACACTAGGAATAAAATAGAAAAAATAATAGAAAACTTTTCCTGAGTAAAGTCTTTGGATGGAAAAGATTAATTCATAATTTACAGGAATTAAACAGTAATAGTGAAAAGCTGCATATTCATAGGTAGTGATGAATTCTTTTAACTACAAGATCAGAAACAAATGAAAAAGGAAAAAATATTTAAAATGTTTTATAACTTTCAGAAAGGAAATAGGCCAATAATTATATGTAAAAGGATAAGAACCAGACAGAAAATATTTCTTTTCTGAAAGAAGAAAAACGGAGCAACAGCCATGGGAAATAGTGGGGAAAAGTATTGCTAAGGAGAGCGTTATTTCAAAACTTTCCTTGCGTGGCAGATTCAAAATTCTCATCACACTCTCAGAGATTTAAATTATAGTAAACATTTTTTGAGTTATGTTTGGTCTTTCTTTTGAAAAGTTGTGCTAAAATACATTGATTTGCTGGGAGAAGTTCAAGGTGCCTAGAATATTGGCAATCTGAAGGGTATTAATTAGGTCATGCGCACCAGCAGGGGGAGACTCTGCACTTTAGGAGTTCCAGGCGCACTGCTGCTCTCCCTTCCCCTCCCAGGTCTCCCTGGGAAAGGCCAGCAGATCTACCCAGAGCCTGGCAACCAGGTCAGCTGATTTCACTGACTATTCCAGCATATTTTTAGTAAATGACGCTACCTGACCTGTGGGTTTGAATGTTTGAGAAGGACTTCAACTCTGCTTTTGCTTGCAGACTCAGAAGCTAGGAGATTGCTTATATAAAATTACATGCTTAGAAAAGAAACTTTACTGCCTTCCCTATAGTGCAAACCCAAACCCTTTTTCGTACTGTTTTCATAATTCTCTGCCACTGTCAAATGAATTCTTGATACTTCAACAAGTCATATTTTATTTTATAATATATATTTAAAAATTATGAGAAGAATTCATATAGTTTAAATATTAAAGAATAGAGAAGTGTTTTAGTAAAAACAGAAGACCTTCATACATACATAATCATAAAAATATTCATAGATTCTTATTTTCTTGGGTAATTTAAACATGAATGGAATCTTAGTTATGTTAAATGATTCTTTGGGGTTTATCTAAAGATCAATGAATTTGCAAGGATTGAAATTATACAAAGTTTGCCTACTGACCAAAGTGAAATAATATTAGAAATAATTGCAAAAATATATTATTAAATATTTGAAAACTAAAACCCACAGTGCTTTTGAATAAAACATGGGTCAGGGGAGAAAATCAGAAGGGGATTTAAAAAATTATCTTGAGATGAATGGAATAAAACACAATATATCACAATTCATACATCTAAAGCAGTGTTTCAATAAATAATCACAAAATTAAATACACCATCAATGAAGAGAGATTTCAAACCAATGAACTAAGAAACTACCCTAAGAAATTAGAAAACCTTGTATTACTTCCCTTTCCATTGCATTATAAATCCTAAAAAAGCCTCTTTTTTAAGGACAAAATAAGAAATTATAAACTTAATATCAACATAAGCCCAAATTAAGCAGAAGAAAGGAAATAATAGCGTGCACATCATTGGCATGGAAATCAGAGAAATGAGAGAAAACTAAGTGAAATAAAAATTGATTTTTTTGGAGGTCACTAAAATCGATAAGCTTACAGTGAGACTAACCAGGAAAGAAAAACACAATTTACCAATATGAAGAATGAGAGAAGAGACACCATTGCAGATTGTGCAGAGATTAAAAAACTTATGAAAAACTTTATGCCTATGAATTGGACCACTTAGATGAAATAGGAAAACCCCTTGAAAAATACAACAACTAAATGTCATTCAAGAAAATGCAGTAACTTACCCCACACAGTAGTGAATGCCTGTAATCCTGGCAGCTGAGGCAGGAGGATCTGAATTCAAACCCAGCGTCAGCATCTTAGCAAGGCCCTAAACAACTCAGTGAGACTCTGTCTCAAAGTAAAAAATAAAAAAGATCTGGGGAGTGACTCAGTGGTTAAGTGCCCCTGGGTTCAATCCCACAGTACCCCACCCCCCAAAAAAGGAATAGCCTAAAACAGCCTTGTACCTAATAAATAAATTGAAATTTTAGCTAAAATCCTTTCTTCAAGGATGCTTCAGGTCTTCCCAGGTGATTTAATTGATAAAGTCTTCAAAGCACTTAAAGAAGCCATAACATCATTATATAAATTGTTCCAGAAAATGAAAGAGGAGAGAATACATCTCAACTCTTGTCATCATTAATCTTCTACCCCAATTAAATATACAACAAGAAAACCCTCATGAGCTAATATCCTCATAAACATAGATGAAAAGTTCTCAATGCAATTTTAGTAGATCAAACTCAACAACATATATGAAGAATAATGAAGCACAACTAATCAAGGAATGCAAGGCTGTTTTAGCATGAAAAACTTTATCAAAGTGGTTTATAATGTTATTGGAAAAAATGAATGAAACAATCATTAACTCAATTTTTGCAAAAAAGAAAATTTGACAAAGTCAACGTCAATGGAAATACTTACTTAGAAAGTTAGAAATATAAATGTTATCAATCTGAAAAAGGGCTACAAACATCAAACTCAATAGTGAAAGAATAAAGCTTTTGCTCTAATATAGAAACTCAGCAAAGAATGTCTGCTGTTCCTACTCCTAGTCAATTGTGAAAAAAGCAAGAGAAGAAATAAGAGATGTGCCAATTGGAAAGGGAAAAGTATGTTTTTTTCCATAGGTAACATGATTGACTATAGAACAGGGACTGGCAATTTTTTTCTGTAAATAACAGATATTTTCAGCTTTGTAGTTTAAGACATAAAATCAAGGATACTATATAGATACTTGTACAATCATCTCAAATGTAACCATTGACAAATGTATAAACCTTTCTTAGCTCATAGATTGTACAAAAACAGGTGGTTTGCTGGATTTGGCCTGCTGACTGTAATTTGTCAGCCCCTACAACAGAGTATCTAATGGAGTCCACAAAAAACAAACAAACAGGATAAAGAAAAAGTGAAACTAGCAATGTTTCAGGTATAAACTCAATAAAAATTAACCTTTTTAACTTATATTTATGTAATAGTAATGAACTAAAAAAAATTGAAATTTTTAATTTTAACTTGTAGTATCATCAAAAATAAAAAACATTCAGAGATGAACCTGACAATTTTTATATTGAAAAGTATAAAACATGGTTGAGAGAAATTAAGATAATAAATGGAGAGATGTACCATGTTCATGTAGTGGAAGAATCAATATTGTTAACATAATTCTTCCGTAACTTTTGTATAAAATCAACACAACTGCAATCCAAATACATATAGGATTTATTGAAGACAAATGATAAGCTTATTTTTAAGATTGAATGGATATTCAAAGGTGATAGAATAGGAAAAATACTTTTGTAAAAAGAATAAAGGTGGAAGTGTATGATATCTGATTTTATGAATTTTTATGTTGTCAACATCAAGATGGTATGGTGTTAGAGGACTACTTACATATATTTCAGCAATATATGCATGTCAACAAGTTTTGACACACCCAAGCAATTTAATGGGGGAAATACTAATCTTCTTTAACAAATAGTGCCAGAACAATTGAATATATGTATATGAAAATTGCAACTAGACTTTCACACAACCAAAAATTAACTTGAAATATATAATATTCCTAAAGAACAGTGAAAAATTTGAAAATTCAATAAGAAAATTGGAGAAAATCTAAGTACTTTCAGCTTGGGCAAAGACTTCTTAACTAACAAACAGAAATAAGAAACTGTAAAAAATCAACCAGTTTAACTATATCAAAATAAAGACTTTTGTTTTTGAAAAAATATATTACAAAATTAAAAAGGCAATCACAAAATGGGAGAAATATTTACCAATGTCTGACAAAGATCTTTTATATTATATATATAAAGAACATGTATGTTCTTAGCAAAAATAGAAAACAACCTGATTATAAGTGGTCAAAGATTTTGAACAGACACTTCATCAAGGAAGATATAAAGATGGTAATTAAGCACATTAGAATATACAATAGCAGCAGACATTATGAAAATGGAAACTAAAACCACAGCAAAATGCTACTATATTGACATTGAAATGGATACATTAAAGACCACTATACCAAGTGTGGACAAGGTTGTGAAATAACTGGAACTCAATTATACTGCTGTTAGAAATGCATCATGGGTACCATTACTTTGGAAAATAGTTGGGCAATATTTTAAAAAGTAAAATAAAACATCATGATTCAATCATTTCCCTACTAATTATTTACCCAAGAGAAAGGGAAATAATTTACATAGGAAGACTTGTATGGGCTATTAAGAATTTACTTGTAATAGCCCAAATCCCAGAAACAACTCCAATGTCCATTAACAGGTGAGTAGATAAGGAACTTGTGGTATATTTATACAATGAAATACTGCTAGACAATAGAAAGGAAGACATCATTGACATATACAACAATATGCTTAGGCCTCAAAATAATTAAGCTGAATGAAAGAAGACAGAGAATGAGTTCATATTGTATGATTCAATTTGATACAATTTTAGAAAATACAGACTAATTTATAGTGACAGAAATCAGATTAGTAACTGCTTGTGGGCTGGGGGTGGGGCTGGTTTACAAATGATCTTAGGGAAGTTTTAGAAATGATAGAGATTTTTTTTAAGAGCAAATATATTCATGTTTTTTTTAAAAAAAATTAAATTGATTTTTTAAAAAATGATAGCAGAATGCATTACAATTCTTATTACACATATAGAGCACATTTTTTTCATATCTCTGGCTGTATATAAAGTTATATTCACACCACTTCATGTCTTCTTAAATGTCCTTTGGATAATGATGTCCATCACATTCCACCATCCTTGCTAACCCCCTGCCCCCTCCCTTCCCCTCCCACCCCTCTGCCCTATCTAGTGTTCATCTATTCCTCCATGCTCCCCCTCCCTGCCTCACTATGAATCATTTCCCTTATATCAGAGAAAACATTCAGCATTGAGAGAAAATTGCAAGAGAGAAAATCCAAGAGTGCTAAAAGTTAGCATTTCCCTGTAACAGTCATTGCAAAATTCTTAGTATTATGTATATATTTATTCAGCAATGGAAGGAAACATATATGAAGTGGGTAGTGAGATGTATTATCTGTCACTGGTAAATTTCTATGGCAATTAATAAACCAATTCTCATGCCCAAGTTACCATTACATATTGCTCTTGAGTCAGGAATACTTATAAACCATCTTGGCTCAAAATATCAGCCATCACTTGTTTTCCCTTTAAATTTTTAAAATTTTTTATTTGTTCTTTTTAGTTACACAAGACAGTATAATCTATTTTGGCATATTTATATGTTTTGCAAATTGTGTAATGCAAAGTAAATCATGCCAAATTTTTCTGATTTGCCACTGGGTGCAGTGAGAGACAGTAAAGGCCTGGCTAACTTAGCTCAGGTCCTGAAGAATTCATGTTCCAAAAATTGTATTGTGCCCTTATTCAAGGCCCAGTATATGCATGGGTCTTAAGACTCAAGGGACTGGCTTCTAGCAGGGGGCTCTTTTGTTGCCACTAGATCAACAGGCAGGCAGCATTGTTCTAATCTCTGCTCAAGTGTGACCTCTACATATCCAGTCCCCTGGTTAATGCAATCTCACTGTTCAAGCTCTACTCCTCTAAGGTATGGAGACAGCAGCTCTGTGTGGCTGGCCCAGAGCTATCCACCACTCTCACTGTCATACCAAACAACTTCAGGTTGTGCTTATTGCCATGGACTTCCCATCTGTTTTCTTTTTTTTGGGAAACCTTCTACAATGTAATTAGTGTATGTTAGATTCATATGCCCAAAAAGTGTCCTGTACAACAGGGTCTTGTTGAAAGTTCTGTTATAGTGACCATACTTTTGAACTATACTTTTCTGATGCTGTTACTTGTGAATAGTTTTGTTCTGATCTTCTTCATATGTTGGAGGATTGGCCAAAGAATGAATTGAGAACCTTGAGAACCTCAGAAAAACAACAATGTTTGTAGAAACAAGAAGCTGTCTGAGCATAGGAAGTGGTTATTTGGTTAGGGTTGTGGTTAAAGAGGAATAATGATGATGTAACTCTTTCCATAAATCACATTTCCAGGAAACTATGACACATAATTCAATACTTTTCTTTCCAGCTAATAAGGCAAAGGAGAGAGGGCAGCATCAGTTGTCTCTGGCAGAATACACTACCAAGAAGGCATAATCAGAGTTTCAAGAGGAGAAATTCCATTAAGATAAAGAATAATAGAAGATTTAGAAGATTTTTGTTAATCTCTGATTTTGTTTTTGAGGTTATTATAAATAAAATTATTGTAATCCATTTCTTTATTTAATGTTCCTTCTTACTACAGTGTAGAAATAGAACTGATATATATATATATATATATATATATATATATATATATATATATATATATACACACACACACACACACACACACACACACACACACATACAGATTTTGATCATACAAACTTTAAATGTGTTTATTCTAACAATTCTTTTATGGATTCCTTGATCTGACATTTTCTGCAAATACTGTCAAGTCACCTGTGAATAAAGACAGTGATCCCAAATGTGAAAAAAAGAATAATAGAAAATAACAAAGAAAAATTTTCATAAGAAATGCATATAATTAAGAGAAAGTAAAAGTGATATTTTACAGAAAAGAAAACAACAAATTATACGAATTAATGAAAAGAGATCATAAACTTCAATGGAGATACAATCTATAGATTTACAATAATTTTTGCTGAAACTCTTCATAAAATTTAAAAATTAATCAATATTGTGAAATCCTATGGTAAATACATTACATTGTAGTAAATCTTTTCCTGTGCTGTTAATTTTCAAAAGGGCTTTGCCGTTCCATCTAAGGAAGGCTGCCTTCTCCAATCTCTGTGAAAATAATAAAAAAAAATTGTTTGGCTTTGTTTTGCTTTATGTATATATTTAAAGCTGCTTTCAATTTCTGATTGTCCGTTTTATCTAGGTTTTGTTTTGTTTTCTTTTCTTTATCCTTCTTACTCCCTTAAAATGTTTTGTGTTTTTTGATATTATTTTACAATTTTTGAAATTTTAATTTGTTATATATGACAGCAGAATGCATTACAATTCATATTACTCATATAGAGCACGTTTTCATATCTCTGATTGTACACAAAGTAGAGTCACACCATTCATGTCTTCATACATGTAATGTATGAAGTAATGATGTCCATCTCATTCCACCATCTTTCCTACCTCCCAATGCCTTCTCCTTTCCTCTCCCTCCCTTTTCCCGATTTAGAGTTCATCTAATCTTTCATGCCCCCCACCAACTCCGTTATAAATCCTCATCCTTAAGTCAGGGAAAACATTCAGCATTTGTTTTTTTTGGGGGGGATTGACTAACTTAGCATTATATTCTCCATCTCTATCCATTTAGCTTCAAATGCCATGATTTTATTCTCTTTTAATGCTGAATAATATTCCATTGTGTATATATACCACATTTTCTTTATCCATTCATCTACTGAAGGGCATCTAGGTTGGTTCCACAATTTAGCTATTGTGAATTGTGCTGCTATAAACATTAATGTGGCTGTGTCCAGTAGTATGATGTTTTTAAGTCCTTTGTGTATAGACTGAGGAGAGGGATAGCTGGGTCTGTGTCTTTCTATCTTCTGAGGTCTTCTTTGATTTTTTTCTGTAGGGTTCTGTAGTTTTCATTGTATAGATCTTTAACCTCTTTCGTTGATTCCCAAGTATTTTATTTTTTTTTTTTTGAGGCTATTAAGAATGGGGTAGTTTTCCTTTCAGAGGATTTGTCACTGATATACAGAAATGCCTTTGATTTATGGGTGTTGATTTTGTATCCTGCTACTATGCTGAATTCATTTATTAGTTCTAGAAGTTCTCTGAAGGAATTTTTTGGGTCTTCCAGGTATAGAATCATATTGTTGGCAAATAGTGCTAATTTGAGTTCTTCTTTACCTATCCATATCCCTTTAATTTCTTTCATTTGTCTAATTGCTCTGACCAGTGTTTCAAGAAGTATGTTAAATAGAAGTGGTGAAAGGTGAAAGGGAGCATCTCTGTCTTGTTCCAGTTTTTAGAGGGAATGCTTTCAATTTTTTTTCCATTTTGATGTTGGCCTGGGTCTTCCCATAGGTAGCTTTTAAAAGGGATTTAAAAATAGCTATGAATGCAAAGATGGGATTTGATAGGATTTGGGCTAATACTACAAGGTCTGTCTCTTTTACTGAGTGACCATGAAGTCCATAATGTGTAATTATTTTTTTCTGGGCCTATTCAAATTCTCTTAAGAGGAAACTCCAAGTAGTTTGCTTTAGAAGATAGATAGCAGGCCACCTAAATGGTATGTCTCCAAGTAAAAAATTGTTTTAGTAAATACCATTTCAAGAACATGGTGAATTTTAGTAGTCACTAAAGATAATATTTATGAGACTCCTCAGTGATATATGAAACTATCCACCATAGATTATGTGTGAAAAAAGATTATAAGACAAAAATTCTAATTCTGTATAAGTTTTATATCTATACTGATGTGTATATCTATATTTATAATATCAGGAAGGACTTTAATGACATTCATGGGGCTACAAATGACAAATGATAGAAGAACTCTTATATGCTTCCTGGATATCATGTCCTGAATTACATTCCTCTGCCACACCCTTCCACCATGGTGATCTACTTACCTTTCCCAGAGCTATGGAGTCAGTCAACCATGGATGGAAACTCTGAAACCACAGGCCAAATTAGTTTTCTCCTCCATGTTGTTCTTTTCAGGTCTTTTCAACACAGCAGTACAAAAGATGACTAAAACAGTTGGCATTACAGTTTTTCTCAACATTTTTTCTACTTAATATTATGCAACAATGAAACACTAAATTAACTTGTTCACACATGATCTCCTCTTTGTGAAGTAAATTTTTAGGAGTGAGGTTGGTAGATTAAAGGGTCTATGCATATACCATTTTGTTGGATATTGCCAAAACTTTTTATAGCAGGACGACATTCACCTGTCACCAGCAATGCATTGGTTGTCTGTTTCTCTATATCTTTCTCCAGGCAATGGTCATAAAGCTTTCATATTTGATGATTATTACTTACCTAATAAGTATGAAGTGCTAGTTTAAGTGTAGTTTTAATTTGCTTTCTAACATATGCTCCAAATACTTTTGTTTACTTTTTTCTGTGCAAGCCTATTGTATATTTTTATATCAGTATTTTAATTCATATGTCTTAATTTTTGATTCTTCATATTTTAGCAATGCATAGTAAAAATATATTTTCCCAGTTTTTAATTTGCCTTGTGGATTTCCAGAGATCTTTTTATGTTTGCAGTACTAAAGCTTTTGTTTATAAATTTTAAGTAGTTAACTTTATACATCCTGGGGCTGGAGGTAAAGTTCAGTGCGAAAGAGCTTGTCTAGCATATGCAAAGCCCTAGGTTCTATACTATATAAATAAAAAATTATGTGCTTTATTTTTTTATTTTAATTTTTGAACCACAATTAGAAAGATTCTCCTGCATTTAATTTATAAAAAGAATATATCCAAATTTCCTTTTAACAGTTATATAGCTTCATATTTTTACTTTTTGTTTTCATATTAATTCAAAGTTTTTAAATTGTTTCTTGTATGGATACAGAGTTATTTTTTTCCAAGAGCCTACCATTGGTTGCAACACCATTTATTTGAAAAGTTCATTGATTTAATATGTCTCTTTTATTATGTGATAAATCTCCATATGTACTTGAGCTAATTTCAACTTTTCCTTCCTTTATATTAATAAGTATTTTTAGAACAATTTTAGAATTCCAGAAAATTTGAGCCTCTAAAACAGAGTTCCCATTTGCCTCATCTCCTCGTCTATACGCAGATTTTTCCATTATAAACATCTTACATTAGTATGCAACATTTACTACAATTAATGGAAATAATACTAATATATTATTACTATTCAAATCCCATGATTTATTCAGATTGCCTTAGTGTTTACCTACCTAATTTTTTTCTGTTCTAGGATCCCCTCCAGGACCCCACATTACTTTTGTTTGTCACGTTTCTTTAAGTTCCTTTTGTCTGTGATAGTCTTTAAAGAATTTCCCTGTATTTGATTACCTTGGAAATTTTTAGGAGCACTTGTCAAGTATATTACAAAGTGCTATTAAGTGACATTGAAAAGTTTTTCTTCTTGTTTCTTGCTAGTAATCAATTTTTGTATATTAACATTGTATTCAGTGATCCTATTAAATAAATTCAATTCTTTAAAAAAATGATAGAACTACCACATTTTTCTCCTCTTGATATTGCATTGTCAGATCTAAGGCAGATCTAAGGCAAGTGGCCCTGAAAAACTTCAGTTTGGAGAAATTTGCATATGGAGCACCTTACTGAATTTCTCTTCCTTTTCTCCCTCTCCAGCAGGCCTTCATGGTCCTCCTGGGATCATGGCTAGAAACAAAGTTTGTGTTCTTAATTGAGCACTCAAATCCATTTCAATTATTTTGTATATCTTTAGTCATTATACTTCTCCATTCTTACCACTATGTTCTTTTTTTTTTTAACCTATTTGTCTCATGGATACAAAACAATGACATCATAATTCCTCACAGATAAACAGAAGATGAAATACTATTCCCTAACCCCAATAAGCCTTTTATTTTGAACCCATGACTCCTAAGCTACCCAGGGGAAAGAGAGAGAAGTGTACCAAGGCTTTTGATGAAACAAAATTTTTTTTCAGCTTCGAAGTGTTTGAACCTGTAAGATTTTGAAGTAAATCTAACTGAATAAAATTTCAGATGCCTCAGATGATTGTGAGGACTGTAAAGTGCATCATCTCTTCAAATAACCAGCACCTGAATTATACTGAATCTGGCAAAGAACATCCATCTGTGCATTCATGTGGTATCAATCAAATACTATCAGGCATAAGAAACAAAAAGAGAAGAAAGAGCCCTTTCCCACTCATGACAGAAAGGGGGAGGTGACATCAGTTGAAGGTGTGCATGGCCAGGGCCCTATGCAATTACTTCTTTAGAAGAATTCAGTGGGTGGTTTAACAATGGTCCAGTGCCTACCAGAGGAAGTTGGCATAAATTCCCTTCCAGGCCTCAAAGTAGCACAGTTGTTCCTCTGTCCCATCATTCTGAGGTTTGATTGCCTGAGTTTCAATTCAGGTTCCACCTCTTACTAAAAATGTAGCCTTAGGGAACTATTCAACCCCTTCATGCTACAATGTCCTAATTGGTAAAATGAAAAGGGGAAGTAATAAAATAGATCTACTTCACTGCATCTCAGATAAAATAAGCCAATTAATAGAGTAAAAGCACTTAGGAGAGTGTCTGAAACATATTAATAAGTGTTCAATAAATATTAGGCATTATCATAATAATTATTAATTATGATCATCATCAGGGCAATATTATTAATTATGATCATCATCACAATATCTATTTTCTCACCACCTTGACTGATAAGGATCCCACACATCTTGAAAGAAATTCTCAGGGTCACAAGTCAAAGAAACCTGCATTTATTTATTTTTGGTGGGAATGGGGAGGAAAGGAGGGATATGAAAAGAATAAAAATTTTGTGTTTTAGATTCTAAAAACTGTCCCAGGCACTTCCAGAAGACTAATCAGCTCCCAGACACATCTAGGTCCATTCCCTCACCCCCATCCTGGTTTCTTTCCCACCTTGTCCCATCCTAGAATTTGTTGGTTGACTCTGAAACTGCAAAGATCAGATTCACACCAGTGCAGTTGATTCGTGGGCTTACTGACAGTTTAGTAAGCAGATCCATAAAGAAATGAAGTGTCTTCTGTGTTTCCAGAAGTGAAGACACTTTAAAATGTTTGTGTTGAAAATTATCCTTCCCCTTCAATCCTGTGGGTCTAAGCCATCCTTGGTTCAAGTCCTAGCCCAGGATGATGACCTAGAGCACAAAGTCCCAGCCTTTCCCCTGCTGAGCCCTCACTCCTCTATGCATATGGAAACTGTTCCCAACAAAGCAGCAGATTCCCCTGGAAGGCACACCAATGCCCTCTGTGCTGTCTACAATTCCCGACTCTAATCCCCAAACTCTGTCACCCACTCTTCTCTAGTCATTCTTGGTGACAAGCAACCTGTGCAGAAGGTGGGTGTAAACTATGCCAAAATGAGACACTAGATACTTCCCTCTCCAGCCAGTTAGAACCATGGAGCAGGTAGCATGGATTGTCTTTGTCAGACTAAGCCATGAAGAACTATGGGAAGGACACTTAATTATAAGGAAAGAAAAATCTATTCATTAGCGAAGACAATAAAATACTAATTCATATATTTAATAAGGATTGTAAAGAATCAAAGAGAATACTACAAAGCTTTTTTTGAGAGCACAAAAGTAGATGATTTCTATGTTCCCAGAGAGGAATGTAATATACACATTTAATGCAGTTTCATTCAACATCTACATGGATTTTTAAAAGTTAATATTGTTTTCCTAATTGTCAGTCTGACAACTGACTATCTGTACACAGGTATTCGAGTCCTCCACAGTAGAGAGAAACTTTTAAAAATAATTAGCTTTCTTCCTACTACATTGCTTAATTTTCAAAAGCATTGTTTCTTTTCATATTATTTTGCTGTTTTATATGGAGATATTTTTATTAATTAATTAATTTTTCATTTATATATGATAGCAGAATGCATTACAATTCTCATTATACATATAGAGCACAATTTTTCATATCTCTGGGTTTATACACAGTATATTCACACCAAATTGTGTCTTCATACCTGTACTTTGGATAATAATGATCATCACATTCCACCATCATGAATAACCCCATGCCCCCTCCCTTCCCCTCCAACCCCTCTGCCCTATCTAGAGTTCATCTATTCCTCACATGCTCCCTATATGGAGATAATTTATTCTGATGTCTCTAATGGCAATATTAATAATAGTAGTTTGGTGTATAAAGAACTAAATCCTAAAGATAGTTTCAGGGTAGAAGGAGCAAAAAAAAAAAAAAAAAAAACACCACAAAAGAAACCACCTTTCAGAGTGGCTTACAGCCCAGCCTTTCTCTGATGAACCACAACCCACCACTACCTCATCTCCTCCAAGAGAGCACAGCTGAACTAGAACTTATCAACATGAAACCTTTGCAGAAGTTGTGTTTAAGTGAAGCAACAACTTGTTATTGAACATGTTCTTTCCAGCCAATAAGGATTAATGTAGGGCACATCTTTTGCCTCTGGTGGACTAAGCTGTCAAGAAAACTCACAGGAACGAAGCTACTGTGCAGAGAAAAGGTGTTTCTTCTCACAATACCAATAAAATCTAGTACATAAGAAACAAAGAATATAACAAATTTTTATTAATATATTCCATATGATATGAAGAACTGAAAAATTAATCCAAAATCCTGAATAGAAGTAAAAGTTAAATACATATGAAGTTCTAAAATAAACAATGTTTCAAAAAATCAATAGTAATGATGAAGAGGCTATCAATTATGTAAAAAATGTTTAATTAATTATATAAAGTCTAAGAATCACTGCTGCTTGGAATGCTTTACTGGTATCAGTCACAATAACTTCAGCTTCAAAATGGCAGCAGATTTGTTCTATACTAGGGGCCCATTAATATACTGAAACACAGGAGCTTTATCCTCCAGTCTTTGGCTGAAAGGTCTTACAAATTTGGTCATTTCCCATTATATAACCAATTTTTTTTTTGCTTATATTCCTTTTTTCTTTATTTTTTTTCTTTTTTAAAAATTTTTATTGTTGGTTGTTCAAAACATTACATAGTTCTTGATATATCATATTTCACACTTTGATTCAAGTGGGTTATGAACTCCCATTTTTACCCCATATAAAGATTGCAGAATCACATCAGTTACACATCCATTGATTTACATATTGCCATACTAGTGTCTGTTGTATTCTGCTGCCTTTCCTATCCTCTACTATCCCCCCTCCCCTCCCCTCCCCTCTTCTCTCTCTACCCCCTCTACTGTAATTCATTTCTCCCCCTTGTATTATTTTTCCCTTTCCCCTCACTTCCTCTTGTATGTAATTTTGTATAAACCTGAGGGTCTCCTTCCATTTCCATGCAATTTCCCTTCTCTCTCCCTTTCCCTCCCACCTCTCATCCCTGTTTAATGTTCATCTTCTTCTCAAGCTCTTCGTCCCTACTCTGTTCTTAGTTACTCTCCTTATATCATAGAAGACATTTGGCATTTGTTTTTTAGGGATTGGCTAGCTTCACTTAGTATAATCTGCTCTAATGCCATCCATTTCCCTGCAAATTCTATGATTTTGTCATTTTTTAATGCAGAGTAATACTCCATTGTGTATAAATGCCACATTTTTTTTTATCCATTCGTCTATTGAAGGGCATCTAGGTTGGTTCCACAGTCTTGCTATTGTGAATTGTGCTGCTATGAACATCGATGTAGCAGTGTCCCTGTAGCATGCTCTTTTTAGGTCTTTAGGGAATAGACCGAGAAGGGGAATAGCTGGGTCAAATGGTGGTTCCATTCCCAGCTTTCCAAGAAATCTCCATACTGCTTTCCAAATTGGCTGCACCAATTTGCAGTCCCACCAGCAATGTACAAGTGTACCCTTTTCCCCACATCCTCGCCAGCACTTGTTGTTTGACTTCATAATGGCTGCCAACCTTACTGGAGTGAGATGGTATCTTAGGGTGGTTTTGATTTGCATTTCTCTGACTGCTACAGATAGTGAGCATTTTTTCATGTACTTGTCGATTGATTGTATGTTCTCCTCTGAGAAGTGTCTGTTCAGGTTCTTGGCCCATTTGTTGATTGGGTTATTTGTTACCTTATTGTCTAATTTTTTGAGTTCTTTGTATACTCTGGATATTAGGGCTCTATCTGAAGTGTGAGGAGTAAAGATTTGTTCCCAGGATATAGGCTCCCTATTTACCTCTCTTATTGTTTCTTTTGCTGAGAAAAAAACTTTTTAGTTTGAGTAAGTCCCATTTGTTGATTCTAGTTATTAACTCTTGTGCTATGGGTGTCCTATTAAGGAATTTGGAGCCCGACCCCACAGTAGGTAGATCGTAGCCACCTTTTTCTTCTATCAGACGGCGTGTCTCTGATTTGATATCAAGCTCCTTGATCCATTTTGAGTTAACTTTTGTGCATGGTGAGAGAAAGGGATTCAGTTTCATTTTGTTGCATATGGATTTCCAGTTTTCCCAGCACCATTTGTTGAAGATGCTATCCTTCCTCCATTGCATGCTTTTAGCTCCTTTATCAAATATAAGATAGTTGTAGTTTTGTGGATTGGTTTCTGTGTCCTCTATTCTGTAACATTGGTCCACCCGCCTGTTTTGGTACCAGTACCATGCTGTTTTTGTTACTATTGCTCTGTAGTATAGTTTGAAGTCTGGTATCACTATACCGCCTGATTCACTCTTCCTACTTAGAATTGCTTTTGCTATTCTGGGTCTTTTATTTTTCCAAATGAATTTCATGATTGCTTTTCTATTTCTGCGAGGAATGCCGTTGGGATTTTGATTGGCATTGCATTAAACCTATAGAGTACTTTTGGTAATATGGCCATTTTAATGATATTAGTTCTGCCTATCCATGAATAAGGTATATCTTTCCACCTTTCTAAGGTCTTCTTCTATTTCTCTCTTTAGGGTTCTGTAGTTTTCGTTGTATAGTTCTTTCACCTCTTTTGTTAGGTTGATTCCCAAGTATTTTATTTTTGTTTTTGAAGATATTGTGAATGGGGTGGTTGTTCTCATTACCATTTCAGAGGATTTGTCACTGATATACAGGAATGCCTTTGATTTATGCATGTTGATTTTATATCCTGCCACTTTGCTGAATTCATTTGCTAGCTCTAGAAGTTTCTTGGTAGAACCTTTTGGGTCTGCTAGTTATAGAATCATGTCACCCACAATGTGATAATTTAAGTTCTTCTTTTCCTATCTTTATGCCTTTAATTTCTTTTGTCTGGCCAGTGTTTCGAGAACTATGTTGAACAGAAGTGATGAGAGAGAGGGCATCCCTGTCTTGTTCCAGATTTTACAGGGAATGCCTTCAATTTTTCCCCATTCAGAATGATGCTAGCCTGAGGCTTAGCATAGATAGCTTCCACAGTATTGAGGTATGTTCCTGTTATCCCTAGTTTTTCTAGTGTTTTAAACATAAAGGGATGATGTATTTTGTCAAATGCTTTTTTTTAAAAAAAATTATTTGTTCTTTTTAGATATACATGACATTTGAGTATATTTTGATGGTTTCATTATTTCATTGAAATTTATTTTCTTCCTCTCACCCCACAATGCTGAACCTCCAAGTTGCTCTTCATGGAGGCCTGGCTTTGGCTATGCCCACAGTGACCCTGGAATGGTTGTGGTACTGGTAGGACTCTCTTCTGCTCTTCACTCACCATGCCTGGCTGTTAAACTTCACTATTTGCCATTGTTTTCAACAGTGCCCTGGGGCAGAACTTCTTCCATAAACTAATCCAACAAAATCATGACTCCTATGAACTAATTTTTCTTAGGTGTTTGTTTGCTAATTGTCTTGAGTCTAGGAGGGATCCTCCCACCTGTCTCATTCCCTAGTAGTCTCCTATAACTAGCCAACCTACAGTCTAGGCTGTATCCTCATAAGATACCTGAATCTCCCCCAGCTGGCTTTCACCTCAAATTCTCTTGCTTTTGAGAGTGACTTTAGGCTCAGATTTCTCAAAGCTCTATTACAAATGAAGTCACTTCCTTTGGGAATATATCAGAGGTTATCTATTTCAGAGCCTGTGGTTTCTGACCAAGCAAAATCTCTAAGTCAGGGTTCTGGCACTAGGCATTGGGACAATGGTAAGCTTCTCTGAGTGACAGCTTGACTCTAGTAGTTGAGCATTTGGCTGAGAGGGTGGAAACCAGCCAGTAGTTCACTCAGCCTGCCTATCCTGGGGTGGAGCCACCACCTCATAAGCTGAGAAAATGGTTGCAGGCCCTCAGAATCCTTAGCAGGCCACACCCAAGGTAGACCCTTCATTCCAAAAGTGGGGGTGGGCAGAAGAGGGGAACTCCTACTTCTCAAGTGCATGTGTCTAAAACTTAGCCTCAGCAAATGGCTGGCAGGTAGCTGGGGCACAATGAGAAACTGTGAAGGCCTGCTCTTCAAGAATAAGGTTCCATGGCTTGAAGCTGGGGGTACAGGGAGCCCTGCGCTCATGGCTGCAGCAGTCTAGAGCTGAGTCTGTCTTGCTGAGCTGAGAGGGAGTGAGTAGACTTGGCTTCAATACCATAGAGCCTGATTTTCTTAAGTTTTCAAAGATATTCTTGAATAGAGGCTTCACCATTTGCTGTTTGCCTTCAGGAAATGTCCAGAAGTGGCCAGTAATGCTCCTTACACTTTCATGTCAAAAGTCTACTTCCTTACGTGATATTTACGAATGTAAACACTACAGAAATGAAGAACAGTGGTTTCCACAGGTTTAGGCAAGTGAGGAAGTGAGCATGGGGAATGGGAGAGAAGTAACTATGGCTGTAAAGGGGGCAACATAATCCTTGTGGATACAGTAAGGTTCTGTAATATCCAGGTTGTGATTTTACAGTGCAGTGTATTCATATGTTGCCATATGGGGATGTTGGGTACAGGGCACATAAGATCTCATTGTATCATTTGCTACAATTGTAAATACAACTTCAAGCATTCAAATTAACAAGTTTAAATGATGTACAGGATCCCCAATATAACAATAAATTGTAACATAAGAATAATATCACATGCTTTCTGAATACAGTTGTCCCTAGAGAACTGGTTCCAGGACCCTCTATGTATACCAAAGTCCGTTGCTCAAGTCCCTTAAAGAAAATGGCACAGTATTTGCATATAAGCTACACATACCCTCCTGTATGATTTAAATCATCTTTAGGTTTTATATAATACCTAATACAGTATAAATGCTATGTTATTGTATACTATTTAGGGAAAATATTGAGGGAGAAAAGTGTATGTGATCAGGACAGGTGCAGTTTTTCTGAATATTTCTGATCAATAATTGATTGTATCATTTATTAAAAATGAATATTGATAAAAGCACAATAAAGACATGGGACACAATAAGGATTATTTAAAATACAGTGTCAAGTAACCTGTGTGAAATTTTAAAATTTAAACTTGTAATAAGTTCACTTTTTATAAAAGCCAGAGATGGCTGCTTTAGAAAAAAAGAGTGAAATATGCATTAAAGTGGCCTCAATGATTGTCTCATAATGAAGACTTCCCATCATTTTCATTGACCTGCAAAAAAAGTAGTGTGATTTTTTTTAAATTAAAAAAATGTGGCTCACTGTACTTTTCCTGGCCTTGGATTTTATGAGATACAATACTCCAATATCCAGTATTCTCAGGGAGAGGTAGCGGGTTGTTGACAACTATTGTACACAATAAGTCATTCCAAGGAGGCACCACTAGTTCCTGGTTACATGGAATGTATATGAAGATTTTATCCTGGGTCAAGACTTAAGTTGTAAAATAGAACTTTATCACTTAGCTACTAATGTTTTATTTCCAGTGTTGAAGATGGAAGATCACTTAGTCTATTTTTTCCTCCCTTAATGGGTATTTCTATATTCTAAGGATATCTATAAAAAACTTCAATAAATCTTATGTAGAATTGTTCCTGTCTACATAAGGAATGACTCACTCTCCCTACTCCTGATTCATATGCAAAACAAGGATTTCTACTTTTCTGCCCTTACCTGGGAATTGGCAAGTCTAGATTATTTCAAAGTTGTCCACCTGTATTAGGGGCACAGGCACCATGCCAGGCTTTCAGTGAAGTGTTTGCCTGGTGCTATCAGGGGGCTGACTCATAATGTCACATATATGGTCATTAATCAGGGCATGGGGGAAACAGTTAGTGAATACACAGTGATGAAAACTAACTATAGGATTTATAGTCTAATTTCTAGAACTTGTACTTTCTACCCAAAGAGTAGAAGAGCACTAACAGTGTATTGGCAAGCTCCTGATCCAGTGACTTACTTATGCAAGAATAACTTCAACAAATAATGGCTTTGCCTTGCTTCCAATAGATAATTGGAAAAGAATCCATAAGCAGGCTATTTTTTTAAAGTTAATATTGCTTAGTCATATTGAGAAATTATTGTTCTCTGGGATAGTTAAATGTTTTTATTTATATTTTTGGTGAAATTGGTAGTTTTTAAAACATTTTATTTTACTTTCTGTGTTTTTTATTCATGCATTATAGTTATATAGAATATTAAGGTTAATTTTAACAAAATTATACAAACATGAAATATAATCTTCTCCAATTCATTCCTCAGTTTTTCTCCTTTCCCTTCCTTCTACTCTCATCCCCCTGTGCCTTTTCCTCTCCTGAAATTTCTTCTATTTATGTTTTTTTTAAATTAGTGCCTTGTGGATATACACAAGGATAAATTCACTGTGGCATATTCGTATATGAACATAGGAAAGTTTGGTCAGATTCACTCCACGGTTCCATTTCCTGTGTCTCTTCCCTCCCTCTCAGTCTCCTTCCTTTACTCCACTGATCTCTTTTCTATTCTCAGGGGACTTCCCCCTGCTTTCTCCACTTGTCTTGCTCTAGTTTCCATATATGAGAGAAAACATTTGACTTTTGACTTTCTGGGTCTGGCATTTTTCACTTAGCCTGATGTTCTCCATTTCCATCCATTTACCAGCAAATCTAATTGTTTCATTCATCATGATGGCTGAGTTAAACTCCATTGTGTGTGTGTGTGTGTATGTGTGTGTTTATATATGTGTACATATATGTACACATATATACTATATGTATGTATATATGTGTATATATAACACTTTTTCTTTATCCATTTGTCTGTTGATTATTTTACTAAAATGGGCATGTGGCCCATTTTAGTAAAATAAAAATTAATGCTGATTAATATTTATCATGTTCCAGGAAATGGCTAAGTACTCACATTGGAGTCTTCAACTTCTCCAATTTGGTGATGAAGAAATAGAAGATCAAAAGAGTAAACACTTGACCAAAGCATGGATTAGGCCAAACTTCTGATCTCTTGGCTATGAACATCCCACTATATAACTCTATTTAACTAGTTGAGCTCCAGTGTAACTCTGATTGGATTTTTTTTTCCCTTGGAGGGGTATTGGAAGGGAAAATATTGCATTGAAGTGTTTGGAATTCATAGAGTGAAGGTCCACTAAACTTTAATTCAGATACTCTGATGATTTCAGATAAACAAATATTTTTAATTCCTGGTCTTAGCACTTAGGCAGAACTAGGTTTGAATCCTAAAAATCTCTTGGATTGATTAAGGTTATTAATTCTTAGTGTACTACACACTTATTAATTAGTTTGACAAATATTTATTGAGTGCATATAACTATCATAGGTGCTGCAGACTCAGCAGTTATTCAAAATGCAAATCTATTATCAAAATTAATTGCTCCTGGAGGTGCTGCTTTGCCAGAGCAAAATAATCAGTATGGTAATATGGCTTTCCCTAAAATTGTACTGTGACAATCAGCAGGTGTGATCATGGATTTTTTCAGTTTCCATCTCGTGCATCACAGGTACTAATGCATCACTAGCAGGGAGAATCTAGCACCAGAATTATAGCATTAGAGTCATTTCCTTCTCTTTTAAAGCTGACAAGGTACTCCCACAGATGCATGCAAGACATCCCTCAGCTAACACCAATTACTTGGATCCTTATTCTTCACTCAGCTTTGCAACCTCAAAATGTGACTCCTTGGCTCTCTGCCTGGCATAATTTATTTCTTTCCACAAAATTTCATTGCCATAAGCTGTCCTGCTCCTTATACTCTTTCTCCTCAAGTCCTGGGCTGAGATCAGAACATTGTGGCAACTATGTCTGCAGAAGACAAGTGATGCTGCTCCACTCTCCATCCTTATTTGTTGAACAGAAAGGCTGATGAAGAAATTTGGATTCTCAGAAAGCTTGTATTTCTCAAAATGCATCAATGCAAAAAGCTGTAATGCCTTCCCAAATAGGAATTAGCCTGAAATGAGACATATGAGGCACATTCTAGGTTTGAGGATTGAGCCCGCAGGTGCTGTCTCTGAAAAAAAGAGAAGGCACATTTCTTCTAAAGGGATCAATCTTTCCCACTTCCTCAAGTGATATTTTCTGGTATAATTATGAGAATATTAGTGATCAGTAAATCCAAATCCTCCATTCTAGTGTCACTTCCTACCTTATGGCTACACTGGGATTGCCAAAATGACATCCTGATTGCTTTTCCATCTTATCTGCTGATAGACAACTCATTTGCCTTTGTGGGTAGTTCTAGTCTGTACATTCCCTCTCATTCCTTAAAGAACACAGGACTCCTCTCCTGAGGTGCATCATTCATCCTTTGTTGCTCCTGTGATATAATTTCATTATCTCTTCTTTGCCCCTTCTATTCCCTTAATCACCATGAAAAAATTCCTCTTTTAATGATTGAAACTATCTCTCACATACACAGAAAACTCAAATTTTAATTTTTAATGTTATTATGGGATTGTAAAACATTTAAATAATTTTGTCAAACTTTGGAAACTTATTGTCCCACCAATTTGTGCTCCATGTTGCCTTTTAAACAATTTTATTACAATACTTGCTGCATTGTATTATAGTAAGTTTATATTGGCTCTAAACTGCTAGGAAATGAGATCTACAGATCCCATTCATACATGTAATGTATCACCTTGAAGGATGCTTTGTATGATTATAGCACTAATACATTTAAAAATAAGTTTATATTCTCCAAAGAGAAAAAAAAATGTGTTTTTCTTTTTGACCTCAGGATGCAATCTTCATTTTTTTATTATCACTTCCCCAAATGGCATAGAATGTTATTTGAAGAGTTGTTATAAAGATCAAATGACATAATTGGAAAATATCTAACCAGGACCAGCAACTGTTGATTTCACTTTTCAGTATTGGCCCTACACTTCCTTCCGGTAACCTGCAGGTGGGAGATGGTCCTCAATCAATCTCTCTTTTGTTTAAGACTTCTCACCACCAAGAATTCAATTTTCTACCAGTAATGAGATACTAGCATCATAATAATTTGCCTGCCATTTAATTCTGGATAGGGGTTTTCCAAGTATGCCCCCAAAAGAACAAATAAACTGATTCTAGCATTTTACAGATATCCAAACCATGCTTAAAAATGAAGAGGAGTTTTGGTACTCACATAGCCATATCCTGTTCCTTTCCACAAACTCCATATATTGGCTCTTCCTCTCGCTGCATAACTCATAACCCACCCCTACACCACATTCTCACAGGCTTGAAACCAGACATCCTGGGGTTATTATAATACTATTATTTGCTGGAGATGATTAAATGACTTCAAATATTGGTTGTGTAGGAAGGAAACAGACAAATCATAGAGATGTTTATATTGTGCTTTTGTCCAGAAAATTTACCTGCTTCCATCTGAAGAAAAGAGCAGGGTCCAGAAGAGATAAATAAGTTGAGGTTAAGGGTTAAACCAACTAATTCAATAGTGATACTTTGCACGTATTTGGAAGGGTACAAGGGTTTCAGCACTACCAGACTTACCAGTAACTCACCATCACCCCTAACTCTACTCTTAATGCTCTTTTTATACTTATGTGACACCTGTACTAGTACTGGTCAGCTTTCCATTTTTGTAATGATAGTCCTGACACAGGCTACTTAGGGGAAAAGGAGGTTTATTTAGCTCATATTTTTGGAGAATCAAGGGCACAGTGCCTATATTGCCTAAGCTCTGGCCAAGTCCCCATAGCACTTGGCAGGTAGTGGATGGCAGTGATAGGAACCTATGTCAAAGCTAGTGGTAACTTCTCAAGCCAAGAAGAAGAAAGAAAGAGAGGGCTGGGGTGGGTGGGCCAGGCTTGTTCCTTTTAAAACAACTTCTTACAAAGGAGTCACATGAAAACTACTAATGGTCACCAGTCACCAGTGACACAAGCTTTTCAACTAGGCCCCAACTCTTGATGGTTCCATAACACCTTTCAACACCACCACCCTGGGGAGCAAGCCTCCAATCTACCTGGACAGTTGGGAGATACTCAAATCATAGCAATGCTAGGTTGCGAAGAATTGATTTTTGCTGTTTTATGTTTGCAGATTTCGGTTCACAACCTTCCTACAGAAGTCATTGCTCTGCCAGATTCTCAGCCTGTAACACAGCAGGCCCTCCCTGCACGTCTTCCCTGTCCAAAACCATTCTGCAGTCTGCATGTTCACATCCATCAATCTGGACATCTTAGACTAAGCCACCTCACCATCCCTCCTGAACTGCTCTTGCTCATGTGGTTCCTGCTGGTTCCTTTCCTTCTGCTCTGCCTTTGAATAATGTCTTCCTCTTTTCTGCTTCAAGTCTCACTTTCTCAAATAAATGAGCAACATTTTCAAGTTTTCTCTAAAAACTTCAATGAAAGTTATTTTCAATTGCTAATAGACTAGAGATTTTATCAGAGAATGAAGCTGAATTCAGATGAATTCTTTTTTTTGGATACTTTGTAATGAACATGTGGCTGTTGACTTTCTTTCTGTTAATTTCCCAAACATTAGACCAACCTTGATTTCCCACGAGGGATAAAACCAGTGTGAAGAGATATAGATTGCTTTCTGTGTTTTTGCAGTTGATTTCCTAGTATTCTGTGCAGATCTCTGAGACTAGGTTCATGATGCATTTTGGCTGCTGTTCTCTTCCTTGTGATGTCTTTGCCTGTCTTGGAAGAAGCAAAGGCATAAGCAAGAAGAAAGTGGGGCAAATCTTTAAAGCTCTAAACAAACAAAAGATTCAATCCATAAGCATATTTCAATGAAAAGTGTCCTTTAAGAATGAAAAGTAAATAAACAGATTTCCAGATAAGCCTAAAATAAAAGAATCAGTTACTAAGTGACTAAGTGAAATTTGTAAATGAATTCTTTGATTTGAAGGCAAATGATGCCAAATCAAACTCAAATATTCAGAAAAGCAAAGAGCAGCAGATGTGCCATTTATCTGGCTAAATGCAAAGGACTATTTCCTTTTTATACCCTTTTCCATTTATGTAAGAAATATATATATATATATATATATATATATATATATATATATATATATATGTTTTTAGTGTAATAAACTAAATTGTAACATTTTTGTGGACATTGAAACTTGCATAGGTATATTAAATATAAATTAATAATATTAAAATTGGGTACAGAGGGAAGGTTGAAGACTTGCAAGATTTCTATATTCATGTGAATGAATGCACTGTTAAATGAACGTAGAATGAAATGTTATGATGAATACATAATCTTAAGTAAAATTTGTATGAATATAATGCAAAACAATATTGCTAACAAGAAAATTAAAACGGGTTTCTAAAAACAATTTAAATAATTTAAGAAATCATTTTTATTTTGAAGGACAGTATTTGTGGATAGATTGCTTTTACTTATCAGCCTTTTTCTGTTAGTTATTGAGGTATATCATCCCAATTTTTTCTGGACTACATTGTTTCTAACAAGTATTATGCTGTTGATCAAACTGTTGTTTCCTGGGTATTTGTTATAGGTGTTGGTTTGTAACAAATCATTACAAAACATAGCAACTTAAACTTACAGGCATTTATTATCTTTCTTTTATGTGAATGATGTTCAATAATTGGCTTAGCTGGGTGTGTCTACCTCTGAGTATCTCATGAATTTGCAATTAAGATACTGGCCAGAACTGGCAGGCTTGATTAGCATGTAAGGACCTCCTTCATAGCTCATACCTCCTGACCATGTGGGAATCTCCTGAAATGATGAGCCACTAACATGTGCTTACCCAGGAAGGGCTGATCCAAGAGATAACAGAGCCAACAGGAAGTCCCAGTTCATTCTCTGTGGATGCATACCATCATTTCTGGTTTATTATCTCTGATAAAAATGAGGTTAGTAAGTCCAGTGTCATTCCTGAGGAAGGGAATTATTTCTTGCTCTTGAGTATCAAGGAATCTGTGTTCAGTTTTTGAAAACCACCATGGTCATCCTTGTTTCTTCTCTTTCTTCTTGGTACTGGGGATTGAACCCAGAGGCACATAATCACTGCACCATATCCCCAGTCTTTTAAAAAAAGTTTTTATTTTGAGACAGTTTCTCACCTAGTTGTTCAGAACCTCACCAAGTTGCTGAGGCAGGCTTTGAACTCATAATCAGCCTGCCTTAGCCTCCCAAGCCTCTGGGTTTACAGGTATGTGCCAACACACCTACCTCTAATCATCCTTATGACCACAAACTTTATGTATTCTTACCACAGGTACAATAAACTGTGTTATACAAAGGCTCTAAAAATCTCATTTCATCACATACTCAATGTAAAGTCTAGATTCTCGTCCTCTGAACCAGGTCCAGGTACAAATGCTGCTCCTTAAATGAATTGATGTGAGTGCAGCTCTTCACATGTGGTTCATGAAAGTGTACTCTCTGCACCCTAGCATACACAATACACAATACTAGGACATAGAAAATCATTCTTGACTTTTTAATTCAGGGTAATTGAGAGGCACAAAGGAGCCCCAGATCTTCAGCATTGTTCAAACACAGCCAGGTAAATGTTGGAGGTTTCTTAATTAGGTCTAAGTGTTATTTTTTCCTGACAGTAGTTTCTGGTTCTTGGCTCTATGTCACTCTTGGTGATGCACTTAAAAAAATGAATATGCAGTTATATAGCTTCTTGACTGCTAAGAGCCAAGTATATGATGCATGGCATTTTTGGTTGAAAGGTGATGCCAGCTAGCCATTGAGATGATATGATTATGTTAAGATTTACATTCATATGGATATTGGACTCCTGCTGTTCACCTAGGCCTGCTACGGACTCCTGGAGAGTTCCCATTAGTTGGGGAAGTACAGTAGGAGGGAGTTCCAGGGGAGAAACTCTGGCAGTTCCAGGAGGAGGCCGCGTGGGTGGATCGGAAATCTTCCCGGGTGCATACCGGACATTGCCGGCAGTTTCAAAAAAATAAAGTTTGTTCCTGCTTGAGTGGCTCGTGATTTTGTGCCCAGCCAGACTGCGGCACTTGACTGCTTCTTGCTAATAGATCTTGGTGGCTCTCTAAGTTTCTTTTCATTTCATACTGCCTCCGTCCCATGCATTAAAAAAGTCACAGTCTTTCTTTTACTTTAGTTCTCCTAAAGCATCCTTTCAAAGTTCTTCTAAGTCTCCTGATTGACCAATTCCAAGCTACTCCATCCTTTTGAAGTTTTGTTAGGGCAGTACCTATTTCAAGTGCTAATGTCTGTTGTGGAACAAATGGTACAAAATATTCATTCAGTCTTTTAAAAAAAAGAAATCTCATTGATAATAACATGGATGAATCAGGAGATGTTATGCTAAATGAAATAAGCCAGATCCAGAAAGACTGCATGACCTCACCCTATGTGGAATCTGGTGTGGGGCAAGGTATTGGTCAAAGAGAACTAGCTTTAAGTTACGCAAGATGAAAAAGTGCTGGGGATGCAATCTATGAACATACAGCATTGTCACTCTAGTTAATAATACTCCATTATTTACTTGAAATATGCTAAGAGGGGAAATCTTAAGAATTTTAACCACACACACAAAAAGGAAAAGAAAGAAGGAAAAATTGTCAATATCTACTCTGTTGAATTTGTCAGTCATTTTACTCCTATTTTCTATGTGTCTCATTTTTTAGTTCCTAAATTCTTCCTGTATTTATTCTGCATGCATCAAGTGAATATTTTATAGTATACTAATTCCCTTAATTGTTTTTCCCTAGAGTTTTCTCAATGTTCACTTGGAGGACTTACCAGATACATCTGGTCTTACTAGAAACCACTTTGGAAACTACTGTATAGGAGCATAGCAATGCGACCTCTATACCTCTGTTTTCTCTTCTTCCTCTTTCAATGATTAGTACTAAACATATCCTACCTGAATATGTCAGACACCTCATGTATATTTTTAAAAAATATTATTTATTTATTTATTTATTCATTTATTTATTAGGTGTAGATGGACACAACACAATAACTTTATTTTTATGTGGTGCTGAGGATCGAACTCAGGCCCCATCCATGCTAGTTGAGCACTCTACCACTAAGCCACAATCCCAGCCCCCCTCATTTATATTATAAAATTATACCTTTATATAGTTAAGGAAAATTTTTGTTTATATGCCTTCAAAGACTCTGATCTTTTCTACAATACAGTCTATCATTAATCCCTTCTCATATTCAGTGTATTTTATATCTCAGACATTTTATTCCTTGGAAGTTTTATTTTGATATCTTATGTATCTTTCATGCCTTTTATGTAACTTATTGAATGTATGTCATACACTTACCATAAGCATTTTTAAAATCATCAGCTTTTAATCTTAACCTTACTGTCAGTTCCAGGTTAGTTCTGATTGATGCTTTTCTCTGTCTTCTAAATTGCATTTTTTTGAGTTTTTATTAGTTTATTTTCTTAATTTATAACTATAAATGGGGAATTTATTTAAGACCAGGTATTTTTGTTGTATTTCTTTATTTTCACTTGGTTCTGGCCATGTTTTATTTATTTATTTTTTATTTCCCAATGGTATCGCTTCTTTTTTTTTTTTTACAATGAATATTTTTTTTATTGGTTGTTCAAAACATTACAAAGCTCTTGACATATCATATTTCATACATTGGATTCAAGTTGGTTATGAACTCCCAATTTTACCCCAAATACAGATTGATTGCATTTTCTTGCTCTCATTTTTTTCTGGGTTACTTTTAATCTGATGCCAGACATTATGAGTTAACCAAGTTAGTACTAGACATTTATTTACGCCATAACTTCTTTTAGCAAATTGAGTTATTCAGAACCTATTTCATCTTTTTTGTTCTGTCTTTTAGAATTTCTTAAGTAAATCAGAAAGTGTTTAGTGTAGGCTGAGTATTCACCACTACAGACAGGAGACCCTTCTGAGTATTCTATCCAATGCCCAGAAAACGATGAGCCTTCTCAATATTGCTAGTGGAAACAGACACTGTCATTGGCTCTGTGTATCCCCAGGTACCATTTTTCCCTCTTGTCATTTTGGGTCATTCTTTCCCTCTCCTTGGATAATTTTCTAATGTGCCTTTACTGAGGAGCTGAGGACTGAGGGGAGCCTCCTGCTGAACTCCATTGCTTTTATTTTCAATGACCTTCTCTAGGTGCCTTCATTTCACATTCTCGCTGCCCTGAACTCCTGGAATTAACAAATTTCTCACCTCAACTCACTGAGAGAGCTGGCCTGCTAGAGCTCCTCCTCCCTGCACTGTGTCCTGGACACTCTGGAGGAAGACAGATGGACAATGGCAGGCCTCACCTTGTTTTTTTTTTTTTTAATTTTTTTTATTGGTTGTTCAAAACATTATAAAGCTCTTGACATATCATATTTCATACATTAGATTCAAGTTGGTTATGAACTCCCAATTTTACCCCAAATACAGATTGCAGAATCACATCGGTTACACATCCACATTTTTACATAATGCCCTATTAGTAACTGTTGTATTCTGCTACCTTTCCTATCCTCTACCATCCCCCCTCCCTCCCCTCCCATCTTCTCTCTCTACCCCATCCACTGTAATTCATATCTCTCCTTGTTTATTTTCCCATTCCCCTCACAACCTCTTATATGTAATTTTGTATAACAATGAGGGTCTCCCTCCATTACCATGCAATTTCCCTTTTGCCCTTCTTGGACTTTTCCCTGAAGACCTTAAAAGAGCGTACTACAGGGATACTGCTACATCGATGTTCATAGCAGCACAATTCACAATTGCTAGACTGTGGAACCAACCCAGATGCCCTTCAATAGATGAATGGATAAAAAAAATGTGGCATTTATGCACCATGGAGTATTACGCAGCACTAAAAAATGACAAAATCATAGAATTTGCAGGGAAATGGATGGCACTAGAGCAGATTATGCTTAGTGAAGCTAGCCAATCCCTAAAAAACAAATACCAAATGTCTTCTTTGATATAATGAGAGCAACTAAGAACAGAGCAGGGAGGAAGAGCAGGAAGAAAAGATTAACATTAAACAGGCCTCACCTTGTCAATCCCTTTTTCTTAGAGACTGCAGTCTTTGGGGGCCTTGTTGTGCAATCTGAAGAACTATCTACTTTTGCATATATTTTTGTGTTTAAGGTGTGAGAATAAATATGTTTTTCTTTTCCTTCCATTGTGGTGTTTGCTGCTTGGGAGGCTCTTTTAGGGCAGCACCTGTATTTGCAGGGAAGAAACTGCTGTCTCTTCAACTGACTGCTAACATTCCTCCTCCTCCTCCTCCTCCTCCCCCCCACCCTTCCTTCTTCTTCCTTTTATTTTATTTCTTTATTTCAAATAAAGCCTTCAAACAAACAATAGATACCTATTAAACCAGCCAAAGCTGCACAGCTCCTCTTTTAGGGGATTTAGAATAAACTTTATATTTTGATGCTAAATTCTCTACCTTCTTCCTTACCAGACACAACAAAATACATACAGATATGGTAATAAGCAAGTAAGCTTCTACCTTACCTTGTCCACATGGGGAGCATTCCAGTAAAGATGTGCCCATATGTTGAGCCCTTGCATCTGCTAGGAACAGTTTGGGTATCAGATAGTTATACATCAGTTTGAGTAGCAAGGCAGCTACACTGGCAGGGTGTTTGAATTTGTGAGAATTCAAAGATAAACAACTGATGAATGTCAAGGACACTCTCCCTATGTGCATGTACTACAAAATATAAAATTAACATTAATGTCACACCATTTGTGGATCCAAAGACATCTTAGAGATCTGGGGTTCTTAATCCTAGCAAGAGACAAAGATAGGAAGAAAACTGATGAGATCATCATTTTATCATATGACTTTGCCACTCTGCTCATCTGAGAACATAAATTGGAGTAGAGGAAAGCTGGACTCCAAATTGAACTATCAGATAATTTGATACATGTTATTTAGAATTCATTCAGTGGATCTCAGGTGCCTGTGATAGGCTGGATCAAGTTCCTTTGGTTCACTGTTCTAGAAACTGATGTTAGCAATTCCATTGTTCACCCTCTGCTCCAGCACTTGAACTCTCTTAATACTGTAGGGAAATTCCATACTTATAAAATATCAGAAGAAGGCATAATTTTTTTCCTTGCATAAAAGAGGAACATTCACTTTTCTCAACATTATTGCATTTGAGCATTTGCCAGGCTTGGGCTCTACTAGTCAGGTGACCACATGTACCAGGCCCACAACCTGTACAGACACAAGAAGCTGGCACTGTGCAGAATGACTTTCAAAGGTAGCATTAGTGGCAACAGTTATGTCCAGATTCCATCCATGAGCATCAGTGACAGGAGTCCTTGCTGTAGATTCCAGAGGGCAGCATCAGGTCTCAGTGGCATCTGAGTCGAGCACCAGGATCAATGCTTCTTAACTGAGGGAAGGATCATGGATTGTTTCTGGTGCTGTGGTGTCAAGCCTGGTTCTCTGACTTTATTCAAAACTAAATTAGCTCTCCAAACACATATATAATTTCCTTTATGCTTAAACTAGAAAAACTGGCACTTTTTTTTTTTCTGAAAGAAGTGACAGGTAAATCAGGTCTGGGAGTGATTTCAGAGAGCATTATTGGGAGATTTACATTACGCTGAGCTGAGAGTCACCTCTTAAATCTTCCATCTGCCTGTACCTGCTGGGACACAAAATGACACTTATCAATGCACAGTCTGGAATCCTGCTCTACCTTCTTACCACTGCAGTAAGAAGTGTGATCTGCAGAGCAGCAGAACCAGCACCACCTTCTCTTAAATATGCAATCTCCTGCTCAACTCCAGAACATCTGCTCCTTAAAGTGACATACAGGGGATCCCAATGCAGGAAAGTCTGGGACTCCCTGTTCAACCAGCTTCTAGTTGTGGGGCCAGAACTCTGCAGTCTGCTGGGGCCTGATCAGGTCACTTACACTGAGCTCCAGGCTCAGTCCTTCTTCCCTTTCTCCTCTGCTGCCAATCTCTCCCTTGATGACCTCATCAGTTCTCAAGGCTTTAGCTATCATTTAAATGGCAATACTTCCTAGATATCATTCCCTCGTCTAAATATTTCCACATTCATCTGTTCCTCTGCCAACTGGCCCCCTCACCTGCATTTCTAGTGCTCCTCACAGCACAGCTTCTCCTACACTGAGAGCCTGCTCTGCATTCAGTTATCCACACCTGTGCCCCTGCGGAGTTCTCCCTGTATCTGTGAAGAGCAGCTCCATCATTCTTTCACAGACCAAACTCACTTGTGTCTTGCTCAACTCCTCTTTGCCATACCTCAGATTTAGTCCATCAGGAAATGCTGTCAAGTCCACCTTCAATGTTCTGTAGAAACCAGTCACTTTCACAACCCAGGTGATGTTAGGGACATGTCTGTTCTGGAGGACTCACTAGTTCCTACACTTTCCCACCTCCTCACCTGCCCCTGTACTCTCCATACTGTTCTCAGCAGAGCAGCCAGAGTGAGCTCTTGAAAGAAGTTTCCCACTGTCTGTCTTTGCCCCATGCTGCCTCACTCGCAGTAGGAGTCCTTCCAAAACCTCAGGTCCACAGGTTCTGTACTGATAACTTCCTCATAATGACTCTGGTCCAGTCACTCAAGCCTCCTTGTTCTTCCAGAATGCATAGACATGAGCTTGCTCTAGTGCATTACCACTGATAGCTCCCCCTGCCTAGAAAACCATTCCCAGAATCTTCCTGTTCTTCTAATCTGCCAACTTCCCCAAAGGCCCACTGCAACCCTAGAGAAATAGTCATCTTCCCTGTGCCCACACACCAGCACTCTGGATCACATTCCCTGTAACACTGACCACCTCCTAACATGAACACTTTCCTTACTCTGCTTAGTGTATATCATCTGCCTGTTACCAGTAAAACTCAGACTCCACAAAAATAGAAATTTTACTGTTTTAGTTCCAAGATAGGTCAGAAATGCAAAAATTGTTTGTCATATACACAATATATGACAGCACTCAAAAGCACCTCCCTAACCTAGTGACAATATCTTCATTAATGGAATCTCAGAACAAAGGCTTCTCTGTGGCAGCTGCAGAACAAGGTCTCTCACACTGAGGGTCTGGTTTGCCTGGGCTTTTCTCTCCAATGATGCTTGTCCTCCCCTCTTCAACCCTGCCTAAACCTAGGCTCATCCTGTTTCTCAGTCAAACAAAAAAATAATTAGACTCTGATTCATACATCTATGGATCTGGATAGGAGCCAGCAGGAGGACTACTAGGATTTGGGGCAGGAAAATCAAGTGTTAGGAGCCATTTTCTGTCCAGGTAGTTGACAGTGGTGATGCCCCTGATATCATGGCTAAGTCACCATGGTGTAGAAATACCTTGGGGAGTGGAACCCTGGGGACATGTGGAAGCTGAGGATAATCTTAGGCCAGGTGTGTGTCTGAGGACTTCAGCAAGGAGAACCACTGTGATGCTGATTGGCCTCTCTAAAATCCCAGCACTCAAAGGGAATGAGAAATGGGTCCACACCCTGAGTGTCCAGGCAGAAGGATCTGACTAATGTTGGGAGAGGGGAAGTGAAACTTTGAGGAGATGAGGAATCTCCAATACTAGGGTTCCCACCCCAGAATCCCTCTGGTCTAGAACCTAAGATTCATGTCCTGGGTATTGGAGCTTTACCTTGACACTGATCCTCTTGGGTCCAGTGCTGTTTGTCACACTGTCTTTTTGAATCCTTACCCAGGGGCTAATTCAGCCATTGTCAACATTTTGGCTTTGGACCTCTATACTCTCCTTGAAATTAGTGTGAACTGCAAAGGTAATATTGCTTTTGTGAATTATATCTGTATGCTTACAGTATATGAAAAGAAACCATTTAAAAGATTTTAATGCATTTAGAATAATAACCCACTGCTTGTCAACAGTTTTTTTTTTTTTTACACATTTTGCAAGTCATTTTTTGCCTGTCTCATTAGACGACCCCTGGATTGTTATACATACTTCTGCACTTAATCTGTGCAAACTGAAGTGAGTGGAAAAAAATCTGGCCTCACACATTTTGTAGGAGGAATGTTTTAATAACTTTGTCAGATAACTGACTATGCAACGTGGCTATTACATTAAAATGACACATGTGTTAACTTTAATATTTCCCACGTCCCCTGTAGGCGATGGACTCAGGGTCACTCTGTGTTAATTGGGCTGGCTGGCAACTAAAAGACCACAGAAACACAGAAATACCCTTCGTGGGGCTTAGGGATGGCTCTGAGACCTCAGGTGTCAGCTCCCACACTGGAGAGCAAGAGGAGCAAAGAAGGCCCGAGAGAGCCAGCATACCCTGAGCCCTTCTATTTGTTAGAGAAAAGACATTCCATAGAATATTCCATCCAAATAAGGCAAGGGATTGTGTTACAACAAACAGGGGGTGTAGCCAGTCCCATTGGGTGACGCCCAATCCCAGAGCTGCACTTCCTTGTCCAGTGAAGGTAAGGCCCACTGGCTTCACACTGCATGCAATGCCACTTCAACACCTTCATTATTCAAGGCTAAGGGGGCAAGCTCAGCTCCTATTCAGGGTGGCCCCCAACACTTAAAGGTTCTTTGAAATATGGAACTTGAAACACTCACCAATAGCTCATATTCTGTCATGTTAAAATATATATATATCTATCTTTCACATTGAATAGATCTCGTGCTAATATATGAGTATAGAAAAAGAAATATATTGTTTTCTCAAATTATATTCTTTTTACAGTGTTGCATACTTAAGAGCAGATGATCAAAAGCCATATTTGATAATATTATTACAGAGGCCTCAGAAAAGGATGTACATATTCAGAAACTGTCAGATTTAGGGTGGTGGGTAGAAGTCCTTCAAAATTCTTTCTCTTCAGAGCTTCTATTCTATCACTGTCAAATATACTGCCAGTGCATTATCTTGAAGGAACAAGCTCACACTTAGTTTTGAGACAGTGTCAGGCAACAATTTTAGAAATCACACTTTCTGTGTCATGCATTCTTTCAAGTAAAATGGTAGTCCCTAAAAAAGCAGTCAATACAGCTCATAAAATGGTTTTGCTGACACAAACATTCTATTTGGAATGCACTGAAAGTGATACACATGGGCTTTCCATTTAATCATGAGATATTTTGAAAATGAGGACCCTAGAATAAATAATTGATAAAGTTAACAATTTCGAACAATCTCACCAGGACATGTTTAATTGCAACTGACTTTTTTGTCTTCTGCAACTAAGAGGTGATGTAGAGAACAATAACTGTGTTAGCTTCCATTCTGCAAGTTTTACTTTCATGCAAATAATGTCTGGGTAGCATTATAAAATTGGCTTGTGACTCTTGTGACAGTGTGACAGTGAGTATCTAAGCACACCCAAATATTCCACAGACCACTTTGAGCACTGCTGCTCGGAAAACCCAGGAGAGTTCCCAACTGTCCCCATCCTCTTTGCCTCTTCATTATGTCCAGATCATCTCCTGAGCTGTATTCTCTGGTGCTCTGCCCTGGAGGACAAGCCACCCCCTAAATATTTGATGCCACAACTGTCCTTTTTCTGGGAACAGAGATGAAGGGACATGTTTCTCTTTGCTATTGGTAACAGTTTGTGGGTGAAGGCACCAGAGAGATAATCACTCATAACCTCTTATGGAAGCCTGTGTCCATATCAGGGCACACCAGTCTTCATGAGAAATAATATTGGCTCTTTTCATTTTAAGTGGGTGTAGTGGTGCAGTTACTGTAGTCTGTGAGGTTGCTGTATCAAAAATGCAACAAACCGGGTGGCTTATTAACAACAGATATTTGTTTCTCACAGATCTGGAGACTGAAAAATCCAAGATGGAGGTGCTAACACTTCATTCCTAGTGAGAGAAACTTCGTCATAGACAGCCATCTTCTCACTACATCCTCAGAGGGCTACTGGCCACAGCAGCTCTCTGGATTCTGCTTTAGGAGGTCCTAATTCTAGTCATGAGGGTCATTACTAATTATCATGAGAGTCATGACTAATTATAATCAGCCTTTATATGTATTTAGAAGGGACCTAAGCTTAGTCTGGCAGCAGTACTGTTGGTAAGAATACTACGTAGTGATGAAATTGTTGTATCTCTGCACCTTCTAATAAGGTAGCCACTACTTGCATGTGTCTATTTAGCATTTAAATGTGGCTGGCCAACTAAACAGTTGAATTTTAATTTTTTTTGTGAATTGAAACATAAATAACTATGTCTAGTTCACTGTTACTATTGATGACAGTGCATATCTAGTGTATTCTTAATATTCAGTCTCCTACCCACAAAGATACACTTGACTCCTGGATGGAAGTCAGTTAAAATATCCTTATATAAAAACTGGGGCTTTGGTTGGATGATATGGGGGATGAATAAGGAAGTAGGATTTCACTCTAGATTGGGTGGTGTCCAGAAGAGGGAGATTATGGGATGAAATGAATAAGTAAATCTTAGCCATAGTAAGTACAGACTTGAGCAGGAATAAATTTGTAAAGAAGGTGCTGTCACCAATTCACAGTAGCTAAATTATGGAACCAACCTTGATGCTCTTTGGTAGATAAATGGATAGAGAAACTTTGGTATATATACACAAAGGAACATTACTCATGACATTTGCATGTGAATGGATGAAGTTAGAGAATATAATGCTAAGTGAAGCAAGCCAATCCCCAAAAAAACCAAAGGCCAAATATTTGCTTTGATATGAGGATGCTGACTCATAATGGTGATGGGCTGGGGTGGGGGAAGGAGCATGAGAAGAACGGAGGAACTTTAGGTAGAGCAAAGGGGAGGGAGGGGGCAGGGGGTTAGAATGATGGTGGAATGAGTTAGACATCATTACCTAAGTACCCAAATAAGACGCGATGGAGTGAAAATAATTTGTGTACAATCAGTAACTTGAAAAATTGTGCTCTATATGTGTAATATGAAATGAATCGCATTCTGCCATAACATAAGACAAATTAGAATAAAAAAGTTGCTATTATTCATATCCACCTATATAGGAAGCTGGCTAGTGTTCTGTTAATTGCACAATTCCTAAACTTTTTAAGGTGCTTAGAAAAAGTTGTTATGTACTACTTTTGTTTTACCTTATTTTGTGTGTTTCAGAATGAACTTGTCTGACATTGCTTCTTAGTATGCATTTTGTCCAACAGGGAATAGCATGGCCTCACTATATGCACCACAATAGCTCTTAACAACTCTGACCCCTAGCTCTAAGTGCCAGAGCAGTTTCAATATGTCAGGATCTGATTTTCTTCTTTCTTAAATTCAATATTCTGTAGTGCCTACATTCCTAATCAAAATGAATAAGAATATCAGCATACAACTTGGTAAAGAAGAAAGGCACAAATTGAAAAAATATATTAACAATAATTTATTTCACCTGCATTGTCACAAGAGACATGCATATTCAGCAGACATTACAAAAATAAATTAAACATCCCTATTGACTTCTGTAGTGAGTAAGGTTCATGGGTTCATGAAAACAGATAAGCAGGACACCTCAGAGTACCCTGGCCACAATTCTTTCTCAATAACATCTAAAATATGCAAAAACAGTTATGGAATTTAATGCTCCTTCTAGCTATTAGTTGTATCTATTTGCATTCATTCTAATTGTGGTTTAGAAATTGAAAACTACATCTTTAATTTTTTAGAACCTACTTTAGGTAACACTTACACTCAGTAAAATACAGGAAATTTATAGCAGCATGTTTCCAGTTAACCACCCTTCTGTAATATCACTATGTATACTACATCAGTGTTCATTGTAAACCTAGCCAGACAGTGTAATGCATTGTGCTATAAAAGTCATCTGTCCTTTTACATATTAAAAAATAATATATGTAAAATATTGTCATGTTCTATTGCTAGTTATTCCTTTCTGTACAAATTAGTTACCATCTTTGACTATTAAACTTTAGGCTTTTCTTCATTTCAAATTACATGTGGTGAAAGACTGCTAGCAAGGAATCCTGCCAAATTTTATTCATCAGATAAATACCTTGTTTTGCTCTTTTTGTCTATGAAGAGATTGATGTGAAATAAAATTCACTAATTTGGGGTGTAAAGTTGTTTTGAATCATTTACCACCACTATGACCAGAATATGTTCTTATGTACCCTTGTCCCAAACTCTGAACTCTTCTGCTTTCTTGTGTGACCCTCTCCTCTACTCCAGCTCCAGGTGATCACCAATCTGCTTTCTGAATAGAATTTTGAATATGCTGAAATTTCATGTACATGCAACCATATAGTATATAATCTTTGCTATAACAGTTATTTTAAGCTTTGTTATGTTATTGTGTGTGCATTAATATTTCATTCATTTTTAATACTGGATATTACTGAAATAATAGTTATTGTTTGGTATTGTCACAACTCTCTTTAACATTATCCATTCTAGTTGAGGTGAGGTGGTATCTCATTGTGATTTTAATTTGTACATCTTTGGAGACTATTGATGGTGAGCATCTTTTCAATAATTATTAGGGACTTGTCTAGCTTAGCCTCTGAACTCTTCTTGACATTTCTTGTCCATGGAGGTAAGGGCTGGTTGTCTCATTATTGAATTGGAAATGTTCTCCTTATATTATGGATACTGGCTGTATAACAAATATATTTCCTGCAAAAAGTTTTTCTTCTTTTCTGTGGTTTGTGTTTTCATCTCCTTTACTATGGTTATTAAAAGTTGGCATTAAGCATGATTCAATCCATTTCATCACTTTTGTTTTATATTTTGTACCTTTTGCTTTATACTTTATGTAGTCAAAATTTTGTTAACACAATTTCAATAATTTTTCCTCTATGTTTGTAAAATGATGTTCAGTAGCTTTATTGCATTAGATATGTTGTGATTTAAATCTTGATTATGATGTGACAAAATGATTGAGTTCATTTCCTTTTCCCATATGGATGTCCAGGTGTTCCTGTAACATGTGTTGAAACCCTACGTTTTCTCCATTGAATTATCTTGGCAATTTTTTCAAAAATGTGATCTATGTGTCTGTTCTTACATCAATGCCATGTTTTGCTCATTACTGTGATTTCATTAGTTTTAGAATAAACTATTTTAAGCTTTCCAATTTCGTTCTTAATTTTCAAAATGATTTATATATTTTAGGGTGCTATAACATTGATCTTGAGTGTCCCCCACACATTGGCTTGATCCCCAAACCATGATTCTATTGGGAGGTGCTGGAACATTTAGGATTTGGGCCTAATGGATGGAAGTTAGGTTCCTGGGGGCTGTGCCCTTGGAGGGGTTATTGGGAACCCAGCCCATTCTTGCTTCTGTAACTGATAAATGGCTTCTATGATGTGAATGATTTCCTCTTCTGTGAAGTCCCATTGAAACCCACCTTTTGAGATGAAACTTGATTACTCACTTCTGTTGACAGGTGAAACCAGAGTTTTTTTACTTATGCTGGTGAGTGGGCTGCAGAAGGTTGCAGGTCTCTGCAGGTGAGAAGTGTTTCAGCTCTTAATAGTGAGCTGTGTCTTCCAGTGATAAAGCAGACTAGAGCAGCTCACAGTCAATTTCTCCTTCTTTCCAGATTTTTTTTTGGGGTACTGGGGATTGAACCCAGGAGCACTTAACCACTGATTCATATCCTCAGCTCTTTTTATCTATTTTGAGATAGAGTCTCCTGATTTCAAGAATGAAATCCACGGACTAAGATGAGTGGTGTAAGAATAGGATTAATTAAAGAATAGAAACAATAATAGAACTCTTATAGCACAAGAGAGAACCCCATAACACATTTTTCCCTTCTCATAGTGTGCTAGTCTAAGGGTTTATATAGCACTTGTGTCACTGCTATTGGCCTAAACTTATGCTAATTAAGATTTTTTTTAAAAAAAAAACTATACTGTTATTGGTTCAAACTCATGCTAATTAGTGTTTGGAAAAGTACTAATACTTTTGGTCCAAACTTATGCTAATTAGGGTTTGGAACCATACTAAGGCTGCTTTCATTCTTGTCTGCCCCACTTTCATTTTCTTATTGCAGGTCAGGAAGCAGGAGATGGAGTTGTGGATGGCATATGATTGTGGTTCCAGGCTGCAGCACTGCATGAAGTGGCCTTCTGTAGCAGGCAACAGTACCATGTTCCAACCTGTCTTCCCAAGGATGGCAGGTTGTCCTATCATAGCTCAGAGTGGCTCAGGACCACCATCCCTGCATGGTGGCTCCACAGGGCTGCCTGCCATGCTTGATGTCTGGGCTCCAATCCTCCCAGCAACCTCTCTGACACTCTACCTCTTTACTGCCTCTTCTGGGTGGTACTACTAGGTTGGCTGTGTGGCTTGACAGCCAGGGAGCCATATCACCACCATGGCATTTGTTTTGCTACAGGTCCCAAAGCAATGGATGAAAATAATGAAACTTCCAAGGCCAAATTGAAGAGCAACTCCTTCCTGAGATGCTTCTTTTTCTCTCTGTTAATAGGTACAAACTGCTAGTTTAGGATTCTGTAATCATGTTGGCTCAGCAGCTATGGCAGGAAAGGGGGAAGATAAGGATACTTGTATGAGAAAGACTTGAAACCTAGATTTCTGTACTGTATAAAAGATACTGAGAACAAAGGGATGGGCTCAGCCTTTGGAAAAGACTGCAGTGAGTCTGCAAATGTGCTTCATAAACCTTGCTCTTCTGTATCTCAAAGTGCCATTTGTCCCTCTCTATTGCCATAATTTCCCATAACAAATAAAGCTTTCCCCCCTCATAATATATATTAATAATATAAATCCAGACATTAGTCACAATTATGGAATACTGACAAACACATAGGTATTAAACTTTTCCTTACACATTTAAAAAGCAACATGTCCATTGAAAAATAGACCGGTTTGGATGCTGTTTGGATTACAAATGAGGGTCTATGAACATCAAAGAATCCATGCATGGTTTAACATTAACATTAATTTTTATATTTTGTTGTACATGGTAATATTTCTAGGTAGAGTATTCATACCATTCATTAATTCTTCTGCTTGCTACTTTTTTTGTTTGTTTGTTTTTACCTGTCCACAGAAGTCCAAAAAGATCTGGTTATATTGCTGCCTTGCTACCCAAACTGGTGTATCAACAGTTGCTGTCCAAATTGTTCTTAGCAGATTCAAGGACTTGACATATGTGCACACCTTTTCTTGTCTCTTACCTACATGGACAAAGTAAGATAGATGCTTACTTGCTTACTCTCACCATTTCTGAATGTATCTTGTTGACCTGGTAACAAACAGGACAGAGAATTTAGAATTGCAATGAGTAAAATGACTAGAACTAACAAAGGTACCTAAGGATACACAACACCAATTAAGAGTGTCTGTTTTCAATAGCAGTACTGGAAAGTCTCATACTTTTCCGGGCATTGAACAGAATATTCAGGAGGATCTCATGTCCAAACTGGTAAAAAATTAGTCTGCATTAAACACTTTCTGGTTTACCTAAAAAATGATAAAAGACAGAACACAAAGAACCAAACAGGTCTTGAATGACTTCATTTGTCCCAGTAATAAATGCTGAAAAATGTAAATGACATACAAAAATATTGGTACCTAACTTGGTTAAGTCAGAATGTCTGACATTAAATTAAAAGCCACCAAGAATACAATGAAAACGAGAAAATGCAATTCAGAAAGCAGATAAAAACAATCAGTCTAGCCCAGAACTGACATTAAGTTTAAAATGAAAAATGAGTGACAGCATATTCAGTAATTTACATAAGAGACATGAAAGATACACAAAAAAACAAAAATGAAATTTGCAAGAATGAAACTTATGAGATGTAGAATATGCTGGTGATGGTAGACTCTGTGTTGTACAACAGAGGAGTGTCTTTGAAGGCACCTAAATAAAATATTCCCTTAAATACATAAAGGTATAATATTTATATGTATTTTTGTGGATAACATTCAGTCAGGATATGTTTAATATTAAGCACACAAAGAGGAAGAAGAGCAAATAGAACTATAGAGGTGGCATTTTTACATTTCACTGAAATTGAGTTAGTAGTTTCCAAAGTGGTTTCTAGTAAGATCAGATGTATATGCTAGATCCTTCAAGCAACCATTAAGTAGACTCTAGAAAAAAATGATTAAGAGAATTAACATACTACAAAATATCCATGTGACACATGCAGACTATGTTAGGGAGAACAGAATAAAAACATATAAGACACATGGAAATCAAATGGTTAAATGACAGACAAATTCAACTGTATAAATATTAACATTAAGTGGAAGTGGAATGACCAAGCCAATCACAAGGCCTGATTATTGCTTTAGGCAAACGAATAAGACCAGACTATGCTGGAGGAGTCATACTTCACAGTCACAAGTACATTAAAATCTCATTGATATATTAACAGCAACCATGATAAACCTGGAGTACTTAAACAAATATTAAAAAAAAATAGCCTATAATGGGAGTAGTGATAAACAGGGACATTTTGAAATGATGCATTAGGCAGCTTTCCATCACTGTGACAAAACACCTAAGGTAATCAATATATAAATTGGAAAGTCTACTTTTGGCTCACAGTTTCAGAAATTGCATTCCATGCGTAGCTGGTCCTGCTGCCTTGTAACCCGTGGCCTAATAAGCATCACACTAGGGAACACTTGGTGGAAAAAAATTGAACCCCTCATACTAGCCAGGGAGCAAATAGAGAAAAATAAGAAAAATCAGGGTCCCTAAATTTTCATCAAGGGCATGACCCAAAGAAGGGGACTTTCTCTCACCAGGACTCTACTCTTAAAGGCTCCACCTTCTCCACCTTCTCCCTATGGTACCATGAAGTAGTGATCATGCCTTTAACACACAGGTCTGTGGCGGACACTTATATAAACCATAGCAAATGATAAAATGTAAATTCAACAGACAGAACAATGCAAAATATATGTGCACCTAATAAACAAGGACTAAAATATAGCCATACATCACATAATAATGATTTTGATCAATAATATTCCTATAAAATTATATAACCTAGCAACATTCTGACTCTCTTAGTTTGTATAAGTACACTTTAAGATACCACATAATACTGAAATGACTAAATAATGTATTTCTCAGTATTCCTGTCAGTAAGCAACACAAAATTATACAGAACAACAAACTTGGTGGAAATGCAGAGAAATGCAAAATCCAGAAATACTAGTTGAAGACCTCTTCAATATTCCACACTCAATGATGAATAAAACTACTAAGCAAAGGATAAAAACAAATTTGAACAACACTGTCGGCCATCTAAACCTAGAGGGCTTCTGTAAACACTCCTCTCAGTAACATTTGAATACATATTTTTTAGAGTGCATGTGGAACATTCTTCAGGATGCACCACATGCTACTCTGTAAGAGAAATATTAATCCATTTTAAACCATAGAAATAAATACAACTGAGGTTTTCAAGATGGTGGAATATAGATCACTTTCCTGGCTGCTCTGTGGAGCGAAATCAAGAAAGCAGACAGGCAGCTTCTCAGCAAGGTGGGTGAAAAAAAAAGTGTGGGGACTTTCCTGGAATTTAAAACTGGACATTCAAAGCAGATTGGGGACTCAGGAAGTTGGATACAATAAGATGAGGAAGAAATCCCCAGTGGCACAGCCACTGCAGCTGCTGGGCCAGAAGTACCAGGCAGAGTGGTCTCTTTATCCTCATAGTGGAGGGATAAGGGAATTATAAGAACCCGAATTTTGGGTAGGCCCAGGAAATTTCTGGGTATGGAGTGTTAGAGATCAAGGACATTATCCTGCAAACCTGAAAGAAATGCTGCCCAATATCAATGTGTGGGTAAAGAAGCTGCCATCTCTTCAGGTGGCATGTGGAAGACAAAGAAGGAACAATTTTGCAGTTGCTGCATGGAGACTGGGGGCTGAAGGGGCCAATTCCTGGGAAACCCGAGTTTGGCACAAAATACAGGCAGGTAAACACACACTGCACAACATAGAGTGTGCTTAAGTGACCAGGAGAACAACAAACATGGAAAGAGATTTACACAGAGGACAACAGGTCTTGGAAGCCCACCTGGCTCTACCTCTCCCCCTCCAGTTCCACTGTTTACAGAACTAGCTGGGAAAGATGCATCTGACTGAGAACTTGGAAGGCAGGGGTGGAAAAGATTTTTGGAGACTGAACTGGAGACCAGGAAACACGGGGTCTGAAGGTGATGTAGAGGATTAAGAATTAACTCTCCCACCACAAAAGTGGAACCCAGGGGAGATCCCTGGGGTACAATCTTCCATCATGGACCAGCAAGTACTGGGCACTGGAGGTGCACGGAATTAAAATCTCCAAATCAACTGGCATTCAGTGAAGAGCCTGGAGCCCACTTAAGCCTAAAGTCTGCTTCCAGGAATTCAGCCTATGGGATTACCTTTCTCACTCCAGCAATCCACAGAATGGAGAATCATGCTCCAGATGACCCCATCTAAAACTACTGAGAAGAGAAGCTGAGAATCTTCTGAACTCCAATGGAAAGAATTCTTTAACTTTTCATCAAAATCTTTATTTTTCATTTTTCTCTGTTTAATTATGACTTTAATGGTACAAAGACATTTATACATATTTATAAATGTTTTTTCTCATTTCTAGTGTTTTTGAAGCCAGTTATTTTTCATGATTAGTTTTTTTTCTGAACTAACATACTTTAGGTTTTTAAAATATTCTTTTATTTAAAAATTTTAAAAAATTTTGTTATATATTTTTTCTCCTACCAGTTTTCCTTAATTTGGTCTTTTCTTCTGCTAACAGCCAATCTCTATTGTTTTTCTCTTTCACTCTTCTTTAATTTGTTATTTCCTCTTTCCTCCTCCCTCACAATTATCACATCCAATATCACTTCTTTTCTTTCCCTGTCCACTACTTGAAAATGTAAACATTTTTGCAAACTTGCAAGTTTTTTAAAATATTTTTTATTTATTTATTTTTGTGGTGCTAAGGATCAAACCCAGTGTCTCACCTGGGCTTGGCAAATTCTCTACCACTGAGACCTAGCCCCAGCTCTGAACTTTCTGTTTTTTATTATAGGCATAAACTGGTCATATCATTTCTGTTTATTGTGATAATTAACAATGTAGACATCCTAGTAAAAAATACTTTGTTTAATGATGTAAACTGTTTGCATTGGTTGTTGTTATTTATTTTCTCCCCATAAACAGTGAGGTATTAGAAATCTTCAGTGACACTATAAGTCCATAGGGTAGAAACTCTATCACCTCAGATCCATACCATTAGGTAGACACACACACAACATGAATAATTAAGGGAACAAATCACCCCAAACAAACCAAGATACTCCAATAACCAAATCCATTGACACCACAGTGGAAAAAATGTTAGGAAAGGTGCTTAGAAAGTATATAGTTAATCTGATTTGTAAAGTAAAGGATGTTATAAGGAATGAAATCAGAGAGAAAATACAAGAAATAAAAGATCACTTCAATAAAGAGGAAGAGACTCTGAAAAAAAGTAGAAATCTCAAAATGAAGGAAATTAAAAATTCATTAGAAAGCATCACCAACAGACTAGAGCACTTCAAAGACAGAAACTCATGCAATAAATACAAAATATATAATCTTTTTTTTGAATTTTGAATATATTTCTATTCTTAGGAGCAAACTTTTTAAATTTTTATTTTATTTTTTTTTACTTTTTATTATTGGTTGTTCAAAACATTACATAGTTCTTGACATATCATATTTCATACATTTGATTCAAGTGGGTTATGAAATCTCATTTGACCATAGATAGATGTTGAGAAACCATGAATAGACCTTCCAAGATCTATGGGATAACATGAAAATATTTAAGATTTATCAGGATAGATGAAGGTGCAGAGATAAAAACCAAGGGAATGAACAATTTTTTTTTCAATGAAATAATATTAGAAAATTTCCCAAACATAAAGAACAAAATAGAAAATAAAATACAAGAGGCTTACAGGACCCCAAATGTACAAAATCACAACAAACCCACACCAAGGCACAATATAATGAAAATGCCTATTATGCAGGATAAGGATAGAATTTTAAAGGTTGAGAGAGGGAAAATATCATATTTCATATAGGTGAAACCAATTTGGATTTCAGCTTATTTCTCAATCTAGACCCTTAAAGCTAGGAGGTCCTAGAACAACATGGTTGAAGCTCTGTAAGAAAATGGATGCCAACCAAGAATCCTATGTCCAGCAAAATTAAGCATCAGATTTGAAGATGAAATAAAAACCTTCTATGATTAACAAAAGTTAAAAGAATTCACAACTAGAAAGCCTGCAATACAGAATATACTCAACAAAATATTCCATAAGAAGGAAATGAAAAAAAAAAACCACTGAAAACCAGCAAAGGGAGGAACTACACTAAAGGAAATGTCAATCAAAGGAGAAACTAAGTCAAGTTTCACAAGGATGTATAAACAACAGGGGCTTCTTCCCTCATATCAGATAAAGTGAGCTTCAAGCCAAAGTTAATCAGAAGGGACATACAAGGCCATTTTATACTGCTCAAGGGAATTATATATCAACAAGACATAACAATTATAAATATTTTTGCAAACAATGGAGCATCAGCATCTACATACATCAAACAAACCCTTCTCAATTTCAAGAATTAAATAGACCATAACACAATAATACTGGGGAACTTTAACATGCCTCTGTCACCACTGGACAGCTCCTCCAAACAAATGCTAAATGAAGAAGATATAGAAGTAAAAATAAAATTGATAATTTAGACTTAACAGACATATATAGAATATTTCATCCATCATCAGCGAATACACCTTTTTCTCAGTAGCACATGGATCCTTCTCTAGTACAGACCATGTTATGTAAGCTATCATATATGTTTGCATGCAATTATAATATTAATTCAACATATTTTTAGCATCTGTAGGGTGATTTTGATAGCTCTCTTTCCATTGATATTAATTTTTGCATTCTTGCTTTTTTCTTGATTAGACTTGTTTGATTTTTATCAACTTTTAGCTGTATTATTTCTTCTCTAGTTTATATATTTCTGGTCCTACTCTTAAATTTTCCTCCCTACTATATAATTTGAAAATAATCTGATTATTAAGCTAGTTTCTTTCTGATACAAATACTGTAAGTTATAAATGCTTATCTGAGTGCCGTTTCATCCCAGAAATCTTGATACATTAAGCTTTCATTATCACTTAGTTCAAAGCACTTTTTATTTACTTTTCTCTGCTTTCTTCCTTGACCTCTGAGATATTCATAAGTGTGATGTATGATTTTGAAGAGAGTTGACCTGTAAGGGTGGGGTTCTACAGATCTTAAGGTGATTGGTTTTTAATGTAATAAATCATGCAGGAAACACAGTCTGCATGATTTCATATTTTTTTAAAGAGAGAGAGAATTTATTTTATTTTAGTTTAGTTTAGTTTTTGGTGGACACAATATCTTTATTTTATTTTTATGTGGTGCTGAGGATCGAACCCAGTGCTCCGCACATGCCAGGTGAGTGTGTTACCACTTCAGCCACATCCCCAGCCCAATTTCATATTTTTAATAAAGCTTTGCAAATGCTTTTTATATTGATTGTATAGGTTGCATAGATGTCAAAACTGATCAAATTGCATACTTCAAATATGTACATTTTATTGTACTTCAATTTTACCTTAATACATTTATGGAAAAAAAGAAATAATACAAAAATGTTTTCTGACCACAATAAAATGAAATTAGTAATCAATCAAATAATACAAGAAGTAGGGAAAATCACAAATGTATGGAAACTTTAAAAACACTCCAGAATAGTCAATGGCTTAAGAAAATTAAAATAAAGCTAGGAAACACTCTGAAATTAATGAAAATAAAGAAAAAATACATCATATTTATGAGACACTAATAAAGGAGCACTTAGAGTGAAATTCATAGCAGTAAATTTATATCTGTAAATGCCTGCATTAAAAAGGAAGAGCAAACTAAACCCCAAACAGGTATAGAAAACAAAACAGTGAAGAAATAGCAGAATATAATACCAAGAAATAGTAGAAAATAATAAAGAACAGAGAAGCTATCAATGGAACCAAAAAGAATACTTTGAAAAGATGAACAAAAATTGACAAATTGTTAGCTGGATACACTAAATAAAAGAATAATAAAAGAATTAGAATCAGAAAAGAGAGAGGATGCAATATTACTTACTTTGCAAAAATAAAAACAATTTGAACTCTGCTGTGAAAAATTGGGTGCCAAAAAATTAGAGTGCATACATAAAATGGACAAATGGTAGATAGACAAGAAACTAATAATGTTGACTTAAGAAGAAATAGACATTCTGAATATAACTAGAACAAGTGAAGACACTGAATTAGTAATAATATATTTTATAAAAATACCTACAAAGAAAACCCTTCTCCAAATGACTTTACTGGTGAATTATACCAATTATTGATGACAGCTCAGGATCCTGGCTCACTATGGGAATTCTAGAGTTTGACTGCTTGGTTTTGGATCTTGGCTCCATCATTTGTGGGTTGTGAGACCCTGGGAAAGTTTCTGAGCCCTTCGTGTCTCTGCTTCATCTTGTATACAATGGGGATGACGCTGACTGTTGTACTGAATGTTCACTTGGTTAAATAAGTGACTGTGGTTAAAATAGCACAAACATAAAAATGAGATACTCTGGTAAAGTCAATAATTATTCAGACATGTGACTTTTTTAAACTGTTGTGTGTATTTCACAGGACATGGTCATGACTGGGAGAGAGACCTAAGATGCCAGGGTTTTGTGAGCTGTTGGGGGAGGTATCCACATCAGTCAGTAATGGCTTCTGCAGCTGCAGGCACAGAAACTGAATGAGGGAAATTAAAGGATAAAAATACAGAAACAGCCCTCTTTCCTCAAGTGGAAAATGAAGGAAACAGGAAAAGTCAGGGCGCCCTCCACTGGTCACCTTAGAGCTGTTCTTATATCTAAGGTAGCTATGACCCAACACAAACCCCCTCATCTTCCTAGGCTCAGCTTTCTCTCCTGACTTTGCCTTCTTGTGGCTCACAGTGGCCTTCAGCATTTAAATGTGTTCTTTGTATAGTGCAGGATGCTGTGAGAATTTAAGTTGTTTATATAGTGTTTGTTAATAATCATAGGAATTTTCCTATCACATGGAGGAGAAAAGTGGGTAACAGATTACTACAGAGCTCGTGTCCTTGGTTTCTCTTCAGTAGGAGAAGTGATCCTGGATCTGGTCACTGCTCACCCAAAGCTCTTGGTCTCTGAGGATGGGGCACATGTGACCATGGTAGATTTTGCTAGGCCAATGCTCATTCTAAAAGCATTGGAGGGAGGGGGAGAAAGAACCCCTATGTGCCTAGTTGTGGGGTTTTCCTTCTGTACCTGGCTTATTTCATTTAGTATAATGTCCTCCTGAATCATCCAGTTATTGCAAATTAAAATTTTTCTCTTTTTTAAAGGTTGAAAAAATATTTTGTTATGATTTTTTCAAGCAATAAGTATCTACAACAGACATTTCCAAGCAACTGTGGTCCCATCATTTAAAAAAAAAAAAAAAAAAAAAAAAAACAGAAACAAAAACAAAAACTTTAAAGGACGGAGAGTAGCATTGGAACAGGGCAATGGGTATACCTTAAAGGACTTTGAAGAGGCTTTTTAGGAGAAACTTGATTAGGAGAAACAGAACTTCAATGTAAGGGACAGAGACAGTGCAAAATTCAAAGATACTTATAGAGCCCTCTAGTTCTCTGAGCAAGAAGCAGTGAAGAACTTATGGAATTGCAAACACAGACTGCATTTCATTGAGATAAAAATAGTGGATCACCAAGAGTGCAAAACAGATCTCACTGTGTAGAACCAAGAAATCAAACTATTCTGGGAAGAGAACTAAAACTGAGTTCTAATCAAGAAACCTCCAGCATTTGCCTAGCATATTTAAACATAGCTGTATACCAGGGGCTCCTTTGTGCCTTTGTGATGTTGTGCTGGCTGTGATCCAGAATTAAGTTACATAAAAAATGCTGAGATCCAACACTTTAACTTTGTTGCTTGCCACAGGAGTGCAAGCTTCATGAAAGAAGTTTCAGTTCATAAGAAATTGCTAGTGAGTTTTAAATTAAAGAGACAGACTCTCATTACCTTTAACAGAGCTCCCAGATGGCTTCTCCTAGCTCCTGCCTCCAGCCACCTACTGCAGTGGGTGGCAGTGGAAAGGTTTACAGAAGAGACTAGCAAGAGAAGGTGAGCACCAGGGAATGAGCTTTTATTGGGGAACAAAAAATTCAAGGGAAAATCCCATCCAATGAAGGTTAAGGGGGGCAGCATCCCAAGGTCAAGGACGATGATTGGGTCTTCAGGTCAGTGGCCAGGCATGCCTCTGTACGGACAAACACTCAGACCTGGGCAAGGGTGGGGAATGGCTCAGACACAGCTGTGTTTAAGTGCCTCTCACCCAGCCAGGGAGGTAACTCAAATCACGTGCAAGGATGGCCTCCCACAGTTGCTGATCCCAAAAAGAAAGTGTTGAGCCTTTTATCACTGAAACAAATTCTAATGGTAGAATTTTTTTACTTTCCCTAATCTTGTTGAGAATGTTCTTTTCAATACTCAGAGCCCTAGAGATTTTAACTTGACATTATATTGAATTAAAAAAAATGCTTTTCCTACATCCTTTGGAATGAACTTATGATTTTCACCATCATTCTGTTAATGTGGTGATATGGATTTTTGTTTTATTGTAAAACAAAAGACCAACCTTAATTTCCCATGACATGATAAAACCACCATGGACAGATATATACTGCTTTTTGCATATTTTTGGAGCAAGTTCTAGAATTAATCTTGTTAAGGACAGTGAAACTGCTGGATGGAGAAAATGAAAACCTAAGAGGAATTTATCTAGGATGAGAAATCATAAGATCCTTCTTCTCTGGGACTCTCATATCTGGTCCCTTTAAAAATACTGCAGAAATGATGGAAAATATAATCCAGAAAACTGCCCTGGGTTTTGTGGGACAATGACAGGAGAAAGGATTTCTGCTGCTCTCAAAGAGAGACACCCAAAGAAGAATGAGACCAGAACTCATACTTAATAATAAGAATAGGGATAATTCTCCATAGAAACTGAGAAACAAAAAAAGATGGGAGCACAAGGTCAGACTCAGGTCTCAGCCTACGTTAACCCACTCAATGTGATGCCCTCCCTGCTCATGGTCCTGGAGACAGGACCTGCCCTGGTGATGCCTGAGCCCCTGTCATCACAGGTCCTGGTGGGATGAGGTTCAGTTGAATGAATGGGTCTAAGGACCAGGGAAGATGATCCAGCTGAGGAGTGACCACATCAAACCCAGGATAGACTATCACAGATTGGGTGCTGCTTTGTCCACCTTCAGCTCCTTTCATCTTTCTCCTGTCCCCACCTGAGGCAGAGTCAGCACAGCAAACATGTGGATTCTGGAAGGTTTGGGGTTTTATTTTCTCTCAGAAATTTGAGGAATCCTCTTTTCATGTAATTAACCCACAACCATAATTCATGGCACAAATGTGAAATACAAATCAATATACACATTCTCTTTTCCAAAAGGCAAGGAAAAGTCTAGAGCCCAGGGCAACATAAAGCTACCAGGAATGAAGACGTCCCAGACCTGTATTTGCTTCATAGGAAAGTTAATTGAGGAAGAGAACAGGACAGTGTAGGGAGGGGTCTTGGTGATCAAAGACGAGCGCCTGTCTCCATTTCCTTATAATCTGATGACAGGAACACAGACACATAGACACAGTTAATTGCCAGCTGCACAAAGAGAAGTTGGGACCTCTTGAAACTGCAGCAGGGAGCAGGAAGAGAACTGAAGAAATCCTGTATTACTCAGTTGAAAGAAAATACTGTAAAAGAAAGTATTATGAACAAATTCAGATAAGTCATTGCAATGAAGACACTCTGAACAACCCATTAAATACTTAAAATATCAGAAATTGCTGGGACAGTCCCTGTAACTCAGAGTCTCCCCATACCTCAACTCTTCTCCCTCAAGGCCCTCCAAGGTCTCACCTTTTTAACCAGTGAGAGACACATCAGAGCCCTGGGAACTTTCATTACCTGAGCAGAGCAAAAACAGAACATGGTCAGAGTCCACAGGAGACGTGGCTAATGGATGAATTATGGGTGGATCAGCTCCCCCATGGCTTTCCACTACAGTTACCCAGGTGTCTCAGAGATCAGTGTTCTTCATACTTACAGGCAGCTGGAGCATAGGTGTCTGGTTTTACACCTGTGGGAAGAAAGTCGCCTGTGAGAGAGCAGCTTGGAAACAGGTCTGAGAGGTACCCCCTAGTCCTGGACACTGGGGAAGTCTCCAGAACTGTGACTGTAGATGTAGGAAAGGATCAGGAGACAAGAAGAAAACAGATAGGTAAGGATGAAGATAGTTACTTTCCTGGAGTTCTGTCTTCACCAGGAAAATTCCCCTCTGGCCTCTAAATGCTGGGAATCAGGCCCCTATCACCACAAAAAACAAGGATATATTTGTCCTTTAATTTCTGTGCAATTTACAGAGAGTAAATGGGATACCATGTTGGATAAGGACACATATAGATATTACTTCCCATTAACAAGGCAGGGAACATTATCAGGAACTGCCACGTAGGAACTGAGCACAACACCTTAGCCTTGAGGGATGGAGGTGTGGAACTGGCTTCTGTTGCGCACAAAAGCTGGTGGACCTCACCTTTGCTAGCCTGGGGACTGCAGCTCTGGGAGTGGATGTTACCCTGTTCTCCTTTAACACTACCCTTTCTGCCTTATTTGGATGAAATGTTCTTCTGAACACCCTCCCCCAATAAAAACCAAGGTTTGGGGCATGCTCCTTCTCTGTTGCCTGCCTCCCTTGCTTTTCTCTTGCCCTTACTTGTGTTAGCTTTGCAGTTGAGACAGAAGAACCATTCTGAAACGCCCCCCAAAAGTCTAAATGTTTGTGTGTTTTGTCGTGCCAGCCCAATTCACCCTAGTGAACTGGCTTTTTGTAGCCCATGTGGGACATGGGCTAAAACACACTTCTACCAGGTACTTCAAGCCACCAGTGGGACAAAATTTCAGACCCTGCCTTTTCCTACCAGTTTTTCTTCTTCCACAAGACAAAAGCGACCACAGCTCCAGTGACAGCAGCTCCAAGGAGAATCACACCGGCAACAATTCCCAAGATGGGGATGGTGGGCTGAGGAGGTGGCTCTGGGAGGGGAAGGGAAGTTAAGATGAGGGGACCTGATCCCCAGCTCTCAGTCCCTACTCTGTTGAGGGTCTCCAGAAAGCCTCCTGTTTTCCTGACAACAGGCTCTGGGCCCTCATCCCTCCTTACCCCATCTCAGGGTGAGGGGCTCAGGCAGCCCCTCATGATGCACATGGCAGGTGTATCTCTGCTCCTCCCCAGCAGGCACCACTATAGCGGCCCATTTCTGGAAGTTTCCATCCCCTGCAGGCCTGGTCTCCACAAGTTCCATGTCTTGGGTCTGGTCTTCTCCATCCCGATGCCAAGTCAGGGTGATCTCCTTAGGGTAGAAGCCCAGGGCCCAGCATCTCAGAGTGACATCTCCTTCAGGGATAGGGTGGTGAGTCACATGTGTCTTCGGGGGGTCTGAGGGAAAGAACAGGGAAATTCCGACATTTTGGCATTTCCTCTTGGGCCACTGAAGCAGTGCTCACATGACTATCACATGACCATCCTGAGTGATAGACAACATGATTCAGGTGGGCAAGAGAGCACAAAATCTAGACACAAGCCAGGATGCAGGCTTTGGCACAATCTATTCCTTGGAAAGTTCTAGAATCAGATTGAGAATACCCAGTGGAAGAGTCTTCAGGTCCCTGACAGAGACTTCAGATTCTGGTCTTGATAGAGGTTGGGACATGTGGAAAAGCTGGAGTCAGACCTCCAAGGATGTTAGGCTGGAATGAACCTGACAGTCTATCCTTGATGCCAAGACTGCTGATGGGAACCTGTGGTCAGGTATTTATTGCCTTTCCCACCAGCCAGGGAGAGAGCGACCAGATCCCTTCCTTGTCCTTAGAGAAAGCAGCCTTCAGTTCCTCTCTAGTACAGAACTTGGGAATCCACGCTCACACCCTCCCCTCTGGACTATGAGCAGGGAGATGCTCTACAGTGGGCACCATTCTCCTCCCCTCCTCCTGGGAACTGCTAGAGAGATCTACAGGAGATGGGGCAGGTGTTCAGCAGCTGCTCATACCTGTGCGCAGCAGCGACTCCTTCCCTTTCTCCAGGTAGCCTGCAAGATACTTCCAGCAATCTCCTTCCAGGTAGGCCCTGAAGCTCTCTGCGTCACCAGCTGCCTCCCACTTCCTCTTGGTGATCTCAGCCACCGCATCTGCGGTGGTCCAGGAGCTCAGGTCTTCATTCAGGGCGATGTAATCCGCGCCATCATAGGCGTCCTGAAGGTACCCGCGGAGGAGGCGCCAATCCGTCCCCACGTCGCAGCCATACATCCTCTGGAAGGTGTGAGAGCCTGTCCCCGGCCCTGTCAGCCATGGCCCATCCCCGCCCACCCTGCGGGTTTTTTCCTAAACTGAAAACGAAACCGGTCACAGTGCCCAAGGGTGCTTTTTGGGTAGAGGGTCCCCGCGAGTCCCTCAGCCTTGGGGTGAAGCTCGGCCCGGAAATCCTGAGGACTCGGGATCCTCTGTGAGGGACATGAGGGGTCGCGACCTCCTACAGGGGACGGGGTCACTCACCGCCTGCGCTCTGGTTGTAGTAGCCACGCAGGGTGTTGAGGCTCACTTGGTGACTCTGTAAGTTGCACTTGGAGGTCTGTGTCTCCCGTTCCCAATACTCTGGCCCCATCTTCTCCATCCATGGCGCCCGCGGCTCCATCCTCAGACTCTCAGCATCGCTGTCGAAGCCCACGAACTGCATGTCGACCATGTAGCCCACGGAGATGAAGCGGGGCTCCCCGCCCGGCCGGGACACGGAGGTGTCGAAATACCTCAGGGAGTGGGAGCCTGGGGAAGGGAGCCGCTGAGACCACCCAACCAGGTCCCAGGTTGACTACCCCAGGAGGAGAGGAGCGGGGTCCAGAGTCGCTAAGGGGGCTGTGGGAGCAGAAGGGCAGGACATAGGGGCGGGAGGGGAGGGAAGGGAAGGACCGCGCCATGATGGGGAGGGTCTGGGCTGGGGGCGGCGGGACGCACCTTCCCCAGGTCCTTAGTGCTCACTGGATGGTCCCCTCGCTCCTCCCACCTGGAGGCTATTTCCCTCTCAATCCTGTGCTCACCCGCCCAAGTGTTCCTCAGGGCCAAGGCCCCCAAGAGCAGGAGGAGCAGCATTGGAGGCGCCAGCACCCTCATCCTGCAGCAATGTGGAGATTCTGCGACTTGCAGTGGGGGCGGGGGGAGGTCGCTGTGGACTTTAAAATTCAAACCGCAGTGACAAAGATTGGCTTCTTTAGGAGAAGACGACATGGGAGTGAGAACTGTGGACCAGTCAGGAGTGCCCAGGCAGAATGACCTGGACCAGGTTGGAAGGAGAAAAAGTGAAACTCAGAGAAGACAGGGAATCCTCAGCGCTCCCTGTCCACACCCCAGACACAGCTCTAGACCCTGAGAGCCACGCCCAGGGCTGGGAGTTTGCCCTGAACCCTCCTCCTTACTAATCATTCTTTGTCTCACCATCCCTTGATTTCTGCCTCAGGGTGTAAAATCAGCAGTTCTCAAACATTTTGGTTTCAGGATCTTTATATGCTCTTAGAAAGTAGTGTGCACTCCAGAGGTAGGTAGATTTATGTGGGTTATGTCTATCAATATTTGGCATATTAGAAGTTAATGCCATTTTTTCAGATATTTTTATTTCTCCTGAATGTTAATAACTAATTGCATGTTAACTTAACTAATTGCATGAAAAATTTCAGCACCAAAGAAAAATTACTGTTTCAAAGAAAAATAACTTTTCTCAAATTAAAATATTTAATTGGAAAAATGCATCATTTTACTTTTTACAATTTGGAAAGCATTTTTATTTGTCATCAGAGAATGCTAGATATTCATATTTTCAGCCCTTAATTTGTGACTTTGGTTGAAACAAAAAAAGGCAGCCTCACACAAATATATAGGAGGAATGTTTTTAATAACGTTTCCAATATTCGTCTTTGATACTACACTAAAATGACACAAATGTTAGCTTCTTAAAAGTTTTTTGCCACAAGGACCATGAAACATTGTCATTGAATAGTTCATATTCTATCCATTAAAGTCTGTGGATGTGTCTTGCACATTGAATCGATCTTGTGCTAGTGAATGACATTTTTTAAAGTCATGCATCCTTTGACCAAGCTATATAGACCTTCTAGTGTTAACAGATTTAAGTGAAATTAACCAATAGGTCTTATGTTGATTATTTTGATATAACCACAAATTTCCCCAGAAAGTGTTGCAAGTACTTGGATGTCTACAGGTTGATAGTGGTGGATGCAGGTTTGCTCAGATTCTCTTTTCCTCTTGAGAGCATACATGTTATTATTGAATATATTGATGTCAGTGGATTATCTCAAAGGGACATGTTGAGGTAATTTTTTAGAATATTGGCTGAATATTGAAGTGTAAGTAATACTTCCCCTGTCGTTCATTCTTTTAAGCACGAATGGTATTCCATAAAGTTGAGGCCAGTACAACTCAACAAATGGCTTTTGTTGATGCAAACTCCCTATGGTTGAATGTAGCAGATGTGTTTTATGTGTATTTCCATTCTATCAAATAAGTATATTTATAACGTGCACCGTGAATGGCAATTTAATAAATTTAACGATTTTAATACTTCAGGACATATTTAAGTGAACTGGAATGTTTTCCCTTCTACAGTTAAAAGTGTTCAAGAACACAATAACTACTATTGCAGTTTGGTACCATAACTTCCAATTTTCTGAGTTTTACTTTATTTTAAACAATGTTTTAGTGATATTATAAAAATAATTTTTGATAATATGGATCCTGTGCAATAGTCTAAACACCTCTGGGGGTTCCACAAATCACACTTTGAGAATTGCTGCTCTGAGTAAACTGTGGAGAGACCCCAACTGGTTCCATCCTCTTCCCTTGATTCACTGCCACTACTCTAGATAATTGCTTCAACATGTAGAAAGATATGGTATTTGTGAACAAGTAGTGGAATTATACATAATTATATGCAGAAAAAAACAAAAATAAGTTGTTAAAAATTTAAAACTGGTCACAGAAATGAATAAGTCTATAGATGATTTGGACAACTAAATTAGTACCAGAAAAGAAGTCTTACACCTAGTAAAATAGTGGTAAGGAAGACTTTATAAGAGAACAAGCCTGTCAATAAAGGATTTCCAACAATTGAACAATATCAATTCCAAAATAGTAAAGAGTAAACAATGATTTTCAAATCTTAAGAAAATGACTCAGTGTTTACAATCCCCCCAAATTACATTTGAACTGCCTGATAACAAACGAAAACTTACCCATGCAAAGATACATTGCAATGAAATTTCAGAAAGCAGGTAGAAAAGAAAAAACCCTGAACCTTTCAAGAGGCAGGAAAAGCAGCTTTGGAAAGCTAGAAAATGTTGAAGCAATATCATATGCATTCAATGTAAAAATATTTTTAACACAGAATTCTGTACTAAGTTAAAGTTGGACTAAGAGCTAGGGTGTCCTAAAGATATTTCAGATTTTTAGGGTTTCAATATTTTCTTTTCTATATTTCTCTAGGATATGGCCAACTGAAGTGAGAAACAAAAATAATGGAGGAAAACCAAGAAAAGGGGATATGTGAAACGTAGTTAAAAGGAGCCAGCACAAGAGATGGAGGCCAAGTGTGTTCCCCCTGAGGTGAAGGAGATCCAGGGAGTCAGCCTCTATCCAGTTGTGAAGGCATCCAGTCCAGGTCTGTCAGGACTGAGAGTTTTAGGACTGGTGTCTTAACAAAGATCGAATTAGAGGAATCCTAGATATACCTGAATATATTCATGGAGACTGTCTTAGTCTGTTGGGCTGCTACATGAGAACACCACATATTGAGTAAATTTTAAAGAATAAAAATTTATTTTCTCACCATTAGTAAGGTTGGGAAGTCAAAGGTTAAGGCACTGGTATCTGGCTAGGGCCCTCCTGCTGTATACTCATATTATAAGGTGTAAGGGCAAGAGAGAGAGCAAGAGTGGTAAGGAGGGACCAACCTACTTCCAAGGTAACAGTACTGACTGATCTATTTATGACAGCGGGACCCTCATACCCACCTCCCATTAGGCCCCATCTCCCCACACCACCACATTTGAATATCAAGTTTCCAACATGTGAACTTTGGAGCACATATTCAAACCATAGAAGAGACTCTAGGGGAGAGTTTGAGAATGTTCCAGGAGTGAGAACAATAGAAACTAAACAAATGAAGGAAGAACATTTTTATTGACTGCAGGGAAGTTAAATTCAGTTCAAGGCAACAAAGTAATGAAAGCTACAAGTCTAGTTGTGAATAACACTTGCATAGTCAATATAAATAACATCGATCTAATCAAAATGATAGAATGATTGTTGAGAGAATGGTGCCTGTGAATGGAAGCTGTCCACTAAGAGTGCAACTTGAAACTGAAAAATTAAAGATGAGTCTTATTTGCATTCTATTTAGGCACAGAGGTAGCAATGACAGCACCAGGCAAAACAGTAAAGCAGGCTACTTCTGGGGATTAGGAAATGGGGGCTACATGGAAGACTGGGGCCATTTGTCTTTATAGCAAACCTTGTAGAAACATTTGAACTTGGAAATGCTGCCATGATTCTACTAGGAAAAAATCAATATTTAAAAAGACAACATGAGAGAAAGAACTCAGATGTCACTCTATAAGGTGTATCAGAGAAATGAGGCAGTAATGAGAGGGAGACATAGGGTCAGGTGGTGATTTTTTAAGGAGCGATTTTGTTTAAAATAATGAAGTTAATTATGTTGGTTTTAATGGGAGATGTTGCAATATGATTAATGCAGGAATGAGTAAGCCCCAGAGAGTGGAAAGTGAAGGTGCAGGGGAGTGAGGGGCCAACCTCGTTCCCAGGTGTAGAGTACAGACCATCCACCATCACTGGTGGGACAGTTTCAAATGTGCAGGCTCTGAGGGGATTCTGAGGCAGTCCTTACCTGAGTCCTACTTTTTTCTCATGTGAAAAGAGAAAGAATTTCATCCTCTAGGGGTGAGGAATGGGGATGTAGTAATGGGATGCAAGAAGGCAGGAAAAAGTGACAAATGCATTTTTGGGGGCAGAGAGCCAACTGATCTAGAAAATGGCATTTGGAGAGAGCAGTGCAGGGGGTCACTGAAGCTTGTGTTCATCATCTGAGGGAAACAGAGGAGAGAAGGAGAAATGTGCAGCATTCAGTCTGCAGGAGGTAGAGTATACCAGACTAGAATGAAATGCAACAAGTTTTTCTGGTCTAGGCATATGGATTATTTTAACTTGTAGCTTATTATGGTTAAGATTTCATAATTTTTCTGTATCAAATATACATTAGAGTCATACATTAGGTAATGACAAGAAAGGTGTTCTGATTCTATGAAGCCAATATCACCCTGATACCAAAGCAGATAAAGACACATCAAGGAAACAAAATTATAGATCAGTATGCCTGATGAACATAGATGTAAAAATCCTTCATAAAATATTAGCAATTTACATTCAAAAACACATTAAGAAGATCAGTTCCATCCAGAGATGCAAGATTGGCTCAATATATGAAAATTGGTAAATGCAATATATCACATAAATAGAATTAGAAAAAAAACATTACATAAACATCTCACTAACTATTAAAAAAAACCCTTTAGCAAAATTCAGTACCTATTCATGTTAAAAACACTGAAGAAACTAGGAATAGAAGAAACTTGTGTCAACATTGCAAATGCTATATATATCAAACCCAAAGCTGATGTCATACTAAGTGGAAAAAAATTGAAAGTATTTTCTTTAAAAACAGAAATAAGACACAGATGTTCACTCTCACCACTCCTATTCAATACAGTACTTGAAACTCTAGCCAGAGCAATCAGGCAAGAGATGAAAATTAAAGAGATAAAAATAGAAAAGGATTCAATATCCCTGTTTGCTGATGACATTATTCTATACTTAGTAGACTCCAATTTAGCCTGAGACCAGCTCTGGCTTCATGAATGAAGATTCGAAACGTGAGAAATCTGTAGGGAGTTTTGAATTAAAGAGATAAGACTCTAATTACCTTTAAACTAGCTCCAGGATGGCTCCTCTTAGCTCCAGCATCCAGCCACCTATTATGGTACTGAGGTTTACTGAAGAGGCTAGCGAGAGAGAGAACATGCCAGGGAGTGGACTTTTATTGGGGAACAAAAAATTCTGGGGAAAATCCCATCCAATGAAGATTTAGGGGGGCAGAATCCCAAGGTCGGGGGCGACGATTGGGTCTTCAGGTCAGTGGCCAGACATGCCTCCACTAGGACGAGGCCTTGGACCTGAGAAGGGTGGGGAAAGCTCTGGACACAAGATGTGCCTAAGTGCCTCTGGCCCAGCCAGGGAGGTAACTCAAATCACATGCAAGAAATGGCCTCCCACACCCAAGGAAAAAACCCACACTTTTAGAGCTGATAAATTCAGCAAAGTAGCTACATACAAGATCAACTAGCAAAAGTCAAGCTATCCTAGACACGAATAATGATGCTGCTGAGAAAGAAATCAGAAAAATTTCATTCATTATAGCCTCAAACAAATAAAAAAAAACTAGGAATACATCTAAACAATGAGATGAGAGATGTGTACAGTGAAAATTATAAAACACTGAAGAAAGAAATTAAAGACACTAGAAAATGGAAAGACCTCCCATGTTTTTGGATTGGCAGAATTAATTTTGTCAAAATACCCACATTACCAAATGTGATCTACAGATTCTCTGCAATCCCCATCAAAATACTAATGATGTTCTCAAAGAAAAAAAAAAACCAGTCTGTTGGGGATGCAAATCAAGTCAAGATGGCGCCTGGCAGTTTGCCCGGAGGAGTGGTTTGCGAAGCAACGCAAGGGAGCCATTAAGATGGTGAGGATTCCTTATTGGCTGACTGCTGTATCTAGATGATGTTAATTGAGTCAAGCTGTGTGTAATCAGTTAGGTATATATACCTCTGCTGTCCCACAATAAAGCGGTTCCGCTACCTAACTTACTTTGAGTTCTCACTCAGTTCCCGCTGTGTTCACTCTTAATAAAGTAGTTCCCACTTCAACCTTCAAGTTGCTTGTCACCTCCTGGTTACTTTGCCCAGCCACACTGCGGCAACAGTCCTAAATTTCATATGGAAGAAGAGAAGACCCAGAATAACCAAAGCAATTATTAGCTATTAATCAGAGCAATGCTGGAGGCATTAAAATACCCAATTTAAAATTATAGTGCAGAACTGTCGTAACAAAACCAGCTTGGTATTAGCATAAAAACATACATGAAGGCCAGTGGAATAGAATAGAAGGTATAGAGACTGACCTACAGAGATCCAGTCATCCGATCCTTGACAATGGTGGCAAAAAGACAAATTAGAGAAAACATAGCTTTTAAACAAATGGTACCTGGAAAACTGGATATCCATATGTAGAGGAATGAAACTAGATCCCTATCACTCACCCTGCACAAAAATTAACTGGAAGCAGATGAAAGACTTAGGAATTAGACCAGAAGCATTGCAACTGCTAGAAGAAAACAGGTCAACACTCCAACATGTCAGCTCAGGCATCAGCTTCCTTAATAATACTCCTACAGCTCAAGAAATAAAACCAGGGATCAATAAGTGGACATCAAATAAAAAAAATCTGCACAGCAAAGGAAACAATTAAGAGCATGAAGAGAGAGCCTGAAGAATTGGAGAAAACCTTTGATGGATTCTATCTGACAAGGGGTTAATATCCAGGATGTATAAAAAACTTTAAATACCTGCTAGAAGAAAAGCAAGTAACCCAGCCAATAAATGAACAAAAGAACTAAACAGACATTTCTCAAGAAGAAATGTAAATGGCATTTCATATATACATATATACATATATCTATATCTATCTATCTATATCAGAGAAATGCAAATCAAAACTGAGTTTATCTCTCACTACTGTTAGAAGAGCAATCATCATGAACACAAATAATAAATGCTGGGGAGGACATGGGGGTAAATGTTCATTGTTGGTGGGCCTGCAAACTAATACAGCCACTTTTGAAATCAGTATGGATATGCCTCAAAAAGCTAGGAATGGCACCACCATATGACCAGCTATCCCACTGCTTGATATTTGTTCAAAAGAACTAAAATCAACATACTCTATTGAGATATGCACAACAATGTTTACAGCAGCACAATTCACAATAACCATGTTATACTACAGATCTAGATGTCTGTCAACAGATGAATGTATATAAAATGTGCTATATGTACACAGTGGGGGTTTACCCTGCCATAAAGAAGAATGAAATAATGTCATTTGTTAATAAGCCAATAGAACTGGAGAATATCATGCCAAGTGAAACACACCAGACTCAGAAAGTCAATGAGCAAAATTTTCTTTCCTATGTAGAAGCTGGAGCAGAAAAACAAACAAACAAACAAACAAACAAAACCAGAATAAAGAGGAATCTCTAGATCAGCCATCTCTGCCCTAGTCCTTCCACAGCCTGGTCCTCTCAAGAAAGCTCTGGCAGCCTCGCAGGGCAGCACAGCAGCGCCTCTGTGTGGCCATGTGGCTGAGCACTAAAGATCTGAACTGCCATTTTTTGTGCTCATTTGGGAGTCCTGGGTCTTCCTAGGCTTGAAGCAATTGTACCGGGCTGTGTGCACAAGTTGGCGCTTTCATCCTGTCAGGTTTGGGATTTCCAACTGTTACTGAAAATATAAGATAAAATATATTTCCTCCCAGTTGATCTACAGTGAACTCTTGTCCCAGGGCGCCTCCAGGTCTCTATGGCATAAAAGGCAAGTTTTCAGGTTATGGATGAACCCCATGAACAAAATGCATGTCCTCAGTTTCCTGAATGGAGCCTTGTACCACTGAATCCCTGAGACTTGTTCCAGGCTCAAGGGTCCTCCTTTACTGGGCCAGATTTTTTAACCCTAGTGTTAGGTGGTAATTAGTAATGAGCAGTGGAATACAAAACAATAAGGTAGAAGGGTGTTAGGATGGCCTTAGGCCTGAGCCTAAGCAATTCCATTTTAAAAACTCCAGTTTAACCTGCAGTCTCACTAGGCATACCCACAGAGCCCTCCAGTGTGGCCTCAAACAAGTTACTTCCCTCACCTTATAAAGAGAGTGAAGCCCCTGGCAGGCTGTCCTGGCCTGATAAGAGGGAAAGGTAAAAAGATCAGGGTGGAGACCAGCAGACCAGATGTTTTTGACCCCAGGGTAAATGATGTCACCAAGAAATCTGGTGGTAGCTGATAAAGATTGAAAGGGGTGTCAAAAGCCCCCAAATTTAGTGTAAATGATAGAGCAAATGAACACGGATTCAGCCAGCCCAAACAAGGATGCACTCCAGCTGGAGAGCCTGATGAGGGCCTGACATCCCATCACTTTCATTGTTTCCTGAGCCTCTGCATGATCTTCACCACTCTCAAACTCTTCTGCCTTGTCTGGACCTTGGTGAGAGCTACAACTCCTCCTTATGACCTCTCTCCTCAACAGGTCATCTACTCCATGTCAGGAAAAGCCTGCCTTGATTCTGGACCTAGTCACCACGGTCTGAGTGAGTGTGCATATGCTGGACATAAAGCCTAAGGCTTAAGACTTTTGAATTTAGCATGCAGAGGAAATGTCTGTCATTAGCCTGTCATGATTAAATGTGTTTTGCAGTATTTAGAATCAATATAGAATTGTTTACTGTGAATTGATTATGTCTATTGCAGTGCCTAACATTAAGGATTGTCATTGTCTTGATTAAGAATCCATAGAGTGAAATTGTATTGAGTAATTTGAGTGAATAAAACATTGAAAGGGGCAGAAGTGCATGAACATTCTTTATTTCTCCCCTTGACTGCATAAGTGGCAATTTTCCCCCTGTGAGACATAGGGTCATGTGATTTTCTTTAAACTGCCTTTAATACTAATGAACTGCCAGAGTGGTGGTACATGCCTGTAATCCCAGCAACAAGGGGAAGCAGGAGAATGGAAAGTTCAAAGCCAGCTTCAGCAATTTATGGAAGCCCTAAGCAACTTTGTGAGACCTTGTCTCAAAATAAAAACTAAAAAATGGGCTGGGGATGTGGCTCAATGGTTAAGCACCCCTAGGTTTAATGTCTGATAACAAAAACAAAACAAAAACCTAATATATAAATGAGTAACTCATAAAAAAGGTGTACTAACCCTGAGAATAAACAGGGGGAAGCAAAGGGACAAATTAAGAAATAAGTCCAGAAGGAAAGATCTATGGGGAGTTCCTGACAGAATCTTGCAGGATCATTGTAAAGTTAGGATTCATAGCCACAGGATTCTCAATGTATATCAGAAGAGACTTTAGTAGCACAGGTGCACTAAGGTACAGTTTGCCTGGTTGTGGACCCCATCTCCTATATTAACATAGAATTCACTTGTGGATGAAGTCCCCCTAAATGGGATGGTCACCATGACAGTTACCAAGAGGATCAACTAGGGTAAAACAATACATTGCTCAGATTAATGAAGATGGCAGAAGGTGGACCACTGTTCTCCTGGTAAACATCAAACTTAATGTGTTTGGAAGTAGTATCAAGTTCCCTTTGTGTTCTCTGCAGAGAGATGGATGACTCACTCTCTTTCTCCCTTGAGAGCATTCTTTGCTTGAGCCTTACTTTCACTTATAATAAAATTCTCTTGCTTTTCTTTTTCATGTCTGACTCTAAATTTTCTTTAATGGGGCACAAGAATGGAGGCCTGGAGCTTCAGCTCCCCATTTACTGTGACACTGATGGGGCAGGAGTGAGAGGAGCCACTGAAGTGTTGGCCTAGGGTGGTGAGGGAGCCTCCTGAAGAGGTGAACATGGGGAGGAAAGTGGGACATTAAGGAAACGAAGGCCCAAGAAGTGAGGAGAATGAATCAGACCAAAAAAAAAAAAAAAAAAAAGCCCTGGGAAGGGCCAACCTAGGGAACACTGTGAGGGAGCATAGGTCTGTTTGAGGAGAGGTTCAGGGTCTTCTGGCTGGGGTGCTGAAGGAGGGCTCCATTTTTTACTAGGCTGGTCATTACACAGGTATTAGCTGTCCGTCATCAGTAGGCCACTGTATGTTTTGGACAGTCTTCTGTGTTACATGCATAGAGTAATTCACACACACACAGGGAAGAAATGTGAAAAGAAGCAGATGCAAGAGGATAATTGACTAAGGGGATCCCCCACTTCCAGAGCCACACTCACGAATGCTGGGGTGGCAGGCAGCATCAAGGAAAGGAGGGAAGAGAAGGCCTGTGCCTCAAAGTGAAGTGCCAGGCTCTCGTCCCTGATTCTCGGATTCTGAGGGTCCCACTTATTATTCTCCAATATCATGGTCTTTTCTAAGCCCACCCCAGTCATCCTGCAACAAGCCTTGGCTACCTGGATGTCTTGGTTTAGTAGGAGCTGCTGCAGGAACAGGGGGCTATGGGCTGGCAGTTGGCTACACAGCTGGTAGCCATGGAGACAGAAGGTCAAGAATAGGTGTGGCAGTAGCTGAAGACCACAGGGGGCTACTGTAAGACCTGTGAAGAGTAGGAGCCCAGGTGTCCACCTGTTATCTCCCCTGGATACTTAGATGGTCACTCTCTACTTCTCCAGACCTTCAAGTTCAGGTGTCCAACTACCATCCTCTAGATGTCAAGGGTGGACCCTTCTCCAAGACACCAGATCAGGCACCCTCTTGGAGCCTAGAGGACCATCTCTAAACAACTGCGAGAGTCCAGGACACAAACATCCTATCTCTTTTTTTTTAGGACCTAAGCAGAAAAAGACCTGTTGCTACTTTCCTCAAGCCTAACACCTTATCCTCACCATTTCTCCAAATTAATGGTCCTGTGGATTTGAGTTTATTTTGATCCCTGCCATGTGCCCCCAGAGTTTGGAGGTTTTGTTCTGGGGAGTCTCCTGAGGGATCCACAGTCTGCAATTGGGGCAGGACTGCGAGATGGGAAGCAGCAGTGAATTCTTGAGCTTAGGCTGCTGGGTCATCCTGTGCCTGGTTAGGATCCTCTTCCTGAATCCAAGAGGCTGTCAACACAGTTAGTGGTCAGAACTCCTCCCTGGTCATGAACTTCTTTGTGCAATGTCCACAGTGTGGAGGGTGCTGTAGGGCTGCTGAGTGAGGGGTTCCAGTTGGGAATAAAGTAGTGAGTAGTCCCTGTCATTCACACATGCACAAAGAAGACCCCCAGTCACATCCAGGAAAACTACCTGCCTTTCCTGGGCTCCCAGGAGATCTTTTCCTTGGATATACTGATTCATTAAAAAGTGTTCTTCTGTTCTGTGCCTGGCTCTTACAATACATTAAACCAAAGTCAGGCAAAATTCATTCTCCTCAAGGAGCTAACCTTCAGATGGGGTTAATAAATAATGAAGTGACTGCAGTAAAAGGAGCATCAGAAAGTAGAGTGATTTAGAGAAAAAGAACAAAGTAGGGATAAGGGAGATGGTTGTAATTATTTTAATTATTGTCCTCAGAGTAGGGTTTCCTGAGAGGTGACATTTGGTTACTGCCTGCACATTCTGGGCTGTACTGAGCACCAACAGGCTGCAGCAGGAATAGGAGTGATCCCTCCCAGGACAAAGGGAAGACGATGTGACACAATCAGTATTTATGTGTGCATGTGCAATGCTGGTACAGCTCACTTGTGACTCCATAGAACACTCTAGAATGTTTGTCACCACATGGGGAGACAAACAGGCTAACACGTGAAGGGGGAGCTAACAGAAGGCATATAAGGCAACTCTTCACTGCGCTCAGAGCTCAGCCTTTGGGTGCAAATGCTCTGGGCCAGTGCCAGCACTAATAAACGCTGCTTCCTGCTGAAAGTCTAGTGTCCTGGTTCTCTGTGTAAAAATCCTATAATGGGCAGACTTCAGGAAGGACTTCCTATCTGTGATTCTGGGCAGAATATTTTGGATTCCATGACAGCTTCTCTATTGTGCCTCATGAAGTCTTCCTGAAGTCCTGAAGTTTGGGGACACTGAAGTTCCTGGTATTTGGAGGAAGGTTGGGAGAGGAGGGAGCAAGCTGAGGAGGGGTTCACACCCAACTCCATCTCTGTGGTCTTCTCTTGCCTACAGAGGTTTTTTTGTTCTTTCTAGTTATACATGACAATAGAGTCTATTTTGACATAACATACATATGTGGGGTATAACTTCCCATTTTTGTGGTTATACATGATGTGAAGTTACCCTGGTTTGTAGTCATATAAGAATGTAGAAAAGTAATGTCCCATTCATTCTACTGTCTTTCCTATTCCTATGCCCCCTCCCTACCCTTCATTCCCCTTTGTCTAATCCAATGAACTCCTTCCCACTCCCACATATTGTGAGTTAGCATCTGCATATCCTAGAGAACATTCAGCCTTTGGATTTTGGAAATTGGCTTATTTTACTTGGCATTATAGTCTCCAGTTCCATCTGCTTACCAGCAAATACCATAATTTAATTCTTATTTATGGCTGGGTAGTATCCATTGTGTATATGTACCACATTTTCTTTATCCATCCATCTGTTGAAGGGCACTTAGGTTGGTTCCATAGCTTAGCTCTTGTGAATTGAGCTGCTATAAACATTGATGTGGCTGTGTCACTTAGTATGCTGATTTTAAGTCCTTTTGGTATAGACCAAGGAGTGAGATGACTGCATCAAATGGTGGTTTCATTCCAAGTTTTCTGAGGAGTTTCCATACAGCTTTCCAGAGTGGTTGCATCAATTTGCAGTCCTATTAACAATGTATGAGTGTAACTTCTCCCCCACATCCTCAAAAACATTTCTTATTTCTTGTAATTTTGATAATGGCCATTCTGACTGGAGTCAGATAAAATCTCAGTGTAGTTTTAATTTGCATTTCTCTAACTGCTAGAGATGTTGAACATTTTTTCTTCATATATATATATATATATATATATATATATATATATATATATATTTACCAATTGTGTTTCTTCTTCTGTGAAGTATCTGTTCAGATCCTTTCCCCATTTATTGATTGGGGTAGTTGGTTATTTGGTGTTAAGCTTTTTTAGTTCTTTGTATATCCTGGAAATTAATGCCCTATCTGAGGTACAGGTGGTTAAGACTTTTTCCCATTCTATAGGCTCTCTCTTCACATTCTTGATTGTTTCCTTTACTGGGAAGAAGCTTTTTAGTTTCATACCATCCCATTTATTGATTCTTGATTTTCTTCTTGCACTTTAGGAGTCTTGTTGTGGAATTCAATTCCTAAGCTGACATGGAGGAGAGTTGGGCTTTCTTTTTCTTCTAGTAGGTGCAGGGTCTATGGTCTAATGCCAGGTCCTTAATCCACTTTGAGTTTCTTAAGGGTGAGAGATAGGGGCCTAATGTCATTTTGCTACATATGGATTTCCAATTTCCCCAGATCATTTGTTGAAGATTGCCTACTGAATTTGAGGTGTAATTGAATCTTACATGATCAGCAAATGCCACCTTGGAGTGGGAGAATAGTTACCACCTGGCATGATATAAAATAGAGATCTTTGTAGCCCTAAGATTCTCCAAATAGCAACACTAATAATGGCTAAGTATGAGAACAATGCACAATATCTTGTTTAAATTTGTAATATTTCCCCCCCAAAATATTACAATGCCAGGGCATGCTAATACAACTGACTTTAGAACTTACTGTGTTCTATTGGTTTCAAGTAGAAATTGTATTTTGAATGTATTAATTTTAATAAAATAATAATTTCATCTATTATTTTTTTCTTTTAAAATGTACTAGCAAACTTAAGATTGCATCTAGGTCTCATAGTTGTGGTTCAAATTATAGTTTTATTGGATAGCTCTGTTTTAGGAGCTTGATAATTATATCTTCTATGTTCAGGTCTGTGATTCATTTCACATGGTTTTCTTACATGGTGTTGTTTTTCTCTTTGGGTCTCATTGGTCGCCTCTGTTTGTTAAAAGGATGATCCTCTCCCTTTGGGTTCCTTGAGTCCCTTTCCATCAGCTTGGATGTACATTTCTAGTTGTGCATCTTTATTCTATGCTAGTGATGTAGACTATCCTGAGCCAGGCCTTTGTTTTATTACTTGAATGCAGAAGTAAATCTTGAAAATAGTGTGCATTTTCAAAGTGAAAAAATATCTTGACAATTCAAAGTTTTTTTTTCACTTGCATACTGATTATAGACTTCAGTTTGCTAGTTTCTAAAAAATAGGCATCTTGATTTCAATTGGAAATACATTGAATCAATAGATCAATTTGGAGAGAACTGATAACTTGTCAATATCAACTACTAAAATCCTTGTCTATGGCACTTTTATTTAGTTCTTATTTATTTTCTCTTGATGATGGCTTATAGATTTTAGTGTAACATGTTGCTGTTATGGTTTAAATATTAGATGTCCCCAAAATCTCACATGTGAGACAATGCAAGAAGGTTTAGAGGTGAAATAATTGGGTTATGAGAGTCTTAATCTAACAAATGAATTAATCCTGATAGGGATTAACCAGATGGTAACTGTAGACACATAGGGTGTGGCTGGCAGAGATGGGTCCCTGGGAGTGTGTGTTTGGGGTATATATTTTATCTTTGTTAAGCAGAGTTCTCTTGCTCTCTCTCTCTCTGCTTCCTGATGTGATGTCCTGAGCCAGTTCCTCTATTGCACCCTCTGCCATGATGTGCTGCCTCACCTCAAGTCCTGAGGAATGGAGTCAGCCCTTTGTGTTCTGAGATCTCTGAAACTGTGAGCTGCCAAATAACCTTTTCATCATGTGATATTGATCTTGTCAGATACTTTAGTCAGCAATAAAAAAAAACTGACTAAAACAATTGCCTGGTTTTTAAGAATGAGTATCTAAATGTTTTATTTCAATGTTATTATAAATGGAATTTAGGGTTTTCCCCCTAAAATATTACAATGCCAGGGCATGCCAATACAACTGACTTCAGACCTTACCATGTTCTAAATTCATTTATTAGTTCAAGGAACTTTCTTTGCCTTAGTATTTTCTATGTATACAATCATATCATCTGCAAATTAAGACACTTCATAATCTATAAATTGAAACATAGTCTTTTCAATCTATATTCCTTTTATTTCTATCTCTTGCCTCAAGATTCTGGCTGAGATGTTGAGTTACAGTGTGTAATAGAAGAGATGGGAGTCAACACACTGGCCCATGAGTTATGGTTTGGATCCTGAATGTCCCCCAAAGGCCCAATATGCCAAAGAATTGGTGACAGTCTAATGGATGAAACCTTTAATAGTGGGATCCCATGTAAAGAGGCTAGTTTATTAGGGGTGTGCCCTTGGAGAAGTGACAGAGACCTTGGTCCCCTCCTCTTTCTCTTTGTTTCCTGGAATCATGTGGTGAAGGGACTTCCTGCCACATGCTTGTGCTGAGGTACTGTGCCCCCACAGGCCCAAAGCAATGGGGCCAAGTAACTAGGCACTGACACCTCTGAAACAGTGATCCAAAATAAACCTGTCCTTGTTTAAGTTGATTAATCTCAGGTGTTTTTTCACAGCAACACAAATCTGACAGCATATCTTAAATAAAAATATCACCATATCTTAAATAAAAAGCACTTTCATGACAAAATACATTGTTAGCTGTAGATTTTTTAGAGATGCCCTTCATCTGAAGAAGCAGCATTTTACTCCTGGTTGGCTAAGAAATTGGATCAAGATTAGGTTTTGAGTTTATGTAATGCCTTTTCTTCAAGGAGATGGTCCTGTGGTTATTCTCCTTATCTGATTAATATAGTAAATTAGTATTGATATTAAATATTTATTAAAATGTATAGTCTAGGATAAAACTAACTTCATCATAATGTTTAAATTTGATTTGCTGATATGTTGTGGATTCATGAGAAATGTTAGTCCAAAGTTTTCTACTTTCTTATGTGAACAATATAAAATTCAAATAAATGTATACATGTATGAAACTATCATCACAGTACAATTACAGAATAATTCCATTACCCTAAGAAATTGCTCATGCTCATTGCCCTGCCCCCACTTCCATAGTGAGGCAAACACAAATCTTCATTTGAATTCTATGGATTTGTTTCACTTGACATTTCATATAAATGGAAATATATAGTCTGTGGTCTATTCTGTTTGGCTTCTTTCATTTAGCATATTGTGTTTGTGTTTGTGTGTGTGCACATTCATGCACACGCACATGCATGCATGCTCACACATACATGCACAGTGCTGGGGGTTGAACCCAAATTCTTGCACAATGCTAGGCAAGCACTCTACTACTGAGCTACATCCAGCCCTACCATAATGTTTTGAGGTTTATACATGTCCCAGTATTTCATTACTTTTTATTGCTGAATATTATTGCATAGTATGGATATACCTCATGGGGTTTGTATCTGATTACCAGTTGATGTGGTATTACAAATTTCTACTATGAATTTCATTTTGCTAAAAGGTATAGAGCCATTTAGGTTATCTATGACTTCTAGTGTGTATGCAGATTCATGAGAGCATTTCAGAGAATATTTCCTAGAAAAAGAAATATGATGACAATGATTCATTATATGTAATTATATATTACTATATAATTCTAAGTTATTAGATACATGTTTCCCACACCAAATCTGTCCATTGACTTTCTTTCTTTGTTATTCCTCCCTCTGTGGTGAACCAGTACCACTATCAGTACCACTGTCACAACAAGTGTAACTCCAACATATGACACCTTCTGCTTAATGTAACCAAATTTCTGGGTCTGAGACACTCTGACTGTATAATATTGAATTTTATTGAAATCCTTCTTTCACCAATCTGACTGAAGAGCAGTATTCCTGTTGTGTGAATGCCAATCACAGAGCAACAAGGAATGCAGCCTTCCTCTAATCCACCATCTTGACCATCCCATAGATGACTCTTTGCTGAGTCACCCCCATGTCTCTCAGGGGAACACCAACAACCCCCTCCACACTCCCCATCAGAGGAACTAGCTCGCCAGCCCCTTCCTCCTCAAACATCCTGAGTCCACAGCGTACAAGTAGTGGGACCTTCACAACTGCCTCAGTTTTGCGATGGTCTTTTGCTCTGTAATATTTGGGGTTCTCAATCTGCTTCTCATTGGTTACCCCAATTCTTTTCTGGCCACTTTCTCTGTTTAGCCTTTTCTGAACCTCTATATTCCACCCCAGATTCTTGGTGACTAGAGGAAAAGTCTTCTTCTTCTTCTTCTTCTTCTTCTTCTTCTTCTTCTTCTTCTTCCTTCTTCACTTTATTTGGTTATTTTTATGTGGTGCTGAATATAAAACCCAGTGCCTCATACATGTGAGACAAGTGCTCTACCACTGAGTCACAACCACAGCCAAAGAGGAGAAATCTTGAGATATTGATGGGGTTTTGGCTAGAGAACACTCTGGTAAAAATCTAAAGATCTCTTGATTGAAGCTCAGATGCTGCAGCCCTTAGGTATAAGCATTGAGGCCTTCACCTCAGCCTTTTGGGGGAAACAAAGATTTCACTGGAAGTTAAGAGATTCTTGGCAAGGGTGACACGCCGTAGAAACTTAAGCCCAGCAATTATGACATTTTGGATCATGGTGCCCATTAGTAGAAGGACTTCTATTCCTTTTATCTACTTATCTGTATCTCCAGAACACAGAACATCATGGGACTCTCCAGGGTCACAGGGGTGCCCTCCATCTCTGGTCAAGATGCCCTACTTAATGCCTGTTTGTCTCTCATGTTTAAACAACAGCTTTCCTTACTCCTTAGCTGCCTGCCTGATACTCTGTCCCTCCAAGGCTTGCATCTGGAGTGTCAGCTACATAAGAAAAACTGGTTTGAGACCAGAGGGGGAAAAGTGTCACTTCTCAATTTAAGCTTCTGTGGGACCTAAATGGCTGTTTTCTCTTTACTTGTACTCTAGGACTCTGCTGTCTCATTAAGTTCTTCCCTAAATGATGATTGTACAGGGAATAAAAATGGAAAAATTCCACCTGTGCAAGTTTTCTTTTTCTTGAGAACCTTTTTCTGAGGTCCACCCTCTCCTGGGACTTCATGGGCTTCTACAGTCTTTAAGTATTTGGATGACTCTAACTCAAATAGAACCCTGGTCTGATGGATGTTCCATGTGTCTCTTTACTAGTGTAATTACAGGCATGTTATTTTTTATGTCTTTGCTTAAACTCATTTTTTTTTGGTAAATTCACCTTTATTTGATGTACCCAAATTAATATATTTTTGTTCTAATTAGTCTTGTTTTAATGTAACTGAAATTTTTTAGTCCTATGTGTTATACTTCTGTCTTTATTCAGAGGCTAATTATTCAAAGGTGAATTCTCAAATACACCAGAAAAGGAAAGACCCCTGTAGGACCCCTTCACATGGTTCTAAAACAGAGAATAAACAGTGATGGTATTGACATAGATCTACCTCATGGCTGGACAAGTGGCCATCTGAACCATTGATTCAGTGTCCAGGTGTGATTGATGGACCCTGTCCCAGCCATCTCCGCCTGTGCAGGGCTCCTCCAGGTCTATGCCCTTTATTCTACAATATATTGATCACTGTCACACTGAGGACATTTGTAACAGGTTTTGTTTTAATTTCTGAAGGGTTAAATGTGATAGAAAATGTGTAATAAATACCTGTAGTTCTTTTGTCTCTTACCTGTGGGGAGCATATACATGGCAAAAAGCTATGCAATCCCTATTTCCTCTTTGATTTCATGTAGATTTGTGCATACCTGTGTATTATATACTACGTCTACACACATGGTGTGTCTATGCATCATTTATATGGTACCCAAACTAGCTTATAGACATATAATCTGGTTTATAGATAAATTTTTAAAAAATTGATTCAAATGATTTTTAGTTCTAATGACTTAAATAAACCTTTAACAAAAGGTCAATATAAATTACCCAGAAATATAAAAGTAAAAATGTCTTAAAAATTACTAATCCACATGTTTTTCTAGGTGGTCAGCCAGTCAAGAGTGTTGGTTTCTATAAACTGTTTAAAGTATTGTGTCCAGTGCTTTTAAGGTTTTTCTTTGTCAGAAAAAGATGGCTTGAAACATCAGCATTCATTTTCATTGACAATCAAAAGTTAATAATTAAAATGGAGATAATCAGATCTATTTACTACTAAGAGACTATGTCTCTTCCTGGAAGAAAGATGGCAATTTTATATAAACCAATCTGGTATAGTTAGAGATGTAACAAAGAAATTAGCAGACTGTCACTCCTGGATTAGGCAGCAACCATCAGATTCATAAGGATCATGGTCAAAATTATAGCTGGGTGTTTTGGTGCCATCCTTGGTGGGATTCTTTTTTTTTTTTCTTTTGGGCGGCAGAGTAGAAATTTGTTATGGAATTTCTTTTTTTTTTTATTGGTTGTTCAAAACATTACAAAGCTCTTGACATATCATATTTCATACATTGGATTCAAGTGGGTTATGAACTCCCATTTTTACCTCAAATAGAGATTGCAGAATCACATCGGTTACACATCCACATTTTTACATAACGCCATATTAGTAACTGTTGTATTCTGCTACCTTTCCTATCCTCTACTATCCCCCCTCCCCTCCCCTCCCATCTTCTCTCTCTACCACATCTACTGTAATTTATTTCTCTCCTTGTTTATTTTCCCATTCCCCTCACAACCTCTTATATGTAATTTTGTATAGCAATGAGGGTCTCCCTCCATTTCCATGCAATTTCCCTTTTCTCTCCCTTTCCCTCCCACCTCATGTCTCTGTTTAATGTTAATCTTTTCCTCATGCTCTTCCTCCCTGCTCTGTTCTTAGTTGCTCTCATTATATCAAAGAAGACATTTGGTATTTGTTTTTTAGGGATTGGCTAGCTTCACTAATCATAATCTGCTCTAGTGCCATCCATTTCCCTGCAAATTCCATGATTTTGTCATTTTTTAGTGCTGCGTAATACTCCATAGTGTATAAATGCCACATTTTTTTAATCCATTCATCTATTGAAGGGCATCTGGGTTGGTTCCACAGTCTAGCTATTGTGAATTGTGCTGCTATGAACATCGATGTGGCAGTATCCCTGTAGTACGCTCTTTTAAGGTCTTCAGGGAATTGTCTGAGAAGGGCAATAGCTGGGTCAAATGGTGGTTCCATTCCCAGATTTCCCAGGAATCTCCATACTGCTTTCCAAATTGGCCGCACCAATTTGCAGTCCCACCAGCAATGTATAAGAGTACCCTTTTCCCCACATCCTCGCCAGCACTTGTTGTTGTTTAACTTCATAATGGCTGCCAATCTTACTGGAGTGAGATGGTATCTTAGGGTGGTTTTGATTTGCATTTCTCTGACTGCTAGAGATGGTGAGCATTTTTTCATGTACTTGATGACTGATTGTATGTCCTCCTCTGAGAAGGGGAATTAATACCAATACTTTTCAAGTTATTTCAGGAAATAGAAAAAGAGGGAGCTCTTCCAAATTCATCCTATGAGGCCAACATCACCCTGATTCCGAAACCAGAAAAAGACACCTCAAAGAAAGAAAACTACAGGCCAATATCTCCGATGAACATAGATGCAAAAATCCTCAATAAAATTCTGGCGAATCAGATACAAAGGCACATCAAAAAAATTGTGCACCATGATCAAGTGGGATTCATCCCTGGGATGCAAGGATGGTTCAATATACGGAAATCAATAAATGTTATTTACCACATCAATAGACTTAAAGATAAGAACCATATGATCATCTCGATAGACGCAGAAAAAGCATTCGACAAAGTACAGCATCCTTTTATGTTCAAAACATTAGAAAAACTAGGGATAACAGGAACTTACCTCGACATTGTAAAAGCTATCTATGCTAAACCTCAGGCTAGCATCATTCTGAATGGAGAAAAATTGAAGGCATTCCCTCTAAAATCTGGAACAAGACAGGGATGCCCTCTCTCACCACTTCTATTCAATATAGTTCTCGAAACACTGGCCAGAGCAATTAGACAGATGAAAGAAATTAAAGGCATAAAAATAGGAAAAGAAGAACTTAAATTATCACTATTTGCAAATGACATGATTCTATACCTAGAAGACCCAAAAGGGTCTACAAAAAAACTACTAGAACTAATAAATGAATTCAGCAAAGTGGCAGGATATAAAATCAACACGCATAAATCAAAGGCATTTCTGTATATCAGTGACAAAACTTCTGAAACGGAAATGAGGAAAACCACTCCATTCACAATATCCTCAAAAAAAAAATACTTGGGAATCAACCTAACAAAAGACGTGAAAGATTTATACAATGAAAACTACAGAACCCTAAAGAGAGAAGTAGAAGAAGATCTTAGAAGATGGAAAAATATACCCTGTTCATGGATAGGCAGAACTAACATCATCAAAATGGCGATATTACCAAAAGTTCTCTATAGGTTTAATGCAATGCCAATCAAAATCCCAACGGCATTTCTTGTAGAAATAGAGAAAGCAATCATGAAATTCATATGGAAAAATAAAAGACCCAGAATAGCAAAAACAATGCTAAGCAGGAAGTGTGAATCAGGTGGTATAGTGATACCAGACTTCAAACTATACTACAGAGCAATAGTAACAAAAACAGCATGGTACTGGTACCAAAACAGGCAGGTGGACCAATGGTACAGAATAGAGGACACAGAGACCAATCCACAAAGTTACAACTATCTTATATTTGATAAAGGGGCTAAAAGCATGCAATGGAGGAAGGATAGCATCTTCAACAAATGGTGCTGGGAAAACTGGAAATCCATATGCAACAAAATGAAACTGAATCCCCTTCTCTCGCCATGCACAAAAGTTAACTCAAAATGGATCAAGGATCTTGATATCAAATCAGAGACTCTGCGTCTGATAGAAGAAAAAGTTGGCTCCGATCTACATATTGTGGGGTCGGGCTCCAAATTCCTCAGTAGGACACCCATAGCACAAGAGTTAATAACAAGAATCAACAAATGGGACTTACTCAAACTGAAAAGTTTTTTCTCAGCAAGAGAAACAATAAGAGAGGTAAATAGGGAGCCTACATCCTGGGAACAAATCTTTACTCCTCACACTTCAGATAGAGCCCTAATATCCAGAGTATACAAAGAACTCAAAAAATTAGACAATAAGAGAACAAACAACCCAATCAACAAATGGGCCAAGGACTTGGTAGGATCCTTTCTGATGCTCCTTCTAGCTCTGTTGCTTGGACCCTTCCTGTTAAACCTACTGTCACGGTTGATCTCTTCTCATCTAGAGGCTGTCAAACTCCAGCTGGTGCTGCAGCAGGGCTTCAAAGGAATCCCACAAATGGACCCAAATGCCCCGCTGTCTCTTTTTGACAGATAGGGTGAGAGGGTCATGGTCCCCAATTAGGCAGGGAGAAGGACCCCAATGTGCCTGAATCAACTACAGGAGGTGAGACCTCCAGCTCCTCAGCCACCCCAAAAGAATTTTGGGATCATGCCTCTCAGGGGAAAATGAGGTAGGAGTTTAGGGGTGTTAACATAGTGGAAGGTACAAGAAAAATGTGGGTTGGAGTCCAGTATGGCTGCCCTATGGCAATAAGTCCCATTACCATGACAATCTCTGCTCTGGAGGCTTATTGCCCATGGCAACTCCCATCACAGGTTCTGTACTCTAATTAGGTACAAATACAGTAAACACTGGGAACCAGCAGGACATATTCTTCAATCATCCTGTGCAGAGAGGGGACCAAGGCACAGCTCAGCATGTAAGAGAAACTCACCAGACATTGAGACCTTGGGTCGTGCTCTAGCTTGACCCATTCTGCTCTATTTTAGGAGTGTTACTTTCCCTTTCACTTTCAATAAATCTATGCTCTGTCATTTCTGTGTTTCTTGGTTACTTGTTTGATTGGGAAGCCAAGAACCTGGGCCTCATCTGGACATCCCACCAGTAACAGTTTTGAGGCATGATTTTGGTGGATTGACAGTGATAGGAATTCCTGGTCTCCAAGACCAGGTTTCTTGCTCTTCAGCAGTGATTGATTTACATCACAATCTGAATAATGTGTGGGTGGACCTAGGTCATCTACATTGGCCTTTCTAGCCCTTATGCCTGGTGATTAGGTCCATGCAAAACAGGAGGGCTCTTACATCTTATCCAAATGTTTAATACTATTAGTATTAAATACATATTCAGTATTAAACATAATAACTATTCTGTAAACTGCCCATTCATCTTCTCTTAGAGCAGTTATTCAGCAGAGAACTGATGAGGGTATTTTCTTTTGTTTTTGGAAAGGTCTCACTTGAGTTATGTATGTTTCCTTTCTTCCATCTTGACCACATTCATTAGAGTCCTCTATCTTTTCCTGTCATCCTGGTGTTTAATACATCACCAGATAGAATAAGATTCTGTAAACTGCGTCTGAGAGCAAAGATGTCGTTCAGGATTCGGCTTGAAGCTGCACTCTGTCAGTTTATTTCATAAGAAGTTTTCATTTTCATCATTATCCCAGGGAGATGTGGGGACCTGTTAGGTTTCTGACCCAGAATGTGCCGGGGGAGGGGGAAGGTAAGGTGGAGGAGAGACAGTAGCAGGTCTTCTGTGGGTGGTGTTTGGGGGCGTATAAAGATCTCATCTCTAGTATCCTTACATGGCATAGAGAAGACGGTTTTCCTTGTCATAATGAAGGGCACAGTCAAGATGCTAGATGAAATATTGAATAAAATTCCTGATGAAAGAAGCTTAGAAACTTGGGCTAGAGGTGTAGCTCGGTGGCAGGGTATTTGGCGAGCATGCCTGGCTTGGATCGCCAACATCTTAAAAAAAAAAAAAAAAAAAAAAAAAAAAAAAAAAGTTCAGAAGCCTAGTCTTGCACTTGAGTCCTGCTCTGCTGTGCAACCTTCCCAGTCATTGCTCCGGGATGCAATGGTGCACTTTGGCCAATAGATGGCGACAGAGACCGAAGTTTAAGTTGTTTCCTTCTGCAGCGGCGGAAATCCCCGTGGAAACCCGACTATTCGCAGGGGCTCTCCCCACGCAGCCTTTGCCTCTCTATTCTTTCTCACATTACATCAATCTGCGAGGTTCTGACAGCGGCGACGGTGGGATATGGAAAACCAGGCACAGGAGAAGGGGTGATGGGCAGCTTTCCAGACCAGACCCTGAAGCCCTCCTGCTTCCGGGGGACCCAATTGTAGGGCGTCAGGCTGGAGGACAAGTGGACGATCTGGGTCAGTCCGCGCATCCTGTAGATCCTACTGTGATCCCAGCTAGAGGTGAGCTCCACCCCGGAATTCCGCTCCCGCACCCCGACCCCCGACATCTTCTCCACTAATGTATTATCATCACTTAGTGCGGTCCCACTGAATAAATATTTGTTGAATGAAAGAGTGAAGTAGAAAAATTGAGGCCATGCTCCTCTATATTGCTTATCTGGGTTCCTTCAGGCACTTAGTGGCAGGGCCAGGTCTAGAGCTCAGGGCTTTTGATTTCTGATTTGGTTCTCTTTCCACCAGTTTGTATACACCCATCGTATTTCCATTTAGACTCTTTTAGTCCTAATTATTGAATGAAAGACTTCATCCTTCCTTAGAGCAGTTAGCGAGCAGAGAACTGCACAGGGTATTTTTTGTTTGTTTGTTTGTTTTTGGAAAGGTCTCACCTGAATTATATATTTTTCCTTTCCTCCATCTTGACCATATTCATAAGAGCCCTTTATCCTTTGCTGTCGTCTTCCCCAGATGAAGAATTCAGGTTTTACATCTTATCTGAATGTTTATCTTTAACCCGGAAGTTTGTGTGTGTGTGTGCGTGCGTGTGTGTGTGTGTGTGTGTGTGTCCATGTCCAAAGGTTTTTCTTCTTCTTCTTTTTTCTTGCATTACAATTTGTCATAAAGGTGGAATTCATTGTGATATATTCATACGTGCATGTAACAGAATTTGGTTGATTCCTTAAGGGTTTTCTTAACTCTTAGAGTATGAATCCTACCAATCTGAGGGATGACCATCATTTATCTTCTCTGACAAAATATGTTTTGCATATTCTATAGGAAAAGGTGGGGTCGGGGTCAGAATTTTCCATTTGTCTCTGGTTCAGGAAATGTTTTGAGCATGTGATTTGAGGAACAGAATGGACACTACATAGAGGAAATTTCTTGATGATGTGATTCAGTTTGGGAGACATGAATGCTGTGGAGATCAGGACCTTGAAAGGGAAATGCATGGTGATTTTTTATTCCTGATTTCTTTCCCCCTGGTTTACTTCTCTTCAGTTTTTACTCTTGGGTGCTATCTCCTTGTTATTGAGAATATAGCCAGGTGCAGTCGCACACATCTATAATTCCAGCAATTTATGGATTTGAGGCTAGAAGATCTCAAGTTCGAGGCCAGCCTCAGCAACTTAGTGAGATCTGCAGCAACTTAACAATACCTTGTCTCAAAAATAAACAAATAAATAAATAAATAAATGGGAATCGGATGTGGTTCAGTGATAAAGTGCCCCCAGGTTTAATCAAAACAAACAGATAACCCCCCCCCCCAAAAAAAAAAAAACAAACAGAAAAAAATGGAGAAAATGGGGGGAAAACTAGAAAAAAAATACATAGTTTTTCTTAGAAGAAACAACAACAACAAAATCAGAAAAAAAATGCTGTGAAAATTTCCATATTTCTTTATGACTTTTATGAAATGTGACAGCCATGTTTTAGGGTAGATATTTGATCTAATTACCATTAGGAAGAAATGGAAACTCCTAATGGGAGTTACATGCCTTACATAATTTTTTCTTTCTTTCTTTCTTTCTTTTTTTTTTTTTTTTGCTTGCCTCTCCCACCTTGTTCCCTACAATTATCCAACCAACTTACTCTGTTCCAACCACACTCTCCTTTTTCTTTAAACACACGAAGTTCTTGCCGAGCATGCCTGGCTTGGATCGCCAACATCTTAAAAAAAAAAAAAAATTCAGAAGCCGAATCTTGCACTTGAGTCCTGCTCTGCTCTGCAACTTCCCAGTCATTGCTCCGGGACGCAATGGTGCATTTTGGCCAACAGATGGCGACGGAGACCTCTCTTGCTTCTAATGCTCTTCTCTGCGATCTTAACACAATTTAAAGATACCTATTTGTCACATCTGTTCAAATCTAAGCTCCATGAGGCATGGACCATGCCAGTTTTTCTTCTATGTTACTTTGTAACCCCTGGTAGAGTGGTAATGGGAGGACAAATATTTTATTTGAAAAATATTGTAGCATGCATATCCCAATGGAATACATACACAGCAGAGGAACTACTTTATCTATATTTTCAGCAGGTAGAGAAACATATTTTAGGCATTCAGTACATTGTTATTAAATCCATATTGAATGCTTTCGACTGATTTTTGAACATTTCAAGTTTGAAACAAACAGAAAATCAGAATGCTATAGGTAATAGGGAGGGGGCAAAACCAAAGCAGACTATGGACAAGATTTCCTTATGTAAACCCCAAATTTATCCAGATACAATAGGGTAAAGGAACATGTCTGATTAATGAGCGTTCTCTGTTATCCTCAGTGGATTTCCAGTTCTTTGCCATATGAGATATATAAAGCATGTATAAATTTGCCAAATTAATTAATTCAAAGACTGACATGAAGATTTTATTTGCTTAAATAAATTTAAAGTAATTACTCAGTAATTCATTAGGAGAGTGCACCAGAGGGGGTTAAAATATGAATGTTTTTCTTATTTTCAAACATTATCAGTACTGTATAAGCACTTATTTTCTTCCCTATGCTGCCCAGGCTGGTCCTGAACTTCTGGGCTCAAGCCATTTTCTTCAGCCTCTTAAGTGGCTGGGAGGACAGGTGGGTGCACTTGGCTTTGAAAGCACTTAAATCAGTTAATAACTATCATTAATTAAATTCATATTTGATATTAATATTATCAGAAATTAAAATTTGTTGTTATTTGCAGGACAATTATAGTGTATTGTGGTCACTGTCACTCTTCCAGTTCCATTGATAGGCCTCAGGCTTGTTCTTGGTGATGTATTTGATGGATTTACACAAGCTGTGTTATTTGAAATTATGTGATTTCATTGTTTCAATATTTTGCTCAAACATTATTAATATAAATGACTAAAGTATTTGCCTGAAGTTTAAGACTGATGATCAAAGGCACATCTTTAAGACAAATGATAAACTGTGATGTTGGGCAAGTTACTCAGACTGAAGCATGTTTCCTTATCTGAAAATTTAGATAATAATAATCACCCTAGAGTCTGTTCAGGTTACTTGTGTCAAGATATTTTAAATGTGCCATGTCAGGCATATATTAAGATTGAAAAATGATACTTATTATTGTTTATACTATTAGGAAGAATTGTTATAACTGTAATAATAATTTCATGTCTATTCTTCTTGGATTAGATTTAGAATTTGAAAAACTCCTATTAACTTTCAGCTTAACCTGACCTACTTCCTGTTTATCTATTTCATCTCTGGTTGCTGCTGGAACTGGGGTATCAATAGTCTCAGAGGGGTCAAGTCATCCTTGTGCAGCTATTTCCTGAAGGGCCTCCTCTGAATGCATTGTAAAATACATGTGTTGATAAATAACTCAGTTGATTAAATAACCCAGGGAACTTTTCTCAACTATTTTCTCATCACAGTCTCTGTTTTGTCCCCTTTAAAAATGCATAACATGGCTTTGTTTGGGGTTCTAGCTCTTTGCCAGGATCTGCAATTAATATGTCATATCTATAAAATTTTATTTTGTCTGAACACCGATGGTGTCAAAGAGAAAGTGTCTACCTGTTAAAGGTACAATGACTGAGTCAAAAAATCAATAAATTCTTCAACCGTGATACAAATATATTTTCTTTATAATCTGTTTCCTTTCATATTGTATCTTAGTTCTTGTAGTGTTAAGTCAGAAGGAAAAATGAAGAGCTCTTAGATAATAATTTTATGTCCCAAGGAATAGTATTCCACTTCTTCCTGCCCTCTGGCATCCTTAGCCACCATCAAACCCCAAACATCAGAAACAAAATTTAAATAAATATCACAAGAAGACTTGCCTTGAGTCCTGTTCTTGGTTCTAAGTCTTCCCAACATATCTTCAACATTTTACAAAGTTCAGTAATATTTGAAGATGATCTACCACTAGACACTAAGTAGATGATCAATGGATAATGTTTCTACAATTATTTTGTTTTATTTTTTATATATTTAGTTTTTAATTTTTAATTTGTTCTTTTTAGATATACCTGACAGCAGAGTATATTTTGACATATTATACATACATGGAATATAACTTATTCTAATTAGGATCCCACTGTTGAGGTTGTACACGATGTGATGTTTACTGGTGGTGTATTTAACAATGGATATTTTTTGAGTTGAGAACTTCCATTAAAAATGTTTACCTAGAGACAAATGAGGACTTAAGTCATAGGGTTGATTATTTCTTCCTTAGGAACTGTCCGAAAATAAATTCATAGGAGATTTCCTACTTTCCATCTCTGTGAAGTGAAATGTCAGGTCAATTGGTAGCAGTTGTGCTGAATGCCAAGTGCTTTTGTTAAATTGCTTCTGTTCCAAGTTTGAAAAGATGACTGCGATTGCCGCAGTCTGGCTGGGCACAAATCACGAGCTACTGAAGCAGGAACAAACTTTATTTTTGAACTCCACCAGCACACTCCACACACACTCCCCAGGAACTCTCTGAAACCACCCAAGCGGCTCCTCCAGGAACTATCAACCGGAAATCCCTCCTCCGGCACTTCCTCAACCAATGGGAACTCTCCAGGAATCCCCTCGAGAACTCCAAAGTAGCGGGCTGAGGTGGACAGTAAAGGTCTAATATACAATTGAATCAATCCAAAATCATCTTAGTGGCTTGCCTGTCAACCAATACTATTGGCAAAATGCCAGGGGCCATTCCGACTCGGCTGTGGCTCTCAGCATTCGATAATCCCCAGGAACACTTGGAGAAAAGCTGGAATTGTTGTTTTTTTTTTTTAAACTTTATTTTTTTTTTAATTTTTATTGTTGCTTGTTCAAAACATTACATAGTTCTTGATATATCATATTTCACACTTTGATTCAAGTGGGTTGTGAACTCCCATTTTTACCCCATATACAGATTGCAGAATCACATCAGTTACACATCCATTGATTCACATATTGCCATACTAGTGTCTGTTGTGTTCTGCTGCCTTTCCCATCCTCTACTATGCCCCCTCCCCTCCCCTCCCCTCCCCTCTTCTCTCTCTACCCCCTCTACTGTAATTCATTTCTCCCCCTTGTATTATTTTTCCCTTTCCCCTCACTTCCTCTTGTATGTAATTTTGTATAACCCTGAGGGTCTCCTTCCATTTCCATGCAATTTCCCTTCTCTCTCCCTTTCCCTCCCACCTCTCATCCCTGTTTAATGTTAATCTTCTTCTCATGCTCTTTGTCCCTACTCTGTTCTTAGTTACTCTCCTTATATCAAAGAAGACATTTGGCATTTGTTTTTTAGGGATTGACTAGCTTCACTTAGCATAATCTTCTCTAATGCCATCCATTTCCCTGCAAATTCTATGATTTTGTTATTTTTTAATGCAGAGTAATACTCCATTGTGTATAAATGCCACATTTTTAATCCATTCGTCTATTGAAGGGCATCTAGGTTGGTTCCACAGTCTTGCTATTGTGAATTGTGCTGCTATGAACATCGATGTAGCAGTGTTCCTGTAGCATGCTCTTTTTAGGTCTTTAGGGAATAGACCGAGAAGGGGAATAGCTGGGTCAAATGGTGGTTCCATTCCCAGCTTTCCAAGAAATCTCCATACTGCTTTCCAAATTGGCTGCACCAATTTGCAGTCCCACCAGCAATGTACAAATGTACCCTTTTCCCCACATCCTCGCCAGCACTTGTTGTTGTTTGACTTCATAATGGCTGCCAATCTTACTGGAGTGAGATGGTATGTTAGGGTGGTTTTGATTTGCATTTCTCTGACTGCTAGAGATGGTGAGCATTTTTTTTTCATGTACTGGTTGATTGATTGTATGTCCTCCTCTGAGAAGTGTCTGTTCAGGTCCTTGGCCCATTTGTTGATTGGGTTATTTGTTCTCTTATTGTCTAATTTTTTGAGTTCTTTGTATACTCTGGATATTAGGGCTCTATCTGAAGTGTGAGGAGTAAAGATTTGTTCCCAGGATGTAGGCTCTCTATTTACCTCTCTTATTGTATCTTTTGCTGAGAAAAAACTTTTTAGTTTGAGTAAGTCCCATTTGTTGATTCTAGTTATTAACTCTTGTGCTATGGGTGTTCTATTGAGGAATTTGGAGCCCGACCCCACAGTATGTAGATCGGAGCCAACTTTTTCTTCTATCAGACGCCATGTCTCTTATTTGATATCAAGCTCCTTGATCCGTTTTGAGTTAACTTTTGTGCATGGCGAGAGAAAGGGATTCAGTTTCATTTTGCGTATGGATTTCCAGTTTTCCCAGCACCATTTGTTGAAGATGTTATCCTTCCTCCATTGCATGCTTTTAGCCCCTTTATCAAATATAAGATAGTTGTAGTTTTGTGGATTGGTTTCTGTGTCCTCTATTCTGTACCATTGGTCTACCCGCCTGTTTTGGTACCAGTACCATGCTGTTTTTGTTACTATTGCTCTGTAGTATAGTTTGAAGTCTGGTATCGCTATACCGCCTGATTCACACTTCCTGCTTAGCATTGTTTTTGCTATTCTGGGTCTTTTATTTTTCCATATGAATTTCATGATTGCTTTCTCTATTTCTACAAGAAATGCCGTTGGGATTTTGATTGGCATTGCATTAAACCTATAGAGAACTTTTGGTAATATCGCCATTTTGATGATGTTAGTTCTGCCTATCCATGAACAGGGTATATTTTTCTATCTTCTAAGATCTTCTTCAATTTCTCTCTTTAGGGTTCTGTAGTTTTCATTGTATAAGTCTTTTACCTCTTTTGTTAGGTTGATTCCCAAGTATTTTATTTTTTTGTGTGGATATTGTGAATGGAGTGGTTGTCCTCATTTCCATTTCAGAGGATTTGTCGCTGATATACAGGAATGCCTTTGATTTATGCGTGTTGATTTTATATCCTGCCACTTTGCTGAATTCATTTATTAGCTCTAATAGTTTCTTTGTAGAGCCTTTTGGGTCTGCTAGGTATAGAATCATGCCACCTGCAAATAGTGATAATTTAAGTTCTTCTTTTCCTATTTTTATGCCTTTAATTTCTTTCATGTGTCTAATTGCTCTGGCCAGTGTTTCGAGAACTATGTTGAACAGAAGTGGTGAGAGAGGGCATCCCTGTCTTGTTCCAGATTTTAGAGGGAATGTCTTCAATTTTTCTCCATTCAGAATGATGCTAGTCTAAGGCTTAGCATAGATTGCTTTTACAATATTGAGGTATGTTCCTGTTATCCCTAGTTTTTCTAGAGTTTTGAACATAAAAGGATGCTGTACTTTGTCGAATGCTTTTTCTGCATCTATCAAGATGATCATATGGTTCTTATTTTTAAGTCTATTGATGTGGTGAATAACATTTATTGATTTCCGTGTATTGAACCAGCCTTGCATCCCAGGGATGAATCCTACTTGATCATGGTGCACAATTTTTTTTGATATATTTTTGTATCCGATTCACCAGAATTTTATTGAGGATTTTTGCATCTAGGTTCATTAGAGATATTGGTCTGTAGTTTTCTTTCTTTGAAGTGTCTTTGTCTGGTTTAGGAATCAGGGTGATGTTGGCGTCGTAGAATGAATTTGGAAGTTCTCCCTCTTTTTCTATTTCCTGAAATAGCTTGAAAAGTATTGGTATTAGTTCCTCTTTAAAGGTTTCGTAAAATTCTGCTGTATACCCCTCCAGTCCTGGGCTTTTCTTAGTTGGTAGTCTTTTGATGGTTTCTTCTATTTCCTCAATTGATATTGGTCTGTTTAGGTTGTCTATATCCTCCTGACTCAATCTGGGCAGATCATATGACTGATGGTGGTTCTCATGGTGCTGAGGACTCCCATGGCTAACAGAAGAGATTCCCCAAGTAAGTGCAGGACAGCTGCTATTCATAGCCCAGATTTGGAAATAATTTCTTGGGGGCTCTGGAGCTTAAGCTTGGTGTGTTGTATTTTCAACAATCCACAGGTAGAATTTGGAAGGACTCTTACAAGAGTCCTGATTTCTCCTTCTTAGAGTTTTGCTAGATTCCTTTTTTTTCAACCTCTGCAGTGGAAGGGAGGCTAATATCTCTAAAGGACTTTGGGATCTCAGAATTTGAAGAAAAAGACAAAGTTCATTTCTATACCAGACACAGTACAAAATGCAAATGAGGTACTTGAGAAGCATCAGGTAAGTTAAAAGAACTGGCCACTCTGGGGATTTTCTGGGCCCAATAGTATTCATCTATTTTGGGGCTTGGGATCAGACAAATTCAGACCAGAGCTATAGTCTCTGGAGCTTCAATACCTGTAGAGCACTATTAATCACCCATGCCTTGGAGATAAGCAGTGGGGTCATGGAGATGACACTGTGGGACTTGGGAGGAAGAATGGGATAAGGACAAGCAGTTACTAATTCTGGGTTAATTAGGGCCTTTATTCAGTATTGATGGTGTATGGGGGCTATGACAATGGTGAAAAAAAACTCCAAAATTGATATTTATTTTGCACCCATTAAATCCCAAGCCTGTAGTGATAGTGTTACATCAACTGTCTCACTTGGTCTTTCTAAAACACACACACAGATACAAATTGATGACTCCGGGGTATGTATTATTATAGTGTATTTTTATCTAATTATTAGGAAAATAACACAACAGACATCATAACACACACACATAACAAAAATTCCAAGGAAATATCCAAATAACCACTAATCAAGTTGAACATATGTGAATATTACCAATTCTCCAAATGACTTCTGTATACTCCTTTCCAAAGGTACCCATTTTTACATTCCAGAAATAAGTTCCATTGTGACTCTTTTAATCCTAATATTTTGCTCATTGTTCTGTTAGCATATATATGAATGTTTCCTTAAACAATATAGATTAATATTTTCTTCTCCAAATGTTCTATAAATGCTGTGCTCTGTCTTGCTTCCTTTCTCAATATTATGTCTGAGAAGACTTGCCACAAATCTCTGATGCAACATTCATCCATTTTCCTTGTTGGGTAGTACATTCCATTTTATGAGGGCAGAGCAATGTGCTTAACCTGTTCTTATGTGGATGGAAGTTTGAGCTGGTCTTACTTAAAAGAAAATGTATCCGGGAATCCTGAAACCTTTGGGTCTGCATTTCTCTAGACTGAAATAGATACTTCAATTGCAACGTCTGCCTATCTTCAGCTTGACAAGAGAAAGTCCAACTGTTATTCACATTAGTTGTCTCATGAGCTATTCATAAGAAAATCCAATTCTTGACAGCTTTTAGTGTCTTAGACTATTTAATGTTTCCCTGTCTGGTGAGTGTATAGTGTTATGGGAACTTCTATACTTTTCCATATTTATCTTTTTCTCATTTATTTCAAAAAGATAAAAAATATATTTCAAATCAAGCCCATCATTAGTATGTGTTTTTCAAATATTTGTACTTTTGGCCCTGTGTAAGTCTTTTAATGACGTGTCTTGATGAGCAGAAGCTGTTAATTTTAATGAATTGAATTTATCAAACTTTTTATTTATCTTTAGTGCTTTTAATGATTTAAGAAATCTATCAAACTCCAACATCATGAAAATATTCTCTAGTTTTATCTCCTAACAGATTTGTAGCATTTCATTCATACTTAGGTCTATGTTACATATGGTGCAAGAAGTATGCCCAATTTCTTCTGCTCCTTCTGATGTATTCCCATTTATTAGAACATCATTTATTAACAAAAGTATTCATTCCTCACTGACCACCTATTGTGCCACCCTTGTTGTAAATTTAGTCTAAATAGATTCATGAAACTTATTTTGGAATACATTATGCCATTTATTTGTTTATGTCTGTGCCAAAAATATGATGTTTAATCACCATCTTTGCCTTATGAACCTTTATTGCATTTTAGAATCAGCTTGTAAATTTTGAGTAATCACAAATTGGTAGGAATTTTAAATTATACCCACAGAATCCATAAGACCATTTGAGATAATGTCTTCTTTATAATATTCAGTCTTCCAATTCATGTACAGGTGTATTTTTGTGTTTATTTAGGACCCTTTTGGTGTATCTCATAAATTTCATTATTTCCCTTTTAGAATTCTTGTATATAAGTATAAAACTTCTTCATAATTTTTTATGTCATTATAAATGATGTAATTAACATTTGACTTCACATTTGTTACTCATGTACATGTAGAATATTTGAAAATGGATCTTGTATCCAGCCATTTGCTGAACTCTCCCTTACTTTAAATTCTTTTAGTTAGTGGATTATTTTGGATTTTTGATATTTACAGATACAGTATATGAAAATGTTGGCAATATTGTTTCTGTATTCCAAACATTATTTCATTATCTTCCTTGTTTGACATTTTTTATTTTCTCCAATAAATGATCAATGCAGGATTTGAGGTAGAGAAATCACTTCATTCATCCTGGGAATAAAATTCTGAGGGCTGAGAGCAGATTTTGTTTAGTCACTGGTCTGTGTTGTGATGTCACTTTACCCCCTGTGTCTCCCTAAACCAAACACAGGGTTGGTTGGAATGCAAGCCTGGGCTAAATCTAACATGGCCTGGTTCTCCTGCAGAGGATTTTGTGTACCAGTTTAAGGGCACCTGCTACTTCACCAATGGGACTCAGCGAGTGAGGCTCATGGCCAGACAAATCTACAACAAGGAGGAGATCCTGAGCTTTGACAGTGATGTGGGGGTGTTTGTGGTTGTAACAGAGCTGAGGCAGTCAAGTGCCAAGAGCTGCAATGCCCAGAAGGACCTCCTGGCTGAGTATCAGGCCCATGTAGACACCTTGTGCAGACACAACTATTACCAGACAGCTTTCTTCACTGTTCAGCTGAGAGGTGAGTTTAGGACTAATCAAAGTGCGCTCACCTCTGAAATAGTGTGGAAGGCCTGTGGGGAAGGCAACTTTTGGGATTCCTAGTATTTTGGTAAGCTTGGGAGGGCATTTGAATTCAAGGAAAATCTGTTGAAAGACTTGGCAGGAGAGCATTGGAATAGTGTATTAGTCAGTTTTGAGTTACTGTAATAAAGTGCGTGAGATAATTAACTTAAATAAAGGACAGGTTTATTTTGATTCACAGTTTAGTCCATGGTTGGTTGATAGCAATGATTTTGAGCCCATGATGAAGTAGCACAACATAGTGGGGAAATACAGAGGAGGAGAGCATTGTTAGTTAATTGCATTCTGTGAAAATCACAGACTGTACTTAAAGCAAGAAAACTAGGACATCATTAGTCTGAATATCTTAAAGGACCATGATGGTATATTCATTGCTACCATACATATTTATAAAAGATACATTTTAATTATGTTTTTCTTTTAAAAATCAACATATATTATTGGTACTTATTTATGAGGTACAGTGTTGTAATTCAACACAATGATCATAATCAGACTGGGGAGATCAACATTTCCATTTTCTGAAATATTATCATTTGTGTCTATTGGCAATCCAAACTCTTATGCTCTAGTTTTTACAAAGTGTGTAATTAATTATTGTAGAGTATCCTTTGTGGAGCTGTATAACATTATAAGTGCTCCCCTCAAGGTATGTTTGATTCCCATTATTCACCCTCCTTTCCTAGCTGTATTGATTTCTATTCTATTCTCTATTTCTATGTGATCAACTTTTTAAAAAAAAATCTTCCACAAATGGGTGAAACCTTTGGTATGTTTTCTCCACTATCGTTTCAAAGGAGGAACTTAAGCCCATGGCGAGAGCCTCTTCGCTGCCTCATTCTCTGACTTTATTTTTTGCTGTCATTCATCCTGGTGGAGCCTATAGTCACCATCTCTCCAGCCAGGACAGAGCCCCTAAACCACCACAATTTGCTGATCTGCTCAGTGACAAATTTTTATCCTCAACAAGTTAAAGTCAGATGGTTCCGGAATAAAGAGGAAGAGACTTCTGGAGTTGTGTCCACACCACTTATTCAGAATGGAGATTGGACCTACAAGATTCTTGTGATGTTGGAAGTAACACCCCAGCCTGGAGATGTCTACACTTGCCACTTGGAGCACCCCAGCCTCCAGAGCCCCATCACTATAGAATGGTGTAAGGGCCACTTCATTGATACCAGGGAGCAGGGAGGACATTGGGTCTTGTGAGCTTGGGGTCCCTCCTTTCCTCTGCTGTTGGACACATTCATACCTTCTCTCCTACGCAACTCCTGGTGTCATTTCTGTGCCTAGAGTCATGGAGGCCTGAGATCTCAAGTCAAAATTCAGATGCTGAGTACTGACCTCTTTTCGCTCCAAGATATTATTGCTTTATGTAACCTGATCTCCAGGCTGAGGTTCAGCTGGGCAGTATATCTTCTGCAGTGGTGAAATTCTGGGCTTTAACGTTAAGGCTGGTGTTTGCAGATGGGATAGTCTCTGGATTTTCAGATGGACCTACCCTGGGGACTCACACTCCCCCAAACCCTCTTCCATCCACTGTTCTCCTGGGGTCTCTGCATGCCCTTGACCCTCCTCTGTTTGGTAGTGGGGCACCTGTGTCTCTTATATCTTGGGTTGGACTCCAGGCTTTCTGATGAGGACTCTGTGGGATGTGGGGACAGTCACTGATGCACAAGCTTCTACTTCCCAGGGGCACTGTCAGAATCTGCCCAGAACAAGATGCTGAGTGGAATTGGGAGTTTTGTGCCTGGACTGATTTTTCTTGGCTTGGGCCTTGTTGTCCACTTTTGGAATAAGAAAGGTAAGTCACCTTTAGAGGAAATGTTGTAGACTGGCGCTAGGACTAAGTGTTTCTGTTGTAACTTTTCTTATCACAGTAAAAAGGGGGAGCCAAAGTAGGTATAGAAGTAGATTGCAGAAATTAGGGAGGCCATGAGTTCTCCTTGTCCCAAGTGAAGTTTGCTTCATCAGAGAGGACAGTGTGGAGGGTGATATTTAGACAGAGATTTTTAGAAGACAGTCCATCCTTACCTATGCCAAGCAGTTGTTAACATGTGACTTCCTTAAAGATGCAGTGTCTTTGCTCACTACCTTCAGTAACTGACTCAGTGACTTTGGGGTGATGCCACTTGATGACAGTGAAAGGGTGCACATGGACTAGAGTGGGAGAGAGAGTAATCAGGAAAATTCTTTGAATTTTCTTTTGGAACTTGGGAAAAAGGAAGAGAAGCAACTCTTCCTTTGCCCAGGTTAAGGAGCTTTTCTGACCCTTTCTCTTTTTGTTCTTGCTGATGATGGAACAACCCAAAGTTCCACCCACAAGACAGAGCCCTACTCCTCTTGCCCAGAAATGTGACACATGTAAGATAGATAAAGATGTTGGCTGGGTTTGACTGGACACCCTAATACACTTCAGTTATTTTGTTCTTGACTTCATGCCACACTCTTTCTCATGTGAGTTTGGTTGGAGGAAAATTTTGGAACATTACACATGGTCTCTGCAGGAAATTTCAGGAATTGTTCTCCAGAAGAATCCCCAACCTTTGGCACTGAGTGAGGCTTGTATGATGCTCCCAGACCCCCAGATTACAGAGTGCTGCTGAGCTGGATGTTAGGTGAGATGACAGGAGGTTACAATTCTTACCTGTCCAGTTAATTACGTGACCTGTGCTTCACCAAAGCACTTAGACTGGTGATGGAAGTGGAGCCTTCTTCCACATGCCTCTGTGGAAGCTTTTTTTACTTTAGGACGGTATCCTCTTTAATCAGATACCAGGAGAGATGGTGAGGAATGGGTGGTTGTACAAAAATCACCCTTAGTGTTCTGAGTTGCAGAGAGACCCCAGGGGTATTGGGCAGGGGGGCTGACTTTCTCTAGGGATTTAACTTATGACTTATTTTTTTCTCTCTCCTTCAGGGCTCATGCATTTATTCCAACATGTTTCTTCCTGTTACCTCTCTTCCATGGTCTACTGTGCTCTTCACACTTGTGCCCAGTTCCTAGCCTCCCTTCTCTCAGGCTTGTGAGGAATCCACTTTTGCCAGCCATGTCCCCATCAAGACCTGAGTCCCACAGAGTCTGAGCGCAGATGCCAGGCCCTCTTCTTTTGCATACGCACACACACACACACACACACAATTTTTAGTTGTGATGGATCTTTATTTTATTCATTTACTTGTATGTGGTGCTTAGAATCAAACCCAGTGCCTCACACATGCTAGTCAATGGCTGTACCACTGAGCCAAAACCCCAGGCCCCTGGCCCTCTTCTTGTTCTGGTCTTTCCTGAATTTCTGTAACTGCTTTCCACCCGACGTTGGGAGCTCCGCTCCCTGTGCTGCCGGCCACATCTGTTTGTGCCATGAGTATTTTCAACACATTTCTGATCTTGTCCTCTGTCTGCAGACTTCCCACAATTTTAATGTCAAACTCCTTTATCTTTCAATATATATTTTTTCAAAATTAAATAGATTTGTGAGTCCCTTGTGTTTCTGATTCTGATTGAGTAAAAGTGGTGGTGGGAGATACTGACACAGATAGGACCACATTCTAGAGGGCTAGTTCAGTGAAGCCCCAAAGAGAGGAGACTAGGGGAAGTCATGGGTCCCCATACCTGGTCTAATTCAGGTGCCATATAAGAATGTGAAAAGGTATGAAAACATTCAATTGTCCACTATCCGGGGGCTTGGAAGTGGGGTTGTGTGCAGCAGTCTTTCCTGGCTTCTGCTGCAGCCTGATGCGTTTTATATATTTGAGCTATTGGAATTGTTTTGTGCCATCATGTTGCCTAATAACACCTAACACTATAAGTTAACCAACCTCGCCACACAAATGTCTCCTGGCCTTGTTGACTATGTACATGGAGGCAAAAGACAATGATTGTGGGTTGCGTCTGAACTACCAGATTATATACTTGCCAGTGGGAGTTTTATTAGAAAGTAATATGTTGATTGCATGTGATGGAAACTCCACTAATACCATCTTAAGGAAAACATTAATTTTTGACATGTAATTTAAAAGTTCATAAATGAATTTGGCTTCTGAAAAATGCTTAGATCAAGGACTAATATGATATTCTTTTCTCCTTTTTCTATTAGCTCCTTCCTTTCTCTCTGACCTTTTCCTCCTGTCTTTACTCTCTTCTCTCAGTGTTCTTCTATTTCTACTCTGTAGCTCTTCATCTGTCTGTCTCTCTATCTAGTTTTGATAAGGGGCACTCAACCACTGAGCCACATCTGCAGACCTGTTTTGTATTTTATTTAGAGACAGGGTCGCACTGAATTGCTTAGGGCCTCACTGTTGTTGAGGCTGGCTTTGAACTCACAATCTCCTGCCTCAGCCTCCTGAGCCACTGTGATTACAGGCATGCACCACTGTGCCTGGCTGTCTCTTACTATCATCTATTTTTCTCTATCTCTGTCTATCTGAAGGATCCTCTCTCTGTTCATATATTATATGGTTTTTCTAACTTTCTTCCATTCGTGTTCCTCCATGAACTTCTCTCTCACATATCTTTTATTTATTCCCTGCATTAGAATGTCTAGCTGTCTACCTCTTTTTTCTTTTCTTTCTCAATCCACCAATTGGACTGTGCTCATGGTGCACACGTCATTTCTTTCTGTCCTTCTATAGTCCAGTATTTTTCTCCTTGTCTGCATTCTCTCTTTGTGTTTATCTCGCTGCCTTTCTTTATCTGTCTTTGTGTGTGTTTCTTTCCCTCTTCCTAGTGCTCTCTGTGTTTGTCTGAGTACTGCTTTTCCTGATAGTTCTTATTTTCTCCTCTGGAAATATGGGTATGTAGAGGAACATCTCAAACTTTCAGCCTATCACCTGAATAGCAAGAGATCAAACATGTCAACTCCAGTTTAACCATCTGGAGAAATCCCTGATAGAGTGACATTCCAATTTCTCAACCAATCATTTTAGCCATGGGATATAGACTCTAAGTCAGGCCTTAGTTTTGAATCAATTTCTGTGGCAGAAAGGCAGATTTTTTTTCCTCAAAAAGAGAAAATTATGAAAAACAAATCAAGGCTGGATAGATAACAGTAATAATGATAATACAATAATAGTAATATCAACTGTCATTCCCTCTATATATGAAGTCTCCTTCTCTGTTTCTTTTTGTCCCATTAAAAGTTTATTGTCAAGGGAATAGCTCAGTGGTAAAGCCCTTTCCTAGCATACATGAGGTCCTGGGTTTGATCTTCAGTCCCCACACCCATGATGCTTCAAGTATAATATGTAGTTTACATAAAACTGAAGTTTCATTTATGCCATTATAGAAAGAGAATTTCAAATCATATCAACCTCCAAATCCAAGCTCTCTGGTTATATGAATTTATCTTTATTTGCTTTGGGTGGTTCTTATTGACCCTGTAAATGATGGTGAAAGGATAAGCTCATTTACCTTCAAAACATGAGGAAGTAATAGCATAATAATAATAAAATCACTTTTACTCAGCAAAAAGTGGTATTGATATTCTGGGTGAAGCCAGTCCCCATTGCTTATTTATGCGACCTATTACCAGATGAGGAGGAGGGAAGCCACTGGGATATAAATGCAGTAACTTCTGGAATTATATAATAGAACATCCCCACACTCATTTCCAACATATGTCTGCTGCTACTATCTACTTCGGAGAGGTCTTCAGGGAAAATAAAGTTGTCAAAGTTGGGGCAGGTATTGATACATTTGAGATTTGTTCTGCCCATGTAAGTCTGATGGTAAATATTTACAGTATGGATCCCCAGGATGTCCTGATACTTGGGTTTTTCTAAAAGGAGATCAGGAGTAGCCCAGGTTCTGCGAGTTCTGCATTATTTATGTTTAAATAATCAGATCACATACTTTTGAAATGCTGTGTCCTTTGGTATTCAGTAAGTGCTTAGTAAATACTTGCTGGTTACCCATGAAGACCTCTGTTTCGTGGGTTAGCCTATTCCTGGAATACTTTTACTTTTCTCTCTGTATACATTTTTTATCATACACTTTGATGGCTGTAGTGTCTCCTTCCCTCACTCATGATGGCAAAATTGTCTTGGCTATTTTGTCACATTGACACATATACTGGTAGTGATGGTGGGATATCTCCATTCAGCAGGATTTTATTTTTTATTTTTCAGTGTTAACTTTTGTGTTTTTATATTTTCCTGTTTTGGAATATGCAATAATTTTTTTAATCTACAAAATATTTCATTCACTACCTCTACTTTTAACATCCGTTGTGCACTTCTAAACATCTAGGAATCCTACATATTTCAAATAAGGTCTTAAATTTGTCCACTATGTACACAGTACTGTTGAATAAACTACACACATGTAACAATGGTTATGTCTGAAAATGTCTTCTAAGTAGGATCATTCTGGCCTAGAATCCTTCATTTCTTCAACTTCTGTTTCCTATGTCACATGTGTCATATCTGAGTGTCATATAATGTGATATTACAATTTCACTTCTGAAAGATCTTTTCAGAAGACTGCCTTTCTATAAATTTTAACATAAAGTGTACAAAATGTGTTAGTTTACTAACTCTACGTTTGTTATACATTGGCAACCTCTTTAATATCTAAAGGCTAAATAATATAAAATTAAGACTCCTTTGTCCAGTATATACACAATATATACAGAACAGCAAAGTTAAATGAAATGCACATTGCAGGGCAATGGGTAAGCTAAAATTGTCTAGCACACTCTAACAAAACACCTTTTGCAACTTCCCTCCTGCCTCCCTTAACCCAGTGAACAAGTACAGACAGTGAAGTTTAACAATTCCAAACACAGTATTTCCCATCAGTTTTTAAAAGCTCTTTACAAAAAGATTCATCCTACTACTTCTAAGTTCATCAAGCACTTATAAATAGGACTAGATATTCCACATAAGAACCTGTCCATGATGCACCCAGAACTGGTAAATAAAATTGCACATGTAACAATGGTTATAATCAGAGGTATCTTCTTATGTTTTGTCCTTGAACTTTTCCATTCTCACTTTTTTTCTCTACTTTCAGTCCAGTAGACAAGTAGAAGCATATGTAATGCTTTGAGCTGGTTGAACAAATTCATATCCAAAAGTTTATATTTATAGAGAACAAGCTTTCCTATAAATTTCAATAGAAAATGTACAAAATGTGCTAATTTTACTAACTACTTGATCATATACTCTTTAACATCTAGAGACTAGATGTTGCAAAATTAGTTCTCATTTGTCCATCATAGTCACTAGATACATAGCAAAACAAAATGCACAAAACATGCTGAAAACTGATGTCTGAACATGTCTAAGTATGAACATATTATCATATTACCCTTTGCAATTGTTCCCGCCCTCCTCCACATCACTCAGATAGTACTATCCTGCTCACAGAGGTGGTTGTGCAGTTCCATTCCCAAAAGACAATATTTCATATGAGTTTTAGCAAAAAAAGATATTTACAAAGTGATGTTTTACTACCTATATAGGTAACATACAGTGGGCACTTTTAAACATCCAGACAGACTAGGAATTTCAAGTAAGAATTCAATTTGTTCACTGTGTACACAATAGTCTTGAATAAACTGCACACATGTAAAAATATTTCCAATTTGAAAATGTCTTCAAAATGTGAGCATTCTGCCCCTTCATTGACCCAGTGGGCGGTAATGCTCAAATTTTTAGAAGACAATCTTTCCTAGGAATTTTAACACAAAATATACACAATTTGTTTATGGATTCTACTTTTGTCATATACTGGCAACCTCTTTAACATCTAGAAATGACTAGATTAGGACTCATTTGTCCTTTATATACGCTACATAAAGAGCAAAGTAAAACAAAACCCACAGACACAGAAACAACCCTTGCCAAACTGGCATGGTGCTCCTGAGGAGCAGCTCACAATCAGCACTACTCAACAGGGGGTTTGGCTATTTCCCCCAAAATCATTTCAAAAGAAAATTTACAAAATGTGCTACATTTTACCATTTCTACTTTTAACATATATCAGGCACTTTAGAACCTCTAGAAAGTCTAGATATTTCAAAACAAGTACTTAGCATTTTCAACTATATATACAGTAATGAGGAATAAAATGCACAGAAAACAATTGTTATTTTATGAAAAACGTCTTTTACAGAAAACCCATCTGGCCTGGGACCTCCCCCGTCTCGCTGTTAAAGGCTTCTCCACGTCCTCTAACCCACTGGACAAACGTGGACAAGTGTCCCTCCTACAGCTGGTCTAACAAATCCATTTCAAAGTCCCTTCCAGAAGACATTTCTGAGATTTTAAAACGGGCATTTACAGACCTCACAGTTTACCTCTATCACACGTGGGCAACCTCTTTACATTTACAAGGGCCAGACGTAGCACTAGCTTTAAAGGTGGGGAGTTGAGAGCGGCCTTTCATATTGTACACACAGGCTTCTACAAATGGCCATGGAATCTTCCCGCAGGGCGGTGTCATTTCCAGTGGGTCACCTGCGGCCTGTTGCTCTGCAGATTCTCTGTGTAGGAGGAACACGGAGCGCCAGGCCTAATGGGTCCACCCTGGTCACCGGTGCCTCAATCACCTTCCAGGGCGTTAAGACCTCTGCCTTGTCCTACAAGGTGGTGTCGCCAGGAGCCGGCAGTGCGGGGTCTCAGGGGGCCCTGGTCTGTGCTCTCTGCTGTCCAAGGCGTGGCCGAACTTTCGGCGTCTGCTCGCCTTCTTGGCCCTCGAAGTCCTCACTGGCCTCCACCGCACTGGGGGACCTCTGTTCTTCTCGCCAAGCCCCACCCGCTGCCACCCAAAGGCATCAGGTCCTCAGTGGCGGTTCTGCCTGGGATGACAGGATTGGGGCAGCAGACCAGGCAGCACTCAGGGTCCCTGTCTGAGAAGTCGCTCCCACCCTCAGGTCCTCCAGCCAGGGGGTACTTTACAGCCTGGGTCAGCCAGTGCGCAGGCGCTGCCGAGCTCTGGGGTCTGCAGGGCAGAGGCCAAGGCCTGTCTCAGGCACTCAGCTCATCTGCCAGCCTGGGGCAGAGGGCCCCAGGAGCAGGTATTGCTCAGTTTCTCACCACCCTCTCTGCCAGAACTGATTCTGCAATAACCTTATCTAAAAAAATCCTCAATACTCCTGTAATCCCAGCGGCTAGGGAGGCTGAGGCAGGAGGATGGCGAGTTCAAAGCCGTCCTCAGCAATTTAGCCAAGCCCTAAATAACTTAGTGAGACTCTGTCGTAAAATAAAATATAAAAAGGGCTGGGGATGTGGCTCAGCAGTTAAGTGCCGCTGAGTTTAATCCCTGGTAGGAAGAAAAAATAAAATCTTCAATACTGTGTTTTCAACAGAAATAGAATGCTTCATCATATAAGATTTGAAGTCAATAATTTTGCTAAACTCTTATAAAAATAAATTTCATGAGCCATCTTTAGAATTGTTTGCATTTCCTGTATCACATTTGTACTGTTAAAAGATAGTTTTGTTTCTTCCTATTCTGCTATTTTAGCTTTGTCTCCTTTTCTAACTCTCTGTAATGTTGGGAGACACATTCAGTAAACTACCAAGAGGGTGTTGCTGTAGCTGCGATTTTTGTTTCATTCAAAATCAGTCTATTTTGAAGTTCTTATTCTAAGGCTTTCTCTTGATTATGCCAAAGGCAAGAGAAAAATGATTGTTTTCTAATTTCTATTAATCAGAGAAAGCATGTTAAAAAGAGGGGGTTCTCTACAATATTCTTTTCATTATTTAATTTAAATTTTATGTGAACTCCAAGGATGGATAATTCTTCAATGTTGCTGAAGTCTTTCATTCACTGATACAGACAAAACCCCCAAAACCACGTTTTTAATATAGTGTCAACAAAGGAGTTCAAAGTCATAGGTACTGCAGAAGAGGGAGCTGAATTGCCATCAAGGATTTTTTTCTTCTATTCAACTGATAGACATGGAATATTGATAAAAGAACAATGGCAGAGTAAAATTTTGTAGCTGATTTTAGGAAGATAAGAGTTTATTACAGGCTTAATATAGCTCATAGAATTACCAGGGGAATAGAAGGAGCTGAATAAGGCCACTGAAGAAGCCACTCCCTCTTCTCTAACCATGGAACCACACTGGTTGGGACAGCCACATGGGGAAGCCCCTCCATTTAGTGAACTGCTCTGATCAATTTGCCCTGGTGAGGGGGACTTGCCTGTGTATTGCCTCTTTACATCCCTAAAGTGAGTTATCAGATATGAGGATCTCTCCTCATTCCAACACAGAAAAATAAGGTACCATTTCAGCTGAAAGAATATCTAATCATGTTCAACTCTCACCAGAATGCTTCTGATTAGTCAATCTAAATGATGCCAAAGTTTACCCAGGAAGTGTCATCTTCAATGTTGCACCTTCTGAGGTCAGGATGAATGCACTGGAAGAGGTTGAGGGGTGTTTTATTCCAACCCACTGCATATGGGAATAGGGCACTCTTAAATTTTTTTTTTCACTTCTATTAGTAGCATAAGTAATTTTCAGATCAAATCTTCTTCCATGGAAATTATGAGTGATGGTCTTATTACAGATTAGATCATGTGCAAATCAATGGTTTTTTGGCCCAATAGGCCTTTTCTACTTAATGTAACAGTAACCACTCCAACGAAGTAAAACAATAAATTCAAGTTAATCTTTTCCTTAAAACTCACAGAACATTAATTTAAATATAATTCTTTACAAGAAATAATTGACTTGCCTGTGTCTTATGCTCTATTTTAATATATTTTTATGACTTGTTTTCTTTAATGAATGATGGCCTTCTTCCCTTTTCATCTCTCAAACCAAAAGTTCTGGTTTCAGTGGAGAAAAGTCAGCAATTACCACAGTGTCCCTTTCAGTCAGCTGTGGCCAGGAATTTTCAGAAAATAACAGAGTAATCCAAGTAACTTCCTTCACTATGTCTTTTTCTATGGTTTTACTCATTCATGACATAGACTTCTTTTTGTATCCCAATTAATTTAGCTATACTGTCCCCCTATTTGTTGCTCTCACATGCAAAGTTGGTCTCTGCTTTAGGAATTGCACTTACTGTTCTTGCTGACTGGAGTGGTTTGCTGTAGATTTTGAATAATTGAATTTTTCTTGTAATTAAAGTCTCAGTTTAAATAGTATATATGAGACTAGCCATACCTATTCATTCCCTCAATTATGTTTTTTTTCCCTTTAGGGAGAATTCATTACCATCTAACTTAGAATATTACCTGGCTCATATTACATAATGAAACAAATAACATGTATACATTAATCTCACTAAGACATTAACCCCAATTTTAGATGACATCAATCACTATAATATATTTGCATAAATTAAAATAAAGTAGAAGGAAATGAGCTTAGACATATGTGGGTCATTATCAAATGGTCTAATATAATTAAAATTGTTCTAAAAAGAAGTGATAAAGGATGCAGGAAAGGAAACATAATAACAGAGAACTTTCTAAAACCAATTAAAGACAAAACATAGGTTCAAGAAACTCAACTTTATTCCTAACATAGGCAAATAAAAATAAGCCTTTAAATAGTAAGAATAACTTGCTGGAAACCAAAGATAAAGGGAAAAGCTTTCAACTGATGAGAGGAAAAAGTGCCTTATTTTCAAAAAAGAATAAGAGTTATGGTTGCTTTTCAACAGAAAGAATGGAATCCAGAAAATAATGGAAAGACAACTTTAAAATGCACCAAGAACCTCCTTGGCCCCCAGAGAAACCTCGAATCCTATAATCTTCTAAAACATTCTTTAGCAGTAATGCTCAGAATCTTTCTGAACTGGCCAAGTAGGAACACAGCCCACTATAATCTCTCTTTCCCAGTGATCATAATGAAAAATATTGAACAGAATGTGTAAAGTGCCACCCGTGGACCTTGAAAAGTAACCAGTAGCAGGAGGAAAGTGGAAACTGAAGAAATGGCAGTCAGGGAGGGGGTTCCTGGTTCTTTTCTCTTTTCTCTCTTGGCTTTGGCTGGGGTAACTGTGGTCATGGAGCAGACAGAAGAAATTCCAAAGGCACTCCCTGTTTCTAGCCAGAAGACTGGAAAGGGGAAAGTTATAGAAAGTATGTGGGAAATACACTTTTTTTTGTTTTTGCTTTATTTTCTTTTTCTATTCTAGCTTTGTCCTGGGCATGGCCAAAATCATGAAGCTGCACTAAGGTGCAGTGGTGGAGGCATTAAAAACCCCAAGAGCAAAACCCATTTGATGGCCATAAAAACTGTGACTAATGGAGTTTAGGGGTATTTCCACATTATTTTTCTCTATTTTATTTTGCTAATTGCCTCAAAAGCAGCTCTAATTGGGTGGAATCACATTATAGTACTGGAAACTACTTTGAGAGAAGCTCATCTTTCTGGACTGAGAAACTGGTAAAGGGACCTATAGGAACTGGAGTATGTGGAGAAATGGCACAGAGGAGAGAGTCATTCTATAAATTCATCATAATTCTTGGGGATGCCAGGCTCCCCAAGCTGCACCTGAGTGGCACAGTCTTCCACCAGCTCATCATATGCAATAGGAGCTGAGCTCTAAAATAAACCACCATCCAAGTGCCAGACAAAATATTGGGTGGCATATGCTCAGGACAGGCACAGAGCAGCATTGCAAAGTATTGAGAAACTGTACTGACATCAGTACTACCATCCACAGAGATGGGACAGAGCTTGCCTTCTATACCTGATGAGGTTAGTTGCCTGCTAAAGCAAAAATTTTAACATTTTCCAGAGGATTTAATAGAACACAGAGCCCACATGTATATTCAAACTGTGAGGAATATAATCCAAACTTATTTGGCACACAAATAATCCTGGGGAAACAGAAGTTTTTAGCAGGGCAACACACCACATTAAAAAAAAAATGGAGCTGGTTTTTGTGGCATATGTCTGTAATTCCAGTGGCTTGGGAAACTGGGAAAGGAGAATCACAAGTTCAAAGGCAGCCTCAGCAACTTAGTGAGACCCTGACTCTAAATAACAAATAAAAAACTGTTTGGGGATGTCACTTAGTGGTTAAGTGTTCCTGGTTTCAATCCCTAGTACCCCTCCCTCAGTAATCTGGAATAAAAAATGACCTAAGCAAAATAAAAATTCACTGACAGATTCAATAGCACAATGGAAATGACAGGTAAAAGTGCAAATGATTTTGAAGGTGGGTGAATATCCAGTATACAATTTGAAAAAAAAATGAGTATTAAAGAAGTGTACAGAAATTCAGGGACCTGTGGGACAATATCAAAAGTTCTAATGTTCATGTCACTGGAGCCCCAAAGAAGAGAAGAAAGAGATAAGTTGTGTAAAATGTACTTGAAAAAGAAATAAATTCATATTCAAATACAGAAATTTACAAACTGAAGAGGCTCAGTGAACCCCAGAAAAGATAAAATAAAACAAGCACCAGAACCATTCTAATCCAATTACTGAAGATTAAATATAAAATGTATTTAAAAGAGCCAGAGAAATATGATAAACTAGATATATGAGAACAATGATAGCAAGATGAGGCGACTGGGGTGATGAAACCTGTGGTTCCCCATCAGGGAAGCCAGCTGGGCAGGTTGGAATGCTGGCCCAGAATGAGGGAAAGCGTGAACATGTGGTATAGCAGGGAGAAGATGAATATCAACAGCAGTTTTGGGGCTATGGGGGATTGAAATATCCTTTTATTACCGTCTTTATTAGGTCTTTTATAATGACTATAATCATCCATAAGCATGAAGACTCAGTGATACAATAGGTTTAATGAGGATTGTCATTGGATCTTGGCAGTAGAAGGGCTGGGCTGGAATATGGTACCTCCACCATGACATTGTGGTCCATGTGATGTCAGCTGCAGCTGCTGTGGGAGGTTATGAGGAAATCCAGACTCCCTCCCTCAAGCACATCTTGTCCTGCTACTCAGAGCCATCTTCAGGGCCCATCTGGTCTATGTTAACGTGTAGCCTAGGAACTTAGGGGTGTCAGTGCCCCTGGAGCTAGTTAGTCCTCAACCAAGATGGGTAGAAGACAATAGGTAAGATTTTTGTCCTTCAGGTGACAGTTAGGGAAGTGTTCTGCCAACTGTGCAGCAATATCATCTCCATTGCCCAGAGTAGTAATTTTAACAACATATCCCTTTGTGTGTGTGTGTGTTTTCTCCTTCCTTTACTCTTTCCCTATCCTTTTCCAACATTCTTGTTCCCAATTAAACCACCAGTACCTATGTCCTTGTCTTAGACAGGAGAACCAGTTTCAGATGAGTTAGTTATCTGTATGATCCTCATTAAGGGCCAGGCTAAATGCCAAAAAAAATATATACTGTACTTCATGTTTTATCAAGAATGTGGACCTACACTTAATTTTCCCCCTCAAACTACACTTATTTTTTTCTAATATAATTTCTTATCTCAAGCTCAGTAACAGGTTTCCAGTAGCATTTATTCCTTTGTAAATTTAGAAAGACAAGAAATCACTAGTTTTTGAATATGATGAAGTTGTTAAAACTGTTGTCCTACATTGCTTATCTGAGAACCATGTGTCCCTTTTACATGATCTACAGAACCCTTAAACAGAGTCTAGAAGCAAATAAATAACTTATTAATCCCTTTGGTATTTTCTTATCAATACATGCAAAAAATACTTTTTTTTTCACGATTTTATAACAAAAGAGAAAACAATTTATTTATATCCAAATAATTTGCTTGTTCTTTTTGTCAATATAAAACAAGATGAAGCTACCAAAAATTAGAATTTAACATTCATGATTTTAAAAAGGAATATCTGCAAGAATGAAATCTGAAGCAAATAGATCTTCTGGGTCACAGGATACCAAAGCCTGATTTATTATTTTTAAATGCTGCTTTACCACTTTTTAGTAACTTGCTATACCACTTCTCACTTTCCTTGTTTCTTTATAAGATTTTTGCTTTTCCATGAAGTACTCACCTCTTCTCTCTTGTCTTGATTTGTGTCACCTGAGACCTGCCACTTCAAGTTTCAGGTCTAAGTTTGGCATTTGTAACTTAGCCTCAAACATCACTGGGGAGATTCATGTAGGATGGTGACTGTGGAACTGGAAACTACCCCTACTGCTAATCCCCTGCCTTCAGAAAAGGAGAAAACAGACTCTCATCAGGAGGTTGCTAACCCAGAACACTATTTAAAGCATCCTCTACAGAACAGATGGACATTCTGGGTTTTTAAAAATGATGAAAGTAAAACTTGGCTAGCAAACCATCCACTGATCTCTAGGTTTGATACAGTTGAAGACTTTGGGGCTCTATACAATCTTAGCTAGTTGTCTAGTAATTTAATGCCTGGCTGTGACTCCTCAAATGTTAAGGATTGTATTGTGCCTGTGTGGGAAGATGAGAAAAACAAACAGCAAAGACAAAGTGACCTCGATGGCTTTTGTCTAGAGACACTGCTGTGCATTATTGGAGATTCTTTTGATGACCACAGATGTATGTGGAGCCGTTGTTCATGTAAGAGTTAAAGGTGATAAGATAGCAATATGGACTTACTGAATGTGAATACAGAGAGGCTGTTACACATATAGGGAGAGTATACAAGGAAAGATAGAGATTGCTTATCAGTCTCATGAAGACATAGCTACTAAGAGATGCTCTACCTCTAAAAATAGGTTTGTGTTTAAGAAAAGGCCTTCTGAGTGTTCTCAAAGAAGACTGCCTCAAGTAATTGAGATTTGGGGGTTGAGGCAAATCCTCTTCAAGGGCAGAGTGGACTGCATTTAATTTTGATTCCATCTAAATGTTGCAAAGATATAAGGAAATCTCATTTACCTTTGTCTTGTATTTTGATGCTCATTTTTTAAAAAATTAAAAATAGAGTGTCCACTATCCCAATCAAAGAATTACAATCAACACAATCTCCCAGATTTCATAAATGTGTTCCTGGCCCATTTTGTATTATCTTAATAGAATTGCCGTTACAAACAAGTTTTACCCATTGACAATATTTAACAAAAACTTGCATTTCTATACCTTAATAAGAAAAAAATTGAATTTATGTTCCATCGTATGCAGGGCATATTCTGCTGGTTTGAAAGAATATGATGCATACAGTTTTCTAGCAATTTTCTTTGTTTCTTTTGACAGCATTATGTTTACTCTACTCTTGATGATGGGTGCTAGATTTTAATTTATTTGTTTCTCTACTTGATAACACTGATGATTCTGATTCCAGTTTTCCATTTCCCTCATGTTACATGGGTGAAGCATCTAGGAATATGACACAAAAGTGGAATAAGTATTAATTTTGTGCATACTTTTATTTTTTGTAACTACAAAACTTTGCTACAAATATATGCATTTCATTCAAATAAGGGATTTTGTGTGATTTCATGAACAGAATTATGGATTATAAAAAAGTAACATCATAGTTACATTTCTAACTAGAATTAGTATGCCTGATTTCACATCTTTATGCTTTATTTTAACACTTTGTATTACTTAGGTAATTTTGCTTTGGTTAAAAATGGCTCAAGCAAAAAAGCAGTCCTACTCATTTTAAGACAGTGTACAAAATGGTAAATAAAATGTATACAGTGAATTGTACTTTAAACAAGAAAAAATCACTGGGATATTCTTTTCGACTATTTTCCATCATAAGATCTCTTCTAAGAAGGAGAAATTATCATCATTCAGAAATTATATGCTGTGACCAGCACAGCCAAACTGGTGGTTCTGGTGAGGGGCCATGGGGAATTAGAAAATATAGAGATTCACACATGCATATTTTGCAGATAAAGCTGGCATCTGGTGGAGCATTGCTCTCTGATGGAGAAGCAGATCTAGAGAGTTACACCAGCAATATTTATTTATGTATGTCTCATTATCTGGATAAAGATATGCAAGCATTATTCTTTATACTCAGGTAAGTTACAGAATTAAAAACATCTGTGCAGCTTCTTCATAGTTGCAATCCACATTGCAATGTGCAATGTTAGGAGCAGTTGTGCAGAGCTTAAGAGCATACATTGTTTAAGCCAGCAGGCTCAGAAGTAGCAGAGTTGGTGAAACATTGTGGTTGTCTAGAATGAGAATTTCTCTATTCCTAGGAGCTATGTGCCTGAGATCAAGGTAGAAGCTGATAAGACTCTTACACAGATCTTCCTCAGGCAGGGCATTACCATAGCAGCTAGGCATCCTATACCCTCACACAGATATTTTCCCAGGTACCTGGTGTGCCACAGGTATAAGGTCATCAAAGACCCCCCCAATCTCAGTCACTGCTCTCTCATTCTCTGTCACTGCTCTCCACAGTTATATACTATTTTTTCTATGCTGCCTATGCATAAATATCATGCACCTAGACTAGGTCCTTTAGTGAAAATGGTATGAGTTAGCATCACCATCTCTTCAAAAACCTATTTTGAGGTTACTGAAGGGCATACATTTAAAATATTGGGTGATTAACATATTCAGGAATTATACAATATTTTATATAATAAAAGTGCCTAAGTTATAATGTCAATAATCTCAATTTATGAGTTTGAGCATGGAGTGGATTTAAATGTTGTTATCCTATTATAAATGTCCATAGGGATGAGGCTGTAGCTGCCTCTGGTATAGGTACCTTTATCCAATATATTGCCTCTCTCTGTGTGTTTTCATTGATGTCACCCACAAAAGGATCAATGTATGGGGCACTTTCTGAGACACACACAGCATTTTCTTATTTTCTTGTATTCACTTCTATCTTCTGTCTGGCTAATCCAGAGAGCTTCCATCTCATCTGTGGTGAAATATGGGAGCAGACATCTTGCATCATTCTGCCATCTTCATAAATCTGACATTTGTGGAGAACATTTTGATTTTATATTCTTGAAAATCCATTTTTGACCTTAAAAATGTTTTATTTCAAGTTTTTATTTCTTCCAAAACTTTTAGAATGCTATTTTAAAACTCAAAACTTAAGCATTGCTCTTTGTTTTTTCACAAAAATACTACATTTATGGAATAAAGTATTCACCATACTCACTGACCCCAAAAAGGATAAAGGCAGAGTGAGAGCATAAAGGAAATGCAGAATGTAAAAAAAATCTTTTATTATGATACAATATCATTTTGGTACTTCAGCTGTGGTGTTATTAATATGGCCTGATGAAGAAGTTAAGGACCTAAGAAATCTGATAAAATTTCAACATAAGCTCTTCCATTCTTGTGCACAACTTAAATGAGTTCTAGGAAAAAGACAGAGGAAAAGTATACTCTAAGCAAAGACACCACAGAAAGAGATTTATTTATTTAATTTTCACACAGATTTTGGATGAGGGTGATCCAAAAGCCAAGTAGGTAAATGGGTGGGACAGATCTCTTTGTGAAAGGTAGGCAATCATGTAATAATAAGTTGGAAGATTTTATAAGAGTAAGTAATCTCTGTGGGAAAAATGTTTCATGAATTCCACTCAAGCAGGGCAGGGAGGAGGGCATGGAAGGAGCAATACGATAAACCAGAACAGGAAGTGGGTCTAAGTCATATAGCAAGGCCTGCACAGAGAGCTAGAGTCAGCCAACCATTCCTCTTCTTTCTTGTAAATTGTGATTATCTGAAATAGCAGACAGCATGAGGTTGATGGAACCTGTGCCCCTGTCCAAGGTCAAGCCCATTCTTCAATTAGCCTAGAAGTTTTCCAAATACATTTAGGCATACTGCATGCCAACTCTGCACTCCCAGGCTCCCTATCTCCAGTTCCAGTTATAACACATCTGAATCCTTACCTCTCTGTTTTCTAGGTTATCACACATGAGGTCCTATGGTGGCTGGAAGTTCCACGGGAGTGCAGGACTTGGATGATGAAGATGGTGCCTATTACAACACCCATGAGGCCAAGAGACAATCCCAGGGCACAGACCAAAGTCTTGTCAGCTCTGCCATAGGGGTTGGAAGCTCAGGTTCCAAGAAAAAATAAACAGTCACAGGACAGGGTGTGTCTATGGGGAAAATGGTGTATGCATTTGGAAATGCACAAGACAACTAGACCTTGGGGAAGAGTGAAGTCAATTATTGACAACTTTGCAATTGTGGGATATAAAGTTGTGGCAATGGGGGTTAAAGGGTTAAGACAAGACAATGTAGCTTGGGGATTAAATTGGAAGGTAGACAATGATGATGGGATTTAAACATACCCCAGTGCTTGAGGAGAAACTCTTTTAGGCTCCTGTGTTCCACCTTGCAGTCATAGAAATCCTCAGTGGAGGGGACAAAAGTGAGGTAGCTGAACTTGAGGAAGGAATGATCACTCTTGGGATAGAAGGTGGTCTCAGCAATACCTTCTGGAACTAAATGTCCATTGGAAAACCAAGTGATATTGGTCACAGGAGGAAAGATGTTATCCACTAGACAGATGAGGGTGTTGGGAATGCCCGGGGTCACAGGAAATTTGGGGAACCCAGCCACTTCAGGGATTTCTACAATGAAAACAGCACATTTATTGTTATTTATGATAACTGTGCTTCAATATTTTTAACCATTTTGGAGGAGCCTAGTATTCTCCAGATACTTATGATATATTTTCTTGTCATTTTAGAATATTTTTATACCAATTACTGCTTCTATTTTTTCACTTTGAAATTTAGAACACATCTCTGTCTTTGGGAACCCTCAGGGCGTGTGTGTGTGTGTGTGTGTGTGTGTGAGAGAGAGACAGAGACAGAGAGAGGGAGAGAGAGAGAGAGAGAGAGAGAGAGAGAGAGAGAGAGAGACAGACAGAGAGAAATGAACCAACTTAGAGCTTATTAGGCCAAGAAGTTGGGAATATCCTTGTGTAGGAATTCAAGGAACATCTCATGGAACCTAGCAGAGGGATATTTAAAGTTAAATACATATGATGTGGACTAAGTATTTGCCAATATGTGTATTAGAAATGGGGAGGAATTTACGATGTAATGGAAAGAACACCTAACCCCCGGGGAAGGAAAAGATCAGACCTGGACTGTGAGGTAGGCACAGCGTAGAAAAGCAGAATGTGGACACTTACCATTGGTGGCAGGTGTAAAGTTGGAATCTTTAATCAAAATGTCCAGATTTTTTTTGACCACAACAAGATTTCTCAGGGCCTTCTGAATTTCAAATGTCGTGAAATTGCTAAACTCAGGCTGCCTCCACACAGTCTCCTTTTATTCCAGGTCGATGTAGAATAGTTCATCTCCATCAAATTCTTAGGTAAACTGGCCATAGTCACCATATGTCTGGTAGATATTTGTGCCATAAGTGCCGACATGATCAGCTGGAGAATTCTAGAGCATGAAGATGAGAATGGGCAGGTGAGATATATGGAGAGGAAAAAAAACTTCATAAATAAGAAGGCATAAGAAATACTGCGAATATTGCAGTGTATTACTCTATTTGGTTGCTCTAACAAAATATCATAAACTGCTGAGAGCCATTGCCAAGTTGGAATGACGCATGGCAATTTCTTTGTCAGCCTACCCAATGTTGCTTAGAGGAAGGACTCTCCATATTGGACCCAGGTCATTTGCGGTGACCTTGCTCAAGGACCAGGGTGGATCAGGGTTTAGGGCTCTCCTTGGGTTTAGGGCGGTTCCAGGTTTAAGGTGTACCCTGCTGGGAATAGGGCGTATCCTGCTGTCTCAGGCGCGCCGGCTCCTTGAGTTCCCTTGAGTTCTCGCGGGATTCAGAGAGTATTTGGGATTTTGCCCAGAACGTGTGTGTAAAGTGCCGGTGACAGTTCGAGAATAAAGAGTTGCTGTTTGAATCTACAAGGTGTGTGGTGGCTTGTGATTTTGTGCCCAGCCATACTGTGGCAATAAACAACCTGTATTATTCTGCTTATGGACTCCCAAATCCATGTCTTTCCCAATTGCATTTATTCTATCTCAAGAGTCTCAGAGGTTTTTGACTTGTTTTGGCACCAGCATAAAAGTCTAAAGTCCAAACTCCCATCTAAATATCATCTAAATCAGATATCCCTGATTCAAGGTATTCTGAGGAAAATTATTCTCCAGTTATGAATCTGTGAAATCAAACATGTTGTGTGCTTCCAAAGTACAATGGTGGGGCAGGCATCAGATAGACATGCCTGTTCCAAAATGGAGAAGTAGAAAAAAAGAAAGGAGTGTCAGGTCTTGAGCAAATCCAAAAACTTTTAGATAGAAAATAATTTTCTTTGGTTTGATGTTTTGACCTCAAGTGTCTTCTGGAGTAGTATTTGGGCCTACAAGGCCCCAGAATGTACTGACCCCATGGCTTTGAGAGTCTCCACCTTCATGCCAGTTCTTTATGGTGGACTTATCTAGGTATTGGCTGTGTGCCTGGTTTGTACTGCCCTGGATCTCCTGGGCATTACCCTAATAGGGACTTTCCTCAGTGACTTCATTGTTTCCAGGGCACTTGCTCTCTAGGCCTTTGCTGGATGGTAGCAACTCCAATGACCTCTGAAGTGTATTTGAGGTCATTCTTCCATTGCCTTGGATAACAAGTCCTGGTTTCTCTTTAGATGGCTGTCTAATCTTGCCATTGTTTTCAGACTAGCACCTGGTTTTGGTTGAGATGACTAATCCTTACTAATATTCTTATTAAATGGTCCCTTGGCCATCGCCTGCTCTTTCCCAAACAGAGCGTCTCATTTTTAACAATAAGTATAGGCTAAGGATTATCCAAATTTTAAAGTTCTGCTTATTTTTTATTATAAATTTCATTTAAGTCATTTATCATATAGTAAAAATAGCCAAGAATACCCAACACTATGCTGAGAAATTTCCTTACCGAAATATACAATTTAATTTCTTATAACATCTACCTTCTAGGAAACACTAGGATACAAACACAATTCAACCACATTCTTTGTTATAGGAAGGATCACCTTTACCACAGTTCCTAATAACATGCTCTTCATTTTCAACTGAGGCCTCATCAGAATGACCTTTACTTCCGAAAATTTACAAGCAATTTTTTCAGGATTACTTTGATTCTTAGGTATTACTTAGGTATTCACTAAGGAGATTGAGGCTCTCTCTTTATAGTTCTCTTCTTTTCCTTTTGGGCCTCTGCAAGAATTATCCTTCATATTCTGTCCATATTGTGTGGACCTTTTATAGCACACAGCAGAAAATCTTTGCAGCCTGTATCCATTTTGCAATTCCAAAGCTGTTTCCATACTGGTTACACCAGTACTGTACCATTCTCCTGGTACCTATTTTCTATCTTATTCCATTTGGGGTTGTTTTAACAGCATTCTATTAACTGGTTGAATTATAAACAGCAGAAATTTCTTTCTCTCAGTTCTGGGGCATAGAAAAACCAAGATCAGGACACCAGCAGATGTAACTTTTGCTGAGCCTATTCTCTAGAAGGCCATCTTTTCACTGTAACTTCAATAGCAGGAGGGGCAAGTGAGGCTGAGTGCAATAGCATACACCTGTAATCCCAGTGACTCAAGAAGCTGAGGCAGGAGGATCACAAGTTCAAGAGCAGTCTCAGCAACTTAGCAAGGCTTAAGTAATTTAGTGATACCCTGTTTAAAAGCAAAAAAATAAAGGAAGAATTTGGGATGTACTCAGTGGTAAAACACCCCTAAGTTTAATTCCTAGTACAAAAATAAATAAATAAATAAATAAATAAATAAATAAATAAATAAATAAATGAAAAGCCAGTGAGAATTTTTAGAAATATCTTAAAAGGGCACTTGTCTCAGTCTAATAATCTATTAAAGTCCCAATCTCCTAAACCATCACCTCAGAAGGTAGGATTTGAACATACAAACATGGGTAAAGGACTAATAGCATGTGGTTTCCTATTTTGCATAGTCTGATGTCAAAGTCCCCATTTCTGTCTTTTTCCTCTTTAAGTTATTGAGACATAAGGTTTAAAAATTGACTGTTTTAATTTTTAATTAACTAAAAATTAAATTTGTTTTTATGCAAATTGTCTTTTCCATGATATTGTGTGCTTCATGAGAAATAAGGATGTTATGTTTTATTCCCTTCTGTACCTTGAGTACTTAGTAGACTTCATGGCATATAGTAGGAATTCAGTAACATTTGTTTGATAAATAAATAAATGATGATTAACAAATATGTTAAAAATTTCATTGTATTCCATTCTTTTATATTTTTCTTTGCTTGGATTTTTTTTTTGGGGGGGGTTAAACTTTAATGACTGTTTCAGTGTCCATGATGTAGCAGTGTAAAGAGCTAGAGAGGAGGCTGATATGAACTGGGGTGAGTCATAGATTAAGAACAGAAAAGCAGAGAGAGTTACAGAATGATGTAATTTAATCTGTTTTGCCCTCCTTCTAGTGCTTTGATGGTTAGATGTGACAGGACTTGGAGTTTGGGCTGAGCAGCTGAGACTAACTTATTTCTAAGTCCTTAGGTTTTCCATCACACATTATCCCAGTTATCTGAGACAAAAAACCAAGATGTTACACTTATAATAATGCCTAACCTTGGCACTTATAGAGCTCTTTATTACTTAGAATATACATTTGATTATTTGTTTTTATTTGTGTGTTTCTCAGAATATTGCGGTAATTAATTATACACATGTGAAATCTGAAGAACAACATATGGAACTGACTTGCTCAATGTCATTCTGCTAATCATTTTAATTTTTCCCATTCTAATGATCTTCAGTCAAATTTATTCTCCTTGCCTCTAAAGCCAAAACTTGGAAAATATAAATTATGTTGAAAACAAACCAAAAAGTGACATACTATTTTCTGTATGGCAAAAACATTTATGGACTTAGTTATCCTAAGAAAATGGATAAAATAAGAATAAATTAGCAATCACTTTGAGAAAGAGTTTAAAGTGGGTGAGGAGTAGTAGGTTCATAATCTGCTGTGAAAGGAAAGCAATATACTTGGAGAAAGATCTCTAATTTCAGGAGTTATCATAAATTAATGGTGTAATCATAAATTAATACCGTAATAATGCTTGAGTGTATCATTTGGTTCTGACTTTAGAAAGACAATAATGCCCTCTGTGAATACTCAGTGAGAGGTGGACATTGTAGAATTCAGTTTAGTCTACTAAGATTAGGTTTTAGGGGTTTTGGTTTCTTGGAGGGAAAATAAGTATAACAATTCAGATTCAGGGGAACTGTGGTTTCATATACTACTACGGGGCAACAAATTTAGTCAAGTTTTTTCAATTTTCTCTCACAGTCCTAAATCCTCAACCATGTACTCACCCACTATGTCCTCACCTCCACAGGGGCTCACGATGGCCAGCAGGGTGAGGGCCCCCAGGATCAGAGCTTTCTTCATGGCCACCCTCCTCCAAGGGAATCCTCAGAAGTCACTTTTCTGAATAAGGGAAGGAATGAGAACTGGGCAAAGAAAGTGACCTAAAGAGAACAACAGGAAGAAAGCATTAGGAAGAGCCCAGAGCTACCCTTGCTGTCTTGGGTTTCAGCCCATTAGAGAAACCCCTGGAGCTGACATCTCAGTTGCCAGTTGAAGTACTTTTACAAAGAGACCTGTGAACTTCCCCTGTTTTGAATGCTGTAGGAGCACAGATTCACAATGGAGCAGAGGGAACTTTCATTCTGTAGATGGAGGAGAGGAACAGGAACCTCCATGGACCCTGGCAGAATGTGCAGATCTGGGGAGGAGCCCTGGGTGGATGTTGCTGGGAAGCCTCATGGATGGTCACTGTATGGTGTGGATTGAGTCTGTATTAATTATTACTGCTCCAGGAAATTGTTATTTTGTCATGCCCTACTCCACCCCACTCCACATCCCTCTTCCTAGTGTTTTTGGTGACTGGGACATTATAGAAACCAAATAAGCAAAATTTTGTTTTTTATGTGTTTTTTAATATATATTTTGGGTTAGTTTTATCCTCAAAAATCTCAATTAGTAGGAATCAAGTAACATTTTAGGTTGTCCTACTTCTGTACTTCTAATTAAGCAAGTTCTTAATTCATAGTCTCAAAAGCCCCAGAATTTTAAACATCTGTATTTTCAAATACTTAAAAATTTGTAGTATCAAGTAGAACCACCCACACTGTCATATCCTTTTCTACATCTTCCTGATTTTTTTCTGCTTTATGTGCTCCTTTTGGTCTTTCTGTGAAGGTGTTACATATTTTAAATTAAAGTTTGTAGATATGGTCATCAATGATAATTGCCTCCATTATTTATGCCTCCCAGAAACCATGAGCCACTGTGGAGTTTCACATGTATCTAAAGTTGGCATTAAAAATTCTGCCATAGATTTTGAAGCTACTGACAGTCTTATGCTTCATTATTTCCACAGATGCCTCTGTAATTAGAAGGTGTTTCTGGTTCCATTCAGAACCTATTCAATTTACTTTGTAGCTTCTAACTTTCTGTATAACACACCATAATTGTTCCTTTTATCATTCTAACTTACATTCTGTCTTTACAAATCTCTTGAGTTTCTAGCAGCAGACCAAACACTTTTTGCTATTTGATCTACTATTATTTGATAAAAAATTTTGTTTAGTAGCCTGAGATTTTTAATGCATGAGATCTGAACATCATCAAACAGTGTCTAGTTTAAGAGCTCAGAAAGGATAAAGGAAAGTCTAGGCAAATTCCTGCTACCAGATAATAGATGGCAGATTTGTATGTGCATGCATGCATTTGTGTGTGTATTGTGCATGCAACTTTGAGGAAGATTGGGGGAGATCAGTTACTTTTTCTGTTTTTCTGTCTCCTTTATCCATTATACTTTTTTCCCCTTTTGGTACTGGGGATTGAACCCAGGAAAATTCTACCACTGAGCTACACCTCCAGCCCTTTTTAATTTTCATTTTGACACAGGGTGTCACTTACTTGCCAAGGCTGGCCTAAAACTTGTGATCCTCCTGTCTGAGCCTCCCAAGTCTCTGGGATTACAGATGTGCACCACTGTCCCCAGGTATCTATTAAACTTTTAACCACTTCTTGGTTGTTTTGAGCCTAATGTGGTAACTTTACATTTAGCAAAGCAAAGTTCTTAGCATAATCATCTGAGTAAAAAGAAAGAATAACATTTTGATAATGACTAACACAAGGTTTCCTTTTATTTGAAGAGGAAAGAAAATGTCTTCCTTCCTAATTTAGTGGGAGGAGATGGAAGCTTAAATCATGTAAATTTTTCTAACAATTTGCTAGTCTTCTCAAACATTTAGAAGTATATTGTAGGCAAATATTATTTGATATAAAATGTTATACTGAAACTGAATGGTATACAGTGCTCATCCTTCTTTTCTTTAATGCAGGTTTTCTGAGTGATTCCCTGAACAGCACTCAAGTTAGTATTAGTCAACACGTATAATACATTAAAAATCTATATTTTTTCAAGTGCTGTAAAATTCAAGTTTTTCTATTAGTTCCATAACCTCTTTGTAGTCACAGCATCCACCTGAGGTCGAAGTTCATCATGGTAGCAGAGCTGAGCAAGACTGAGGATAGTGCATGGACTTCATATTAAAAAGATAGGAATTTGGGGCAGGGGTTGTGGCTCAGTGGTAGAGCACTTGCCTGGCACATATGAGGCACTAGATTTGATCCTCAGCATCACATAAAAATAAATAAACAAAATGAAGGTATTGAGTCCCTCTACAACCAAAAAAGTGCATTTAAAAAAAGATAGGGATTTAAGTTCTCTCTCATTTATCAGCTACATAGCTTTGGACAATTGGTGTACATAGTTTTAGCAGAGTGTTCTTATCTTTAAAACAGAAATGGTAAGTCTTACCTTATAATTAGCAGACCAAACACTTTTTGCTATTTGATCTATTATTATTTGATAAAAAATTTTGTTTAGTAGCCTGGCATAAAAACCATAAAGAAAATGATAATGAAGTAAATGTAACCTAAATCATATGTAAAATATGCATTCAATTAGTTGGCATAAGGTATTCATAAATCTCCTTTCATCATTTTGCTGTGTTAGGATCTGTATTGATAGACCTACTTTCATTTTCTTACTGGTAATTTCTCTTGATCTCTTCTTTCCTGGAAGATTATACATTTTTATTAATTATTATACAGTAGCACAGTTTGATAATGCTGTTTGCCAGTTTTCTTTTTCATTGGTATCTGCTTTTAGTTTTATTTATTTTTTTCTATCTTATACTTTCTTTAGGTGTATGACTTTTTTCTGCCTTCTCAAGGTTGAAACTCATATCGCTAATTAAACTTTTCTTAAGTTGCAGTGCATGTATTTAAAGGGATTAATTTCCCTTCAAGGTCTACTTTAACTGAATCTCATATATTTTGATATAATGTTGGTCCAACTGATGTGTTCACTTTGCTAACAATAATCCGACAGTCCTTTTCTGATTTAAGTTCTAAGGCAGACAAGAAACTCATATGTATCCCACTGTTACAGTATAACCAAAAGGCAGAAAATACTATGAATTTTGAATTAATGCATAAGTAGAGAAATAAATACTCAAATCTATCAAAGGCACATTGGATACTGGATTAATGACTAATCTAATGGATACTGACTGGAGAAGAAGGTATTGCATGGGGGGCTTCAGAGGAATAGACAGAAAATCAACCTTGTAAAAATAATCTTCTATTCTGAGTGAAGACATTTTGAAACCTAGCCTGGGACCTGGAATACAGCTGTATATTGAAAGGGGCTTGAATGTGGAGAGAATCAGAGGTGATAGACTTGGGAAGGTGTTGATCTTGGGAGTAGAGTGGGGACTTCAATGGTTCAGGATCCTCTAAGAGACATAGCAGTAAAAAGAAAAAGGAAGTAAGTGGATGGATTGAAGTATTTTTAGAAACAAAAAGGAATCACAAAATCAGCCCAATGAACTTTTGATACATTATTGAAACTGCACTGCCCTGTACTAGCACTAGAGGGTGATCTTGAACTAAGAAACTCAGCAATCCACCAAAATTCTTCCCTTAATATTCAAACCACTGTGCATAGCACAGGAAAATAGACTTCACAAAATAAACCAAAAACTGAAGATGTGATCTAGCCTCTGTTAGCTAGAATATAGTGTCTCCAGTATAAGAATAAAGAGAAGAACAAGAATGACTTCAACACCAGTAATGAAGCCAAAGGGTACTGTAATATTAGGTCTCAGATGGAATCAAGCATTCATGAATTGAAGGAAAATTCAAAATAGAAATGAAATGAACAGAATACAGAAAGACATGAGTGAACTCAGGAAAGAATAAAAAAACCCAAAAATCGCATTGAAAATGGAGATTAAATGACAAATGAATAAAGTTTTGAAATTAAAACATAACAAAGGGCATTGTAAAATGGCATAAAACAGCAAAGAAAATGATAATGAAGTAAATAGGTAAATGAGTATCAGCAATTGCCTGCGTTTGCTAATGTTGCAAAACAATGAACAGCAGTGAGAAATAACACAAATATATTTCCTCATAATTCCTGTAGGCCATAAGTCCAGTTGCAACTTTCCTGGGTCCTCTACTTGTGGTCTCACAGCCTACAATCAAGCTAAGCTAGGCTGCATTGCTAACTGGAGGTTTGACTAGAGAAGAATCCACTTCCAAGTTCTTTTAGGTTACTGGCTGGATCCACCTACTTAGAGGTGAAGCACTGAGGGCCCTCTTTCATGCAGACTGCTGACCAGGGTCCACACTCAGCTGCTACAGTCTACATGGACTTTCACAGGTGCTAACACAACATGGAATTTATTTCAAAGGCAGGAAGAGAGAATCTCTCAAGCATGATAAGATAAAAGTCTCATAAAAACACAACGATGGAGCAATATTCTATCACCTTTGCCCTATAACGTCTAACCAAGGGAAGGGAAGGACATCCTATTACATTTGTCATGTAGCATAGCCTCTTCACCTTTGCCACATAATTCTGGTTAAATTCAAGTCACAGGTTCCATTTGCACTAGAGGGGAGGAGGTTACACAAGGGTATTACTCATTAGGGGTCACTTTTGTGTGCATCTGCCTTCCGGCCCTATTGGCTTATATGTCTCCCATGTGTAAAATACATTCATTTTATGCCAAAGTCCTAAAGTATCGTTCTATGATAACAACAGCCCACAGTCCAAAATTTCACGTAAATCAGGTCCAGCTGAGGATGAGGCACCTGGGAATAATTCAGTACAACTAACTCCTGGGATAGGACTCTTCTCCATCTGTGGACCTGTGAAGCTAGGGACAAATTATCTACCTCCAAAATACCCAGTTTGTAATTGTGGGGCAGGCATAGGGTAAGAGCTACAGGCATTCTTATTCAAAAAAGGATAAAGTAGAAGGTTAAAAGGGAGTCACTGGTCCATTCCAGTTCTGAATTCCAGATGGGAAAACTCTAGCCAGACTCCTTTGGCTAGGTTCTAAGGACTGGGAGTAACCTCTACTCGCTCACTTTCACAGGTGTGGAAGGGAAGGGCCAGCTTCCTTCCTGCAGGGTGACAATGCCACTTACTCTTCCAGGTTTCAGTGGCTCTTGGCTGTATTCTCTGGATTTGGGGTCTGCCCTGAATCATCTTTCTCTTTTCGTGGAAGGTGCATGTGTTTGCAGATGAGTAGTTTTATCAGTTCACTTCCTGCTCGTGGAATTTTGTGAGTCCACAAGCCTGCTTCACTGTGCTTTCTCCCATTCAGTGTAGGCAAACACATTTCTTAAAATCTTTGTGTGTCTTCAGTGTATTCAGGAGGATTCATCCAAGTAGAGTGAAAAGCCACATCCATGAATCTTTTTGAAACAGTCTCTTCTCTGTGTGCTCTCTGCTGAGGTGGTTGAGGGACAACAGCTGAGAGGACAGGTGAGAGGATCCTTTGTGTGACTGAATTCTCTAACCAGTTGATCTTCCTGTGGTGCATCTGCCACAGTTGTGCAGTGATTGGTACAGAGGACAGGCAAAAGAGGTAAACATACACATAGTGAAATCCATAAAGAAGAGGGGAAAGAATAAGACAGTGCTAAGGTTATTTCATTTCTAAATTGCTTTCATTCTTGGGTATAAGAAGGGGGCACTGTTTAAGGCTGATGCAGAAGTACTAAAAAGTTATCAATTTAGAGTGTTTGGGTAATGGTGTCACAGTCACGAAAAACCAGAGGATGGGAGAGAAAGAAGAAATAAAAACTAGACTCCTGTTCAATCAATCCTGAAACACCTAATTAAGAAAATATATTGCTGTGTAACAGGTATTCTAGAAAAAGACACTAGGAAGAAAACAGAAAAAAAAAGAAACAATAGAAAACTTTTCCTGAGTAAAGTCTTTGGATGCAAAAGGTTCATTCAAAATTTAAAGGAATTAAACAGTAATAATGAAAATCTGCAGATTCATAAGTAATGATGAATTTTTTTGACTACAAGATCAGAAACAAAAGAAAAAGAATATTTAAAATGTTTAAAAAACTTTCAGAAAGAAAATAGGCCAAGAATTCTATGTAAAAGGATAAGAACCAGACAGAAAATATTTCTTTTCTGAAAGAAGAAAAATTGAGCAACAACCATGGGAAATAGTGGGGTATAGTATTGCTAAGGAGAGCATTAAAACTTTCTTTGTGTGGCAGATTAAAAATTCTTGCCCCACTCTCAGAGACATAAATTACAGTAAACAATTTTTGAAGTATGTTTGGTCTTTTTTTTTTTTTTTCCGAAGAATTGTGCTAAAACGCATTGATTTGCTGGAAGAATTTCAAGATGCCTAGAATATTGACAATCTGAAGGGTATTAATTAGGTCATGTGCACCAGCAGGGGGAGACTCTGCACTTTAGGAGTTCCAGGCGCACTGCTGCTCTCCCTTCCCCTCCCAGGTCTCCCTGGGAAAGGCCAGCAGTTCTACCCAGAGCCTGGCAACCAGCTCAGCTCTGATTTCACTGACTATTCCATCATATAATTAGTAAATGACGCTATCTGAGGTGTGGGTTTGGATGTTTGAGCAGCAAAGAAGCATGAAATAGAGCAGGACTTCAACTCTACTTATGCTTGCAGACTCAGAAGCTAGGAGATTGCTTATATAAAATTACATGCTTAGAAAAGAAAATTCACTGCCTTCCCTATAGTGCAAGTCACAACCCTTTTTCATATTGCTTTCATAATTCTCTGCCACTGTCAAATGAATTCTTGATACTTCAACAAATCATTTTATTTTATAATTTATATTTAAAATTATCAGAAGAATAAATATAGTTTAAATATTAAAGAATAGAGATGTGTTTTAATAAAACAGGAGAACTTCATATCATATATTCTTATTTTCTTGGGTAATTTAAATATAAATGGACTCTGAGTTATGTAAATGCTTCTTTGGGGGTTATCTAAGGATCAATGAATTTGCAAGGATTCAAATTATACAAAGTTTGCCTATTGATCAAAGTGAAATAAAATTAGAAATAAATGCAAAAATATATTGTCAAATATTTGAAAACAAAAATTCACAGTCCTTTTGAGTAAAACATGGGTCAGGGGAGAAAATTAGAAAGAGATTTAAAAATTATTTCGAGATGAATGAAATAAAACACAATATATCACAATTTATACATTTAAAGCAATGTTTCAATAATAATCACAAGATTAAATACACCGTCAATGAAGAGAGATCTCAAATCAATGAACTAAGATTCTACCTTAAGAAATTAGAAAACCATGTATTATTTCCCTTTTCATTGCAGCATAAATCCTAATAAAGCCTCTTTCTGATGGATAAAAAAGATATTATAAACTTAATATCAATATAAGCCCAAATTAAGCAGAAGAAGGGAAATAATAAAGAATGGAGTACAAATCATTGGCATGTAAATCAGAGAAATGAGAGAAAATTAAGTGTAATAAAAATATATTTATTTTTCAGGAGGTCACTAAAATTGCTAAGCTTAACCAGGAAAGAACCCCACAATTTACCAATATGAAGAATGAGAGAAGAGACACCATTGCAGATTGTGCAGAGATTAAAACACTTATGAAAAACTTTATGCCTACAAATTGGACCACTTAGATGCAATAGGAAAACTCCTTGAAAAACACAACCTCTAAAGATCATTCAAGAAAATGCAGTAACTTATCCCCGAATGGTAGTGAATGCCTGTAATCCTGGCAGCTGAGGCAGGAAGATCTGAATTCAAAGTCAGTTTCAGCATCTTAGCAAGTCCGTAAGCAACTCATTGAGACTCTGTCTCAAAGTAAAAATTAAAAAAGATCTGGGGAGTGACTCAGTGGTTAAGTGCCCCTGAGTTCAATCCCACAGTACCCCACCCCCCAAAAAAAAGGAATAACCTAAAACAGCCTTGTACCTAATAAATAGTTAAAATCCTTTCCTCAAGGATGCTCCGGGCCCTCCCAGGTGACAAATTCTTTGAATTCATTGAAAAATTCTTCCAAGCACTTAAAGAAGCCATAACATCATTATATAAATTGTTCCAGAAAATGAAAGAAGAGGGAATACATCTCAACTCTCTTCATCATTAATCTTCTATCACAATTAAATATACTACAAGAAAACCCTCATGAGCTAATATCCTCATAAACATAGATAAAAAGTTCTCAATGCAACTTTAGTAAACCAAACTTAACAACATATATGAAGAATAATGAAGCACAACTAATCAAGGAATGCAAGGTTGTTTTAGCATTAAAAACTTTATCAAAGTGGTTTATTTTATTATTGGAAAAAATGAACAAAACAATCATTAACTCAATTTTTGCAAAAAAGAAAATTTGACAAAATCAACATCGATTCATGATGGAAATACTTAGAAAGTTAGAAATAGAAAGAAATGTTATCAATCTGAAAAAGGGCCACAAACATCAAACTCAATAGTGAAAGAATAAAGCTTTTGCTCTAAAAAAGGGACTCAGCAAAGAATGTCTGCTGTTCTTACTCTAGTCAATTGCGAAAAAGCAAGAGAAGAAATAAGAGATGTGCCAATTGAAAAGGGCAAAGTATGTTTTTTTCCATAGGTAACATGATTGACTATAGAACATGGATTGGCAATTTTTTTGTAAAAAACATATATTTTGGGCTTTGTGTCCTAAGATGTGAAATCAAGAATACTATATAGATACTTGTACAATCATTTCAAATGTAACCATTGACAAATGTAAAAAATAGATTGTATAAAAACAGGTGGTTGGCTGGATTTGGCCTGTTGACTATGATTTGTCAGCCCTTACAACAGAGTGTCTTATGGAGTCCACAAAAAACAAATAGGATAAAGAAAAAGTGAAACTAGCAATGTTTCAGGATACAAATTCAATAACAATTACCATTTTTATTTATATGTAGTATTAATGAAATATCAAAAATTGATGGAGCTGGGGATGTGGCTCAAGCGGTAGTGCGCTCGCCTGGCATGCGTGCGGCCTGGGTTCGATCCTCAGCACCACATACAAAAATGTTGTGTCCACCGAAAACTAAAAAATAAATATTAAAAAATTCTCTTTCTCTCTCTCTCTCTCTCTCTCAAAAAAAAAAAAAAAACAACAACAAAAATTGAAATTTTTAATCTTAACTTGTAGTATCATAAAAAATACAAAACATTCAGAGATAAGCCTGACAATTTTTATATTGAAAACTATAAAACATGGTTGAGAGAAATAAAGATAATAAATGGAGAGATATACCATGTTCATGTAGTGGAAGAATCAATATTGTTAACATAATTCTTCCCTAACTTATGTATAAATTCAACATAACTGCAATCCAAATACATACAGGATTTATTGAAGAAAATTGATAAGCTTATTTTTAAGATTGAATGGAAATTCAAAGGTGATAGAATAGGAAAAATACTTTTGATAAAAGAATAAGGGGGGAAGTTTATGATACTTGATTTTAAGACTTTTTATGTTGTCAACATCAAGATGGTATGGTGTTAGTGTAAAGGTAGATATATAGACAAATGGAACAGAACAGAGATTCCAGAGGTCTGCTTACATATATTTCAGCAATATATGCATGTAAACAAGTTTTGACACACCCAAGCAATTTAATGGGGGAAATACTAATCTTCTTTAACAAATAGTGCTAGAGCAATTGAGTATCTATATATGAAAATTGCAACTAGACTTTTACACAACCAAAAATTAACTCAAAACTGATACTAGTCCTAAACAGGAGTGAAAAATTTAAAAATTTGATAAGAAATTTGGAGAAAATCTAAGTACCTTCAGCTTGGGCAAATATTTCTTAACTAACAAACAGAAATAAGAAACTATAAAAAAACAACCAATTTAACTGTTTTTGAAAAGATATATTACAAAATTAAAAAGGCTACCACAAAATGGGAGAAATATTTACCAATGTCTGACAAAGATCTTTTATAATATATATATATATATATATATATATATATATATATATATATATATATAAAGAACATGTATGTTCTCAGCAAAAATAGGAAACAATCCAATTAAAAGTGGCCAAAGATTTGAACAGACACTTCATCAAGGAAGATATAAAGATGGTAATTAAGCACATTAAATATTCAATAGCAGCAGACATTATGAAAATGGAAACTAAAACCACAGCAAAATGCTGCTATATTGTCATTGAAATGGCTACATTAAAGACCACTATACCAAGTGTGGGCGAGGATGTGAAATAACAGAACTCTCTTATACTACTGGTACAAATGCATAATAGTACAATCACTTTGGAAAATACTTGGGCAACATCTTAAAAAGTAAACTAAAACATCATGATTCAATCATTTCACTACTAATTATTTACCCAAGAGAAAGGGAAATAATTTACATAGGAAGAGTTGAATGGACTATTCAGAATTTACTTGTAATAGCCAAAATCCCAGAAACAACTCCAATGTCCATTAACAGGTGAGTAGATAAGGAACTTGTGGTATATCTATACAATGAAATGCTGCTAGACAATAGAAAGGAAGACATCATTGACATATACAACAATATGCTTAGGTCTCAAAATAATTAAGCTGAATGGAAGAAGACAGAAAGTGAGTTCATATTGTATGATTCAATTTGATAAAATTTTAGAAAATACAGACTAACTTATGGTGACAGAAATCAGATTAGTAACTGCTTGAGGGCTGGAGGTGGGGCTGGTTCACAAATGATCATAGGGAAGTTTTAGGAATGATAGAGAATATTCAAGAGAGAAAACTTCAATAGAGAAAATCCAAGAGTGCTAAAAATGATCATTTCACAGTACCAGTCATTACAAAATTCTTATTATTATGTATATATTTATTCTGCACTAGAAAGACACACATATGAAGTGGTTAGAGAGATGTATTATCTGAAACTGGTAAATTTCAATGGCAATTAATAAACCTGTTCTCATGCCGAAGTTACCATTACATATTGCTCTTGAGTTAGGAATATTTATAAACCACCTTGGCTCAAAATATCAGTCATCATGGGTTTTCTCTTTTAATTTTTAAATTTTTTATTCGTTCTTTTTAGTTATACATAACAGTATAATCTATTTTGGCATATTTATATGTTTTGCAAATTGTGTAATGCAAAGTAAATTATGCCAAATTTTTCTGATTTGCCACTGGGTGGGGTGAGAGACAGTAAGGCCCTGGATAACTTAGCTCAAGTCCTGAAGGATTCATGTTCCAAAAAATTTACTGTGCCCTTATTCAAGGCCCAGTATATGCATGGGGCTCAAGACTCAAGGGACTGGCTTCTGGCAGGGGGCTCTTTTATTGCCACTAGTTTGAACAGGCAGACAGCATTTTTCTAATCTCTGCTCAAGTGTGACCTCTACATATCCAGTCCCCTGGTTAATGCAATCTCACTGTTCAAGCTCCACTCCTCTAAGGTATGGAGACAGCAGCTGTGTGTGGCTGGCCCAGAGCTATCCACCACTCTCACTGTCAAACCACACAACTTCAGGTTGTTCTTATTGACATGGACTTACCATCTGCTTTCTTTTCTTTTGGGAAAACTTCTACAATGTAATTAGTGTATGTTAGATTCATATGCCCAGAAAGTGTCCTGTATAACAGGGTCTTGTTGAAAATTGCCTTTATAGTGATGATACTTTTAAACTATTCTTTTTTGATGCCCTTACTTGTGAATAGTTTCATTCTGATCTTCTTTATATGTTAGAGGACTGGCCAAAGAATATATTTTTATCTAAAATTTACCTTGAGAACATCAGAAAAACAGCACATTTGACGTCTGTAGAAATGAGAAGTTGTCTGAGCATAGGAAGTGGTTATTCGGTTAGGGTTGTGGTTAAAGAGGAAGGATGATGACATAAATCTTTACATAAATCGCATTTACAGGAAACTATGACATATCATTCAAAACCTTTCTTTCTAGCTAATAAGGCAAAGGAGAGAAGTCAGCATCAGTTGTCTCTGGCAGAATGCACTGCCAACAGGCATACTCAAAGTTGCAGGAGAAGAAATTCTATTAAGATAAAGAATAATAGAAAATAACAAAAAATCATTTTCATAAGAAATCCATATAATCAAGAGAAAGTAAAAATGATATTCTACTGAGAAGAAAATAGCAAATTATACAAATTAATGAAAAGAGATCATAAACTTGGAGATAAAATCTATAGATTTAAAATCAATTTTACTCAGATTCCTCATAAAATTTAAAAAATTAAACAACATAGTAAAAGTCAAGGATAAATCCATTACAATATAATAAAACTTTTCCTGTGTTGTTAATTTTCAAAAGGGCTTTGCTGTTTCATCTAAGGGAGGCTGCCTTCTCCAATCTCTGAAAATAATAAAAAAAATTGTTTGGCTTTGTTTTGCTTTATGTATACGTACTTAAAGCTGCTTTTAATTCCTGATTGTTTTATCTAAGTTTTTGTTTTTATTTTTCCCTTTATCTTTATTGCTCTCTTAAAAACATTTTGTGCTCACTGATATTATTTTACATTTAAGAGTGACTAAAAAATAGCTATGGGTTCAAAGATGGAATTTGGCAGGATTTGAGCTAATCCTTCAAGGTCTGTCTCTTTCATTGGGAGACCATAAAGTCCATAATGTGTAATCATTTTTTTCTGGGCCTATTCAAATTCTCTTAAGAGGAAACTTCAAGTAGTTTGCTTGGAAATATTGATAGCAGGCTACCTAAATGGTAAAAAAATTTTTTAGTAAATACCATTTCAAGCATATGGTGAGTTTTAGTAGCCACTAAAGATAATGTTTTATGAGAACGTTCAATGTTATAGGAAACTGTCCACCACAGATTATGTGGAAAAAATTATACGACAGAAATTCTAATCCTGTAAAAGTTTTATGTCTATGCTGATGTCTATATTTATATTTATAAAATTAGGAAGGACTTTAATGACACTCATGGGACTACAGATAAATGATGCTTCTTGGGTACCATGTCCTGAACTGCATTCCTCTGCCACACCTTTCCCCCATGATGTTCTACCTATCTTGGGCCCAGAGCTATAGAGTCAGTTAACCAAGGATGAACCTCTGAAATCACAAGTGAAAGGAAATCAAAAGGAGGCAAAAACCAGGTGCAGAGGCAAAGTGGCAGAATATCAGAATGGCAGAAAGGCAGAATGGCCTCTTGCCCAAGCTGCCAGCTTTATTTATATCAATAGTTACATTAGGTCACTGTGTCAGTAGTACATTATTGTTCATTGTGTCATTAGGCAGGTTACAGAGTTAGTAACATTATGCCGCTTATTCCTTAGTTACATACTGTAGTTGCATTGTGCAATGTTAGGAGCTTTGTGTAGCTCTCAAGAGAGTCCACTGTTTAAAGTTACTGTTATGTGAACAGTTTCAGGCCCAGTGGAACTTGGTGAAACATTGTGGTTGTCTAAAAAGAGAGTTTCTTTATTTCCAGGAACTGTGTGCCTGAGATCAAGGTTGAGACTGATAAGACTCTAACCCAGAGCCTCCTCATGTAGGGCATTACTATACCAGCCAGGAATTGCACATTATTAGTTATCTTACTAGTTCCTGGGAGAAACTCCAGAATATTCCAAGTGTGGAAAACAAAATGCCTATTATTCCTCGGGAGTTTGCTCACCAGTAGAAATTCTCTATCTTGTACATTCCACAGCCAGAACCCTTACACACAAGCCAAATAAGTTTTTCTCCTCCATGTTCTTCTTTTCAGGTCTTTTGGTCACAACAGTTCAAAAGCTGACTAAAACAGTGGGCATTACAGTTTTTTCCAACATTTTTTCTACTAATTATTATGCATTAATGAAACACTGAATTAACTTGTTCACACATTATCTTTTATTTGTGGAGTAGAACTTGAGGTTGGTAGGTTAAAGGGTCAATGCATATGCCATTTTGTAGGATATTGCCAACACTTTTTATAACAGGACAGTTTCTACCCATTGCCAGCAATGCATGGGTTGTCTATTTCACTATAGCTTTGTCCAGGCAATGGTCATAAAGCTTTCATATTTGATGATTATTACTTACCTAATAAGTATGAAATGCTAGTTTCAGTGTCATTTTAATTTGCTTTCTAACACATGCTTCAAGACCTTTTGTTTACTTTTTTTTCTGTCCAATCCCATTGTCCTTTTTTTATAACAAGATTTTAATCTTTGTCTTAATTTTTAACTCTTCATATTTTAGCAATGCATGGTACAAATATATTCTCCCCATTTTTAATTTGTCTGTGGCTTTCCTAAAGTTTTTGTTTATAAATTTTAAGTAGTTTGCTTTATATATCCTGGGGCTGGAGATATAGTTCAGTGGGAAAAAGCTTGTCTAGAATATGCAAACTAAAAGGTTCCATACCCATGACTATATATAAAAGTTATATCCTTTCTTTTTTTAAATTTTGCTTTAAACTTTTGAACCATAATTAGAAAGATTTTCCCTGCATTGAATTTATAAAAGAATATATCTACATTTTCTTTTAACAGTTGTATAGCTTCATATTTTTATGTTTAAATCTCAGATTAATTCAGAGTTTTTAAATTGTTTCTTGTCTGGATACAACACAGTATCTCCAAGAGCCTTTCATTGGTTGCAACACCATTTATTTGAAAAGTTCACTGATTTAATATATTGCTTTTATTATGTGCTAAATCTCCATATGTACTTCAGCTCATTTTCAACTTTTCCTTCTTTTATGTTAATAACTATTTTTAGAACAATTTTAGACTTCCAAAAATCTGAGCCTCTAAAACACAGTTCCTATTTGTCCCCATCTCCTCATCTGTACACAGATTTTTCGATTATAAACATCTTACATTAGTATGGAACATTTACCACATTAATCAAACAATGCTAATATATTATTAGTAACTAAAGTCCATAATTTATCCAGACTTCCTTAGTGTTTACCTACAATCTTTTTTCTGTTCCAGGATTCCCTCCAGGACCCCCCATTACATTTGGTTGTCACGTTTCTTGAAATTCGTTTTGTCTGTGATAGTTTTTTTTTTTTTTTTTTTTTTAGAATTTCCCTGTATTTGATTAGCTTTGAAATTTTCCGGAGCATTGGTCAAGTATATTGTAATATAAAGTGATATTAAATAACACTGAAAAATTTGTCTTCTTGTTTCTTGCCAGTATATAAAATGTAATCAATTTTTGTATATTAACATAGTATTCAGTGATCTTGTTAAATAAATACAATTCCTTAAAAAATGATAGCACTACCACATTTTTCTCCTCTTGTTAGTTGTACTGTGGCCTGCAGATCTAAGGCAAGTGACCCTGAAAAACCTCAATTCATAATTTATATATGGAGCACTGTACAGAATTTCTGGTTGCCTGCCCATACTATGTTCTACTCTATGTCTATTCTCTGTCTTTTCTCTCTCTCCTGCAGGCCTTCATGGTCCCCCTGGGGTCATGGCTAGAAACAAAGTTTCTGTTCTTAGTTGAGAAATCAAATCCATTTTCAATTATTTGATATATCTTCAGTCATTATACTTCTCCATTCCCAACTTTATGTTCTTTTTTTACCCACTTGCCTTATAGACCCCAAATAATGACATCATAATTCCTCACAGATAAACAGAAGATGAAAGACACAAATGTTCCTTAAACCTGATGATCCTTTTATTTTGAACCCATGACCCCAGGGGAGCAGAGATAGAAGAGTGGTGAGGCTTTTGATAAAGCTGAAAAGTTTTGTTAGCTTTACAGTGTTTGAAGCTATAAGATTTTTGAAGTAAATCTAACTGAATATAATTTCAGATTCCTCAGATGATTGTGAGGGCTGAAAGTGCATCATCTCTTCAAATAACCAGCACCTGAATTATGCTGAACCATGATAAAGAGCATCCATCTGTGCATTCATGTGGTATCAATCAAATACTGTCAGGCATAAGAAATAAAAAGAGAAAGAAGAGCTCTTTCCACCAATGACAGAAAGGGGAAGTGAAGTTAGTTGAAGGTGTGCATGGCCAGGGCCCTATGCAATTACTTCTTTAGAAGAATTCAGTGAGTGGTTTAACAATGGTCCAGTGCCTACCAGAGGAAATATGGCATAAATTCCCTTCCAGGCCTCAAAGTAGCACAGTCGTTCCTCTGTCACATCATTCTGAGGTTTGAGTGCCTGAGTTTCAATTCAGGTTCCCCCTCTTACAAATAATGTAGCCTTAGGGAACTCTTCAACTACTGCATTCTACAATGTCCTAATTGGTAAAATGGAAAGGGGAACTAATAATAATAGATTTACCTCACTGCATCACCAGTCAGCCAGTTAATAAAGCAAAAACACTTAGAAGAGTGAATGGAACATATTAATAAGTGCTCAATAACTATTTGGAATTATTATAATTATTAATTATGATCACCATCAGGGCTGGTGGGCAATTTCACAATATCTATTTTCTCGCCAGCTTGACAGATAAGGATCCAACACAAATTTTCAGGGTCACAAGTCAAAAGAAGCCTGCATTTCTTTATATTTGGTGGGAATGGGGAAGAGGCGAGGAATATGAAAAGAACATCAATTTTGTGCTTTAGATTCTAAAACTGCTCTAGCTACTTCCAGAAGACTAATCAGCCCCTAGACACACCTGGGTCCATTCCCTCACTCCCTTCCTGATTTCTTTCTCACCTTTGTCACGCTCCAGAATTTGTTGGTTGACTCTGAAACTGAAAGGATCAGATTCACATTAGTACAGTTTATTCATGAGCTTACTGTCCTTTGTGTTTCCAGAAGTGAAGAGACTTTAAGATGTTTGTGTTGACAATTTTCCTTTCCATTCAGACCTGTGGGTCTAAACCATCCTTGGTTCAAGTCCTAACCCTGGATTTTGACTTAGAGCACAAAGTCCCGTCAGATCCCTAGTCCACCTGCTGAGCCCTCACTCCTCTTTGCATATGGAAAATGTTCCAAACAAAACAGCAGAGTCCCCTGGAAGGCACACCAGTGCCCTCTGTGCTATCTACAATTCCTAACTCTAATCCCCAAACTCTTGTGTAGCCAGTCTTTGGTGACAAGTAACCTACACAAAAGGTGGGTATAAGTGATGCCAAAATGAGACACTGAATACTTCCCTCTCCAGCCAGTTAGAACCACATGGGGGGAAGCGTGGTTAGTCTCCTTCAGACTAAGCCATGAAGAGCTATAGAAAGAACATCTAGTTACAAGGAGAGAACAAAAGTATTCATTAGCAAAGACAATAAAATCCTAATTCATATATTTAATAAGAAACATAAAGAATCAAAGAGAGGCTGGGGATTTGGCTCAAGCGGTAGCACACTTGCCTGGCATGCGCCGGGGGGCCGCTGGGTTCAATCCTCAGCACCACATAAAAATAAAATAAAGATGTTGTGTCCACCGAAAACTAAAAAATAAATATTAAAAAATTCTCTCTCGCTCGCTCTCTCTCTCTTTAAAAAAAAGAATCAAAGAGAATATCAAAAAGCATTTCTGAGAGCACTAAAGAAGATGATTTCCGTGTTCCCAGAGAGGAATATAATGTATATATTTAATGCAGCTTCATTCAGCATCTACATGGATTTTCTAAAAGTTGATATTGTGTTTCTAGTTGTCAATCTGAAAACCTGAAAAAATAATCTGTACACAGTTATTCGAGACCACCACAGTATAAAGCAATTTTAAAAATAATTATTAAATTTCTTTCTACTACATAACTTAATTTTCAAAAGTGTTGTTTCTTTGTATATTATTTTGTTTTTCTTATATGGAGATAATTTGTTCTGATATCTCTAATGGCAATATTAATAATGTTAGTTTTGTGTGTAAAGAACTGAATCCAAAAGATAGTTTCAGGGTGGAAGGATCAAAAAACAACACCACAAAAGAAACCACCTTTTAGAGTGGCTTACAGCCCAGCCCTGCTGTGCTGGACCCCAACCCACCACTACTTCATCCCCTCCAAGACAGCACAAGCTGAAACTAGAATTTATCCACATGGAGACTTCACAGAAGTTGTGTTTAAGTGAAACAACAATTTGTCATTGAACATGTTCTTTCCAGCCAATGAGGATCAATGTAGGGTGCATCTCTTGCCTCTGGAGGACTATGCTGTTAAGAAAACTCACAGGAATAGAGCTATTATGCAGAGAAAAAGTGTTTCTTCTCATAATACTGACAAAATCTAGTACATAAGAAATAAGATTATAACAAATACTTACTAACATATTCAATGCAATATGAAGAGCTGAAGAATTAATTCAGGATCCTGGATAGAAGTATATGTTAAATTCATATGAAATTCTAAAATTAACAATATGTTTTTAAAAATCAATAGAGATGATGAACAGGCTATGGATTATGTAAAAATGTTTAATTAATTATATAAACCCTAATAATCACTCCTGCTTAGAATGCTTTACTGGTATCGGTCAATAACTTCAGCTTCAAAACAGCAGCAGACTTTTTTCTATATCAGGGACCCATAAACATACTAAAACACAGGAGCCTCCATCCTTTGGCTGAAGGGCCTTGCAGATTTAGTCATCTCCCAATATATAACAGAATCTTCTTTATAAACCTCATCTGTCTCTAATATTCAGAATCAAATAAAAGCAATCATGTTAAAAACACTAAAAGGTTATGTTTCCATAATTATTCTTCATATTTCAAAGTCTGAAGTCCAGTCTTACTTAATTGATGCAACATTTTAACATTTTTATTAATTCACATCTCTATCAATATGTGGTACAAAAACTTCACACACACAGTTCACTTGTAGACTTTCGCAACCTATTTGACCATTATTCTAATTTTACATCTTAGAATAAGTTTGCTATAAAACTTAATATAAAAGGAACCCCACAAATGTACTCTTTTATGCTGAACTTCTTTTACTCTGTGTTGGGGCAGGACCAAAATGGATGTAGTTAGGCTTCTTCACTGAAGCCTTCCTGTGGACTATGTTATGTTTTTGGTGTGTAGCCAGGACTGGGAACTAGCTATGTTATGGTTAGTCAAGGTCAGAAACACTTTGATTCCAAGAATATATCAAGGTCATAAATATTTGCTTGTGACCGTGTCCCCCCACCCCATATAACCTGTTGGCAGTTTGCCTTCTTTGAACTCCATATAAAAAGGATATATAAAAATGGCCCTACAGAGTGTCTGGCTAATGGCTATGACCATCTCTGAATATTAAAAAAAAATGTATAAAGGCCATTGCATCTTCTTTCAATTGCCAGAATCTTGAACCTTGGTTTCCAGGCCTGAGCCTAGTACTCACCCTGACAAGTGGTGTAATTGGCAGTATTTGGCACAGATGCAAGATGTATCAACCCCTGCGGTTGTGGAGGACCCTGTGGCCAGCAAGTGCTTAACACCTCGTCACCATGGTCCTATTGATATGGGGTCTTGTGGAGAATTGGATTATGGTGGACAGGTCACCTGTGAGTGTAGAGGAGGCTTTGTAAACAGTGAGTTCCCGCGTAAAAGACAGTGCTGCCCAGGAAGCATCGGGACACTTGGCGTGGATTTTTCTCACTGCTTTGAAAGCAAATATGGACCAGAGTCTTGGGATACCACCCAGCTCCATGTCCTGCAAGAGAAGCAGGAAACCTTGGAGAAGCACATTCATGCTTTGGAAGCTGAGGTGTGTGCAATGGGCTGACCTCCAAGGGGGTGTGAAATCTGAAGAAGAGCCTGAGGAGAAGCTCTGGCTTGGAGCTCACCTGGTGGCACAGCAGAAGATAAAACATGAGTATCCCTAGGCCCCTGGAGGTCAGGAAATGGGGCAGCTGAATGTTATAGTGAAGTCTACATACCAGCCATACACCCAGGCAGCATTGGTAGACTTGGTTAAGAAGTTTGGCCAGCAACTTGGGGAGCCCCTGGCTGCATGAGTTTTATGACTTGTGGGATCTATTGGTGGACAGCACTGTTTGCTTTTCAGAGGAGATGGAGTGTCTGGCATCCATCACCACTCACCCCTCCCTGTGACAGTGACAGGCATGGAAAAGATAGTCATTCCCTGAAAAACTGGATTTATGCAGCTGGGTGAACTATGTGAACTGTGTGGGCAGATGCTGGTGAGCTGGCAGAAACTGTGAGTAAATGGAAATCCTGTGCCGATTTGGTGCAGATTCTGTGAGAGCTTGGCATGCGTCAGGCAACATTTAATCTGAACACATGAGGACCAGATGATGAAAGATTTACTAGTGTCATGAGAGACTTGGTTTTGTAGAGTGCTCCACCCTCCACTTTTGTATCCTTAATGGCTATCTTAGCTCCATTTGTTGGATGCCTCATTAATGAAATTATTACTATAATGGCTAGCCTGGGGGAAGCTGAGAGTAGATGACAGCTAAAAACTGTGCGCAGAGGGAAAGAGGCCTGGAAACAAGATAAACAAAAGAAAAAAAGGCCTTTAGAATTACTCGTGCACAGATGTGAGCACCACCCCTGGCAGCAGAACTAGATCACAGGAAGATAGATAATCACCTAGTGCAGTCGTCCTTCAGCTGTGGAAGCAGCCACACCCACAGCAGCAATACCTGAGAACAGGCAGAGGTAAACAAGCACCCTGAGAAGCCCGACCTCTGCAATTGAAAGACTGTTTGGCTTCTAGGGGGATGAAGGGATTTTGTTCCAGTACAACTAGGAATTTGGTCAAGGTGTCCACCCTGCAGGAACTGGCTGGGACTGAAGTGACATGTGGAACTTGCTATCCACTGGTCCCTGAACAATGGGCAGAGGGTATTGGCTTTGTGGATACTGAAGCTGAATGCAGCTTGGTGAACATGGGTAAGTTCCCAGGTCAATATATTCACAGTGATGGTTATGGATGACAGACAATTAAGTGAAAGGCGAGTGTCCTTACAGCTGGGGATACTCATTTGCCCCTGCAAGCATAAATAGTACATATGTCTTCTATCCCAGAGTACATCCAGGACTGTGGCTACAGACCACAGCAGGGGAATTTCACCTCTCTGTGTCAGTTGTGCAGGTGGTTATGAGAGGATATGCAAAACACCTGCCCCAGCTCTTGCCACAATCCCAGAAGACTGTGACAGTGAAGCAGTACTGCCTCCCAGGGGGACGTGCAAAAATTGGAGTTACTATCTTAGAAATGGAGGTGGTGGGCATAATACAGCCAACACACAACCCCCACACACCAGTGTGGCTGATAGAATGACTAGATTTTCAAGAACTGAGTTGGTGGTGCCTTCTCTGTATGCAGCAGTTCCCTCAGTGCATGATCTCATGGACCAATGGATATTGCAATTGGACACTTACCATTATGGGCTGGACTTGGACAATGCTTTCTTTTGTATTGCTCCAGCTCCAGAGAGCTGAGAGCAGTTTGTCTTCAGATGAGAAGGCCAGAAGTGGATATTTCAAGTGTTCCCACAAGGTTATTTGTATAGCCCAACTATGTGCTATGATTTGGTGGCCAATGACTTGGCCCAGTGGACTCAGCCATCCACTGTACATATATTCATTATACTGATGATGTTGTTGACTTCTGACTGTCTTTCAGATTTAGAGCTTTCGGCCCCAACTTCAGTGGCCCATTTGGAGACACATGGATGGATGCCTTATTGGGGCAGGCCCAAAATGGCTATAGTTAGGCTCCCTCACTGAGACTTCCAGCAGACTCTGTTATGTTTAATGTTATGTGTTTAGTGTGTAACCAAGGCTAGAAACCAGCTATGTTATGGTTAGTCAAGGTCAGAAATACTTTGATCCAACTATATATTCAAGATCATAAACATTTGCTTGTAACCATGTGCCCCATCTATGTAACCTGTTGGCAGTGTGCCTTCTTTGTTTGAACTGTATATAAAAAGAGCCTATGAAAATGGCTCAGGGGTGGGGGTGTTGGTTAATGGCTATGGCCGCCTCCAAATAAAGGATGACCATTAGTCCCACTATGCCTTGCACCTTCTTTAAATTGCCAGATCCTTGAACTTTAGTTCCCAGGCCTGAGCCTTGCCCTTACCTTGACATTCTGCATCTATTTTTTATCTAATTTTTGCTTCTATAAGAGATTTGTTTCTTCTTATTTCTGAGTAGAATTCCATTGTATGAATATACCAAAATTTGCTTATCCTTTCTTCTATTAATGGACACTTCAGTTAAGTTTTTTTTTTTTCATGAGTCATGAATTATTTTGTAGTAGTCTGTTTGGAAGATATATTTTCATTACTTTTACGATCTTTGGAGTAAACAGATGAATCATGGAGAAAAGCTGTGTTTATTTTTATCTGTAACTGCCAAAATGTTCTGTAACATGGTGAAATCATTTTATACCCCCACCAATAATATATGAGGATTCTATTTGCTCCAATCCTTTCTGCTATAGTTTGAATCTTGAATGTTTCCCAAAGACACTAATGTTGAAGGCTTCGTGCTATTGAGAGGCGATGAGACGCTTAGGAGGTAGGGACTAGTGGGAGGTAGTTAGGTCATTGGAGGTTTCTGAAGGTGATATTAGAACCTCAGCCCCTCTCCTCCTCAACCTTTGCTTCCTAGCCACCATGAGATGAACAGACTTTCTCTGTCATGCATTCCTCCCATGATGTACTCTGCCACAATAGGCCCAAAGCAACAGGGCCAAGTGACATGGACAGACCTCCAAACTAAGAGCCAAATTATCTTCTCCTCTTTTAAATTGATTTATCTCAGGTGTTGCTATTAACATACCTGCCAGCTTAATGTAGTTAGGCTTTTTAATTTTACTCATACTAAAACTGATTGGTTTTAATTTTTTCCCCTAATGACTAAAGATGTTGAACATTTTTCATATATATTGGCAATTTGGATAAAGTTTTTTTTATGAAATATTTTACCCTTTCTGGGTATTAGATTCTTTGTCTACTTACTACCAAAATGTTTGAATCCTTGACAAATTCTGGGTCATGGTTTGTCAGACATATGATTTGTGAATATTTTCTCTAGTGTACAACTTGCATTTAGAATATTTTTACAATTGTGTCTTTTAAAAAGAAGCTTTTGACTTTTACAAAGTCTAGTTTATCAATCTTTTAAAAAGTTATCTTTATGGTTAAGGACTGTATGCTTAAAATTATTGACCTTCACAAAGTCCATTGAGGGGCTGGGGTTGTGGCTCAGTGATAGAGCACTTGCCTGGCATGTGTAAGGCACTTGGTTCAATCCTCAGACCACATAAAAATAAATAAATAAAATAAAGCTAAAAAAAGTTCATTGATATTCTGTTTTCTTCTTCATTTTTCATAGTTTTAGCTATTAAGTTCAGGATTATTTTAAGTTAACTTTTGTGTATGTAAATTAGGAATCAAAGTTCTTTTTTTTCTGTACAGATAGTAATTTACGAAGCACTACATATTGAAATGATTATCATTTTCCCTATTAAATTGCCATGGCAGCTATATTGACATCAATTGGCAGTATCTGAGTAACACTGTTTCCAGACTCTCTGTTCTGTTCCATCTTGATGACAATACTTTGGTATTGTCTCTCTTGATATCATAGCTATATTGTAAGTCTTAAAAATCAGATAGTTTAGCCTGGCATGGTGGTGCAGGCCTGTAATTCCAGGAGCTCTGGAGGATGAGGTAGGAGAATCGTGAGTTCAAAGCCAGCCTCAGCAAAAGTGAGGTGCTAAGCAACTCAATGAGACCCTGTCTCTAAATAAATACAAAATAGGACTGGGGATGTGGCTCAGTGATTCCAGTGCCCTTGGGCAAAGTGCCCCTGAGTTCAATTCTGAGTACTCTCCACCGCCCCCCTGCAAAAAAAAAAAAAAAAAAAAAAAAAAAATCAGATGGTTTAACTCCTTCATGGTCTTCTTTTTTGTAACTCCCTTTGGCTATTCTAGGTCCTTTTTATATCGATATAAATTTTATCATTAGGTCAAAAATTTCTTCAGAGCAAATATGAGAGGGAGAAGAGAAAAAAAGAGGAGAAGGAGAGGGAATAATAGAGGAGGAGGAAGAAGAATCCTATTCAAAAACTTTTAGAAAATTGGCCTTTTGAAAAATAGTGACCTTCAAAATTCACTAGATATTTATATTTTATTTTAAAATTTCTTTTAGCTATATTTTATTGGATTTTAGTTTAGAGGTTTCCAATATTTTTCATTCCAAGTTACTTCTATTTATGTTTTTTGGTGATTTGAGTATTGGTACTTTTGGATTATGGCAAACTTTAGCCTTTTTATTTCATATTTCTCTGAGTTTTGTCAAACATATATAGTTATATAACCACTACCACCATCAAGATATAAAACACTTTCATAACTCTAAAATATCCCCCTTTGTGGTCATCTTCTCTCCTCAGCCTAATAGTTTCCTTTTGTAAAATGCCATATTAACAGAATAATGCAGCATATGGGATTTAGAATCTAGCTTCAGAGTCTGGCTTCTTTCCCTTAACATGAAGATTAACAAAGCTGTAACAATCTGTAGCTTTTTCTTTTTTATTTTAAGCAGTATTCCATTGTAAAAGTGTATAATGGTTTATTTATCCATTTCCTAATAAGATGTATTGTATTATTTTCAGCTTTACTGATTAAAAATTATGGCATTTGCTGGTAAATGGATGGAGATGGAGAATATCATGCTAAGTGAAATAAGCTAATCCACCTAAAACAAAGGATGAATGTTTCCTCTGAATTGTGGATGCTAATTCACAATAAGTGGTGGTGGGGTGTGTGTGGCTAGAGAAGAACAGAGTTACTTTAGGTAGAGGAAAGTGAAGGGAAGGGAGGGAGTATGGGGGTAGGAAGGATAGTAGAATGAATCATACATTATTACCCTATGTACATACATAACTATACAACCCATGGGATTCTATATCATGTACAACCATAAGAATGAGAAATTATATTCCATCTAAGTATGATGTATCAAAGTGCATTCTCTTGTCCTGTATAACTAATTAGAACAAATAAAAAAGTTATTAAAAATTAAGCAGGTATGTTTTCTTCTAAAAGTTTTACATACTTTAAAGAAAAGACAGCCTCTTTAACAAATGGTTCTGGAAAAAGTGATTATCCATAAATAGAATAAAAATAATATCCTGCACAAAATTAAACTCAAAATGGATCAAAGACCAGGGCTGTAGTTGGGGCTGAGTGGTGGAATGCTTGCTTAGCATGTGTGAGGCCCTGGGTTTGATTCTTGGCACCACATATAAATAAAGGTATTGTGTGCAACTACAACTAAAAAATAAATAAATGTTTTTTTTTAAAAGGATCAAACACCTAGGAATTAGACAATAAACTATGCAACTCCTAGAAGAAAATGTAGGGTCAATACTCCAGCGTAGAGGCACAGGCAATGACTTTCTCAATAGGATTCCTAAATTTCAGTAAATAATGCCAAGAGTTAAATGGGATGGCATCAAATTAAAGAGCTTCTGTTTTTTTTTTTTAAATTCTGAATATGAAGAGAGGACCTATGGAATGGGAGAAAATCTTTGCTAGCTACTCTTCTGACAGAGGATTAATATTTAGAATGTATAAAAAACTCAAAAAAATGACATCAAAAAATCAAATAACCTGATTAATAAATAGGCAAAGGGGTTTAACAGATACTTCTCAAAACAGAAATATAAATGGCCAACAAATGTATGAAAAAATGTTTAGTTTCATTAGCACCTAGGGAGATGCAAATCGAAACTACACTGGAATTTCATCTCACACCAGTCAGAATGACAATCATCAAGTATGCGTACAATAATAAATGCTGGAGAGGACATGGAGAAAAAGAAACTCTTTTACACTGTTGGTGGGATTACACATTAGGACAACCACTGTGGAAATCAGTATGGAGTTTTCTCAAAAGACTAGGAATGAAACCACCATTACCCAGGTATATCTCCCCTTGCTATTTATCCTAAAGAATTAAAGTCATCTTACTACAGTGATGTGTGCATATCTGTGTTTATAGCAGCACAATTCACAATAGACAAACTATGAAACCAGCTTAGGTGTCTATCAATGGATAAATTTTAAAAAATATGATATTACACACACACACACACACACAGGAATTTTATTCAGCCATAAAGAAAAGTGAAATTATGTCATTCACAGGAAAATGGATGGAACTAGAGATCATTATATTAAGCAAAATAAGGCAAAATCAGGTCAAGAGTTTTCTATGTTTTCTCTCATATATGGAAATGGGGGGGAGAAAGTTGTGTGTGGGAGACATAAAAATCAAAGGGAGATAAGTAGAGGAAAGGGACCATGAGATGGAAGAATTCAGCCATTGATTAAAAACTGTGAGTGAATGTTATGGTTTAGATATGAGGTGTCCCCCAAAAGTTTATGTGAGACACTATAAGGAAGTTAAGAGGTGAATTGATCAGAGTATCTAATCAGTGCATCAATACCATTGATAGGGATTATCTGTAGGTAGGTAAGGTGTGACTGGAGAAGGAGGGTCACTGAGGGTGTGGCTTTGGGATTTATATTTGTCTGTGATGAGGAGGGCTCTCTCTCTCTCTCTGCTTTCTAGATGCCATGTCCCCAACTGATTTCCTCTGTCACACTCTTCTGCTGTGATGTTCTGACTCATCTCAAGACCTGAGGAATGGAAGCCATCTGACTTCTGAAACCATGAGTCCCCAAATAAACTTTTCTTTCTCAAAATTGTTCTTGTCAGTTCTTTTGGTCACAACAGTGATAAAACTGACTAAAAAGCTGAATAAAAACAAGAACAGGAATAATTAAATTTAATAGAGATGGTATAATATGAAAATCAACAACAACAACAGCACACAAGAGTCATAGAATACTCCCCACAGTGTCAAATTCAACACAATTTCCTTAAAAACACAAGAAACACTTTTAGAGATAAGACCTTTTCGAGATACTGTGGGAGTCACAGACTTGTGGAATGCAGGGCCTGAAATGAAGGAACTCATGTTCTAAATGAGCAAAAAATAAGAAAAAATATATAATCAAGATAACATCTTTCAAAAAAAGATGTACTCAGCTGGGAGGAGTGGCAGGCATGGTGGGGCATGTTTGTAATCTCAGTGGCTTGGGAGGTTGATGCAGGAGGCTCACAAGTTCAAAGCCAGCCTCAGCAATTTAGTGAGGCCCTTAGCTAAATTAGTGAGGTACTATTTCAACATAAATATATTTAATATGTCAACATAAATATATTAAATATATGTTAAATATATTTAACATATTTAAATATATTTAAATATATTTAACATATTGAATATGTCTGTTGACATATTAAAAAGTGTTGGGGATCCTAGAAATGGACATTATTTAGGCAAAGGGTCTATATAAAGCCTTCTGAAAAAATGAATTTTTTTTAAGTTAGTGGCAATTATGACATTTAAATCTAAGTAGACTAAATGTTAAATGGATCATTTCTTTATTAATAGAAAGAGGGATAATGAAATGAAATATACAGAAATATGTTCTAGATCTGGAAGTGTAAATATTGACAATACAATGAAGTTTAGAGGTGAAATAATCAGAGTACCTACTCAGTACATCAATCCACTCATAGGGATTAACTGTAGATAGGTCAGGTGTGACTGGAGAAGGAGGGTCACTGGGGGTGTGGCTTTGGGGTTTATATTTGTCTGTGATGAGGAGAGCTCTCTCTCTCTCTCTCTCTCTCTCTGCTTTCTGGGTGCCATGTCCCCAACTGCTTTCCTCTGTCACTAATTCTGTAAAAATATATAAATATTGACAATAGTCTTCCAACTTTGACCTCATTTGAGACACATTTCAAAAGCAAAAAAATGAGCACAAGGAGTTATAGTGAAGATTATTTAAAATATGGTTTTGTCTAATGTGAAAAACCTTTTGAAATATAGGCCTCATCTGTTGTTTGTAATAATATTATTGCAAATGAGAGCTTAAAACCTTCAAAATTAAAGAGGCACTTAGAAACTCATAATGTAAAACTTATTTATAAACCTCTTGAGTATTTTTATTCAAGAGAAAAAAAAAACTCAGAAAGTTATCAACACAATTTCTTTGTAGCTCTACTGCGTTAGTGAGAAACCTTACTGTTATCATATTTAGTTGTGCATTATGTGGAAAAAAAATGGCTCACACAACTGCTGAAAAAGTTATCTTTCCAGCATGTTTGGATATGATGAATACAATTTTTGATGATAAGTCAGCTGATAAATTAAGGACTATACCTAGTGACAGCAAAATATCTCTTTGAATTTGTACCATTACAGAACATTTTTTGTTGATTTTTAAAATCAACACATTCCTGGGTTACAATCTAGTATAGTTTTTGCAATCCAGCTTGATGAAGTCACTGATATTGGAAGCTTCACAGTATTTTTAGTTTATATCAGATATGTATGGTGGAATGATTTTATGGAGGATTTTTACACTTTTAAAATTTAACCTCGGGGCTGGGGTTGTGGCTCAGTGGCAAAGCACTTGCCTGGAATGTGTGAGGCACTGGGTTTGATCCTCAGCATCACATAAAAATAAATAGATAGAAATAAAGGTATAAAACAATTTAACCTCATATCTAAGTGAATTAGATATTTTTACAGAATTAGTGCATTGTGAGTCAATATACATTTTACATTTTACTTTTTGCTTTCTATGTCTCATGTCTTTTTGTTCCTCTATTTTGCTTTTATTACATCTTTACATTGAGTGAATAGTTCCTAACAGCATTTAAATTTCATTAGTGATTTAATAGATAGTGGTTGCTCTAGTGCTTTTCATGCACACACATACACACATACACACACAAACACACACATATATGTATATTAACTGTTGTGCTATAATTGGCAAATATATTACACATATATTTCCCTACATTATAGATATCCTCCTACATTATATGTATGTTATTTTAAAACCAGTTATGGGAATAATCAGGGAAATATGTATTCATAGTGTCTTTTATAATTGCATAAGTACTTTTGTAGAACTCTCTGAATTCAAATTATTGTCTCAAGTTTCTTTCTTTTACCTGAGGCACTTTCTTGTAAGAAAAAAGTATATCTTGTAGGTCTAGTGACAAATTCTTTCAATATTGGTTCATCTGGAGAAATCTTGATTTTGCCTTCATTCTTAAACACTAACTTTGTGGCTATAGCATTCTTTGTTGACAGTTATTTTCTTTGAGCACTTTGATTACGTATTCAACTGACTTACGGCTTTCTTTGTTTCTGCCAAAATCAGCTATTGATTTTCCAGGAGTTTTCTTGTAAGCCATGAGTCATGTTTCCCGCTCCACCCCCTGCTTCCAAGATTTTCTCCCTGTCAGTGACTTTTAGTGTTTTCACTACAATATGCCTGCGTGTCTCTGTTAATTTATTCTATTTGGAGTTCCTTGAGCTTTCTGGATTCTGTTAATATTAAATAGCAACTCTGACACAGATTATGCAAAACAAAGTCTATTTTGGAATGGCAAGCGATTGCTCTCTGGGAAAGGGGAAGCCTTCAAACATAAAAGAGAGAAGTGCACATAAATTATTTTGAAGCAAACAGAATGTTGGTTACAGGGGCTTACTGTAGAAATTGATGTCAGTTTATTAGTGAAGATAGTTGTCAGGTGAATGCTTTTGTGAAAATGAGTGCACAGCTGTCTTTGTGTGACTCCTGTAGCAAGCTGTAGTTTGGCAAAAATTTTCTGATTATTTTTTGTATAAACCCAGTGCAGGAGTGCCCCTCATGGCTTCCAGTTCCTTTTCATTAGAGTTAGAGAAAATGACATCATTTTGGTGTTGCTAACTTTCACAGTTTGTAGGATATTTTTTTCAATAACTTTAAGAAGGTTTTCATTGTTATTTTTTAAATCAGTTTTTGCTTTCTCCATCTTCTCTCCTTCATGCATTCGCATTACACGTATGGGTGCATTTAATAGTGTTCCATATTTTTTCTGAGTCTCCATTCACTTTCCTTCATCCTTTTTTTCCCATTTTTGACTTGCATGGTCTCTTATTGAGTTCAATAATTCCTTTTTCTGCCACTTCAAACCTACTGTTGAATCCCCTTAGTGAATTTTTATTTTGACAATTGGCCCTTTCAACTCCAGAATTTCCACTTAGCTCTTGTTTCATACCTTTCATATCTTTATTGATATTTTCTTTTTGATGCAGACCTTCCTTTACTCCTTATCATTCTCTTTTTTAGGTCTGTGAACATATTTTTTATGTTGGAAAAAAGGGTATATTTAGAATCAGATAGTTGAATTCTGATTAGATTATCCCAATTTTGTTGGCAACATCCAAAGCATCATAATCAGGAGACAGTTGAAGGTATGCTTTTTTCTCTCCATCAGGCCTGATCAGGATGTTAACCTTGGCTATATCAATGTCATAGAGCTTCTTGACAGCTTGTTTGAGCTGGTGTTTGCAATCTTCTTCACGGCTGACTCAGCAGAAGGGGGGGGAACTTGATGATGGCACAGTGGTCAAACTTGTTTCTCCTGGGGGTGCTCTTCTGAGGATATATGGGCTGCCTCTGGAGCCGCAATGTCTTGGGTCAGCAGAAGGTAGGTGATATGCAGATCTTCTTTTTGTGGCTGTAGATATCCCTCAACACTGCCTTCTTGACCTTCAAAGCTTTTGGTTTGGCTTCAGCTTTGGGAGGGGCAGGAGCTTCCTTCTAAGCTTTTGGTGCCATCTTGG